>NW_006399872.1:10401611-10405018 GCF_000299155.1 Elephantulus edwardii
GGGCCTTATTTTTTGCTATTTCCTTCAAAGCAGCTTGAACTTCTTCCTTCATCACCATAGGCTCTTGCTCATATGTTATTTCATTAAATTCTTCCGTGTCTGCCAATTCCTTTTGATACAAAGACTCAGTATATTTCTTCCATCTTCTTTTAATACTTACTGGATCATTTTACATTCTGCCTAAAGCATCCTTGTTTATAGCAGCTCTAGGTTTGCTAGTACCATGGCCTCTAAACCCAGGCTACACTTCAGGCAGGTCTCTACTGATGTGTTTTCTAGTCATTTTTTTCAAAATAATCTACAGCAAAATCTTTCTTACATGTGATATTAATGATATTGTTCGATAATTTCCACACTCTGTTGTGCCACCTTTCTTTGGAATGGGAACAAATATACATCTCTTCCAGTCGGTTGGCCAGGTAGTTATCCTTCATATTTCTTGGCATAACTTGGTGAGCATATCCAGGGCAGCATCTGTGTTTTGAAAAATGTCAATAGATATGCCATCAATTCCTGGGGCCTTGTTTTTTGCAAATTCTTTCAGAGCAGCTTGATCTTCTTTATTCATTGCCACAGGCTCTTGCTCATATGTTGTTTTCATGAACTTCTCTATCCACCAATTCCTTTTGGTACAATGACTCTGTATACTCTTTCCATCTTCTTTTAAGATATTTCTGGATCATGTAATATTCTTCCCAAAGTATCCTTAAGAATAGCAACTCAGTTTCTTCAGCTTAAGAAATACTGAGTGATTTTGGCCCATTGGATTTTCGGAGTCTATCTCCTTGCACATTTCATTGTAAGACTTTACTTTGTCTTCGCATACTGCCCTTTGGAATTTTCTGTTAAACCCCTTAATATCTTGATTTCCCCCCCTTTCCTTAGACTTCTTGGCATTCTAGTGCAATTCCACAGTTTCTTATGACATCCATATGGTCTTTTCTTCCTCCTCTATTTTTGCAATGACATTTTGCATTCTTCCTGGATGACGTTCTTTATATCCTCCCACACCTCATCTGGACACATTGTGGTAGCCTTAAATTGGAGTGGAGTTGACAGCAACTGGCTTACTTTACATTTTTCAAGTAACATTTAATGTGATTACTGTGTATTCATGCAATATGAATTCTCAATGTTTGAATGAAATTATTTCTCTCTCTTTTATCTAATATATTCTTGTATATGTGGAGGTATTGTCAGAAGTATTCATTTCTGCTTTGTAGAGCATGAAAAATAAATAGAATTCGTGAAAATAATCAGAAGTTCTAAGCACATATAATAATTAAAATATATAAAATACCCTAATGATATGGAATTAATAGAATATATATACATTGATAAAAGACTATATAGGGGAAAAGAAAAAAATAGAAATGTCATAAGTTACTGTTTATTTTCCTCAACATTGATAGCTATGTCATTAATACATTAGTTAATCCTTGATGACATCATTGGAATGTGCTCATTCCAAAGCTACATATATTCTGTTCCAATACAGAAGAAATCTATATTGAGTAGACATTGATAAGCTACAGCTCTGACCAGATGCACATGCTTCTGGATCCTTCCAATATTTCAATTGTGTATTCATTCCTGGTAGAAACTTACTGTCCTTGAGCTATGGTTCTCATAATCTCATAAGTAGTGAAGCATATAAAGCAGAGTCAAACAAGGGGCTTCCTTTTCAGAATTCAAGGAGTATAGTTTTACTTCTCAAGTGTTTATACCTATAAATGTGTTAACTTCCATCTGGTGCCACTTGCTGCCTCCTCTATATTACACATTGATTTAATAAATTGTGTGAGCCCAGCATCTCAGTTTGTTCCTTGAGTCTTTCTATTCTATTATCTCGCAGATAGTTTGCTTGGTAATATACTTGGAGGCTACAGTTCTTACATCAAGATAATTTTCCACACAACAACTTTGCAGTAAAAAATCTCTGACAAGAAAATGGAACCTTGACAAGATCTCTAGACTTATTGGCTGACTTGAAATTACTTTAAGATGAAGCAAGGTAAAATCTATACTAATTTACAGGTTTTTTTTTGTTCTTGGTCTCACATTAACAGAATAAAACAGTAATCTGAAGAGTAAATTATGGAAAAAACAAACCTTCCTATATAAAGCTTCAAAATGTAAAGCTTTATTTTATGAGCTATTTATCTTGTCTTTTGTTGCATTATTGTCACACTATGCTTGAAATTTCAGTCCTAAAATTGGAATAAAAATTTAATAACACCCATGTAGAAAATGCAGAATACCCCAGAAGATGAATTGCATTTTCACACTTAGGTGAGGCTTAGACACATGATGCTAGGAAACTGGATATACCTAACACATGCACCCACTAAATAATGTTGTTGTTGTGTACTGTGGAGTCAGATCCAACTCACACCTGATCCCACAGTTAAGTTTTCAGAGGCAGTAAATTGCACAGGGAAAGTATGTACGTATTTCTCTTGTGAATCAGCTCCCTGATGGATTCAAATCATATGCCTTTGGGTTGTCAGCACAACTTCTTACCATTAGGTCACTAAAGTTCCCTCAATAAACTATAGCTTAGAGAAAGTCTTAAATAACAAAATTATGTCAATCCTAAGCAGATAAGTCTAAAGGCAAATATGACCTGGTGGAACAGAGGTTAATGCACTAGACTCCTAAATGAAAGGTCAGTGGTTCAAATCCACTGTCAATACCTTAAGAAAATGATGTAGCATTCTGATCTCATAAAATTATATTCTGGGGGAAGATGGCAACAGCGGGGGAAACAACGTGGTGAGCTTCGGGAGCAGACCACATGGACGACAGCCACCATGGCCTTCTACAGACCTCTGTTTATTGATAATTTAACAGTTAACATTCTTCTAGGTGGTATAGCACTGGTCTGTGCATTGCTGTACAGAGGTAACTCGTGGTTGCTGTGATGCTGAAGACTGTGACAGTGATGTGGCAATCGTGGTAATGGGTACCCATGGTGGACAGTGTTGGCTGGAGCTTCCCGACTAAATCAAGCCTGGAAGCAGGCGCGGCATCCACTTCCGAAATGGCTTGCCTCCGGAAATTCTATGTACCAACAGTGCTCAGGCTGTTCATTCATAGGGTCGCTATGAGTTGTCTATGACTCGTCGGCATCAAACAACAACAAACAGTTGTTGACTGGTCTTCAGTGCGGATCGAGGCTCAACATCAGGAGATCAGGATTCCCAGGGAGGGATGGGTGAGTCCTTCATCTCCCAGCCCCCTGCTGCCAAGCTTGCACAGCCACCACAGCCCCACTGCTGGACCCCAGGGATCCCCTCACCTGGGATAGATGGTAGGCACAGGGCCCCCCTGAGGCTGGTGCAGCAGAGCCGCCACATCACAGCAGAGTGGAATGGTCCTGGGGAGAATTCTTGGAGCCAAGATGG
>NW_006399872.1:10405278-10428295 GCF_000299155.1 Elephantulus edwardii
GGGGGGGGGCGGGCAGCGTGCCTAAAGTCATCTCACATTCAGGGCAGAGCTGCATTCACACACCATGTCCCCTGGTCCTCAGAGAGTAGAGTTTGAGTGTCTCCTCAGACTTAACCTTTGTATACACTACTATTAAGAGATAAAAATTGAGAATACATTTTGTATTTGTTTCGCTGGGGCGGGGGGGGGGGGGTTGCCATCCAGCCCTCGTGGGGAGCGGTTAGTTCAACAGGGCAAGCAGGCCCTCGGATTGCACCATCCAACCCCTGGGTAGAAAAAACTGTCTAGGGTATACAGAGAATTTTATCAAGGCTACTTTCCTCTACCGTCTCTCCCAGTACACCCATAAGTAACACCCCCAAAGCCCTTCTATTTGTAACTCACAAGTTTGTTCTCTCTAGATTTGCTCCCTTTTCTATAGGTAACCTTAACACTGAGTTTTACTTCAGACCTAACCCTGAACCCAGTTCCAGAGACAAAAAGGAAATATAAGAGCCAGTTAAGGAGCAAAGGAGGATGGAGCTTCAGGGTTCAGCCAGCCATCCCCACTGGACCCACCTGGGAAAACACTTTGCAGTCCAGAGGGGAGTAAATGTCAGGAAAACATCTTCTAACAGAACAAGAAGGCAAGCAGCTTCAACCCAAGACCATCAGTAATGTGATAAAGTGTGCTCCCTTTCCGCCTTCGCATCAACACCCTTGTTCAGCATGAAGAAGCCAGAGAGTCTGTGCCCAATTACCAAATGAGAAACCCACAAGTGAAAAAGACAGTTTGTTTAATCACCATTGGACTAGGCTTATTGTTGCCCTGTATCGTCTGGTCCCCACTGGATCCTTTTCATTTCCTTCACCTGCTCCCACCACCAACCAAATTATGCAGCCTTACAACTGCATCCCTGCAATTTTCATCCCTGCTCATCCTCACCCTTCTGCTCCCAACTCTCAGCTCCATGTATTCCCAACATGTTTTCCTCAATAAATTTTTTTAAATTATATTCTGGGGCCCTGTCAGTTCAGTTTTACTCTGCCATATATGGACAGAATTAGTCAGTAGAGAATCCACAGCAGTGAGTTTTAGAAGAATGAAGACACTAGAATGAATGAAGGCACTAGAGACATTATCACCAAAGTCAGATAGGTTTTGGCAGAAAGTAAAGAGTACTAGAAGAATGTATATCTGTGTTTCATTGACTATGCAAAGGCATTTGATTGTGTGGATAATAACAAATTGTGGGTAATCTTAAAGAGAATGGGAATCCAAGAACACTTGATCGTGTTCATGCAAAATGTATAATTGAAAAATGAAGAGGTCTTCAGAATAGAGCAAGGAAACACTTCATGGTCAAAAATCAGGAGAGGAGTGTATCAGAGATGCATCCTGTCTCAATAACTTTTCAATCTTACATAGAATAGATAACTGGGGAGACTGGGCTTTAGAGGAGGAATGTGACAGCAGGATTAGAGGAAGACTCATAAAAAACTCGCATTATGCAAATGACAAAACATTGCTTGCTAAAACTGAAGAGGACCTGAAGCACTTCCTGCAGAAGGTTAAGGACTGTAATCTTCAATATGGATTGTAGCTCAACATCAAGAAGACAAAGATTCTCACCACTGGGCCAATTGGCAGCACCATGATGGATAGAGAAGAGATTGAGGTTGTTAACAATTGCTGCTTGCTCAGCTCCACAATCAATACTCTTAACACCAGCAGCTAGGAAATCAAAAGATGAATTGCATGAGGTAAATCTCCTGTCGGGGACATTTCAGAGTACTGAGAAGCAACAATGTCAGTCTAGAGCCTAAGGTGCATCTGATCCAGGTCATAGTCTTTGCTATGCATCAGAGAGCTGGACAATGACTTAGGATGACAGAAGAATAATCAATGCCTTTAAGTTGTGGTGATGGAGAAGAGTCTTGAACATACCATGGACCAAAAAGAAAACAAATAAGTCTGTCTTGGAGAGGGTGAAACCAAGTTTCTCCTTGGAGGCTACTATTTAAAGCTCCATTTCACATACTTTCTGCATGTGGTCAGCAAGGATCAGTCCTTAGAGAAGGGTATTATGCTGGGAAGTGTGAAGGGACAGTGCAGGAGAAGACCTTGGATGAGATGGATAGATACAATAACTGGGGTAATGAAGGTAGGTGTGTGAGAGACAGTGAGATTGGCTCAGGATAGCATGGTTCAGAGCTATTGTGCATAGGGTCACTATGTGTCCCTGTGGACTTGATCACACATAACAGCAACAACAGTAGTAAGAAAGGGAGCTCTGGTGACTTAGCGGTAAGGAATTATGCTGTCAGCCTCAAAGTAAGTGGAATCCACCAGCTGATCCATGGAAGAGAGGTGATCAGTGTCCTCCTATGCCTATGCAGTTTACTGCCTCTGAAAACCCAATGGAAGGTCAGCTGTTGGTTCCAGCTCAATGGTACAGAACGGCAATGGTAAGGAAGGGATCTCTGGTGATTTAGTGGTAAGGAATTAATCTGTTAAATCAAAAGCACATGGTTTGAATCCACCAACTGCTCTACAGAAGAGAGGTGGGCATTCTCTTCTCATGAGATTTATTACTTCTAAGAATCTGGTGGAGCATCAGGTATAAGTCAGTTCTGACTTAATAGTACTCAACAACAATAACAGTGGTAAGGAGATGTCCTGCCACCCCAAAAACATGTGATTCATATCTACCAGCTACTTTACAGGAGATAGATGGACAATCTCCTTTTGTCTGATTAACTTGAAAACTCACTGGAGAGTCAGCTATGATGATATCTAACAACGTTAACAATAACAAAATGTAGAGAATGGAAACTGATGTATTAATTATAGTTAGACACAAATCTATAGCGGTTTAAGTATTTGTGATTTAAGAGAGATGGAGAAATTAGAAAGCTTGAGATGCTGTGCATAAGTTGAACTTAATTTCATTTTGGTTAAGTAGGAATGAAATTACTGGACAGAGTCTTAGTGAATGTTGAGATATTACCAAAATAGTTTGGAATTTCTGTGAAATTATTTTCAGGAATAGGAAAGAATTACCAATTCATCCTAAGGAATAACCCTTTCTTCTAGTTAAGACATTCTTAGGTCACATATTGGTCCCTGAGTGTTGCAGGGAGGAGCTCTGGTAGCACAGTCCATTTGTTGCATGTTGAACTGCTAACCTGAAGGTCAATAATTCAAATTCACTGGGTGCTTGATGGCAAACAGATGTGACAAACTCCTCACAAAAAGGCAGATTTATTTTGAAAGAGAGGAGCGAACTGGGGAGGGCGGAGAGGGCTGGGCGGGTAGAGAAGTGCAGCAATGAACGAATGGAAATCGAAATTCTCTGTAAATGCTCATTAAAATTATTTAAAAAAAGAAAGAATTTAATCTCTAACCAAAAGGTTGAGGTTCATACTGCCAGGTGCTGCTCCACTAAAGATGAGTCATTCTGCTTGCAAAAAGATTTATAACCTTGGAAACTCTATGAGCAGCTTTGATCTATTCTGTGTGGTCACTATGAATTGGAATAGACCCTGGTAATGGGCTTGAGGTTTTGTTTGGCAAATTGTTGGCCCTCATTATTAAGCTAATGATTGGTGAATTAAACACACACAACAGCAAAATGGTAAAGATTTCAGTCAGAAAAAATCCAATAAAGCAGTTATACTCTGTAATACCTGGATTTGTCAAGAGTCAGAATTGACTGTTAAGAGTAATATTTGACTCAATAGTGATAGGTACGGATGTATTGTTTACACTGTGAATTCCCTTGTAGCAGAAAGAATAACAGGCACTCGGCTTGCTTGCTGGTAAAGTTACTGAGTCTTCTGGATTTTTTTGACTCAAAATACAATTGAATTTGTCACTGAAACAATAGAAGTATACTTACTTATTTGCCAGTGTTTCTAGTCTAAACAATCAAGACCAAATTTTTAAAACTTTTAATGAATTTTGGCAACGGAGTACTGAGGAGCAATGATGTCAGTCTAGAGACTACAGAGTGCCTGATACAAGCCATGGTCTTTGCAAATACTTGCTATACACCAGATAGCTAGGCAATAATTAAGGATAATAGAAGAAGAATTGATGCCTTTGAGTTGTGCTTGAGAAGAGTATTGAACATACCATGAACTGCTAAGAGAACAAATTGTCTTTTTAAAGAAAGTCTATTTCTAGAATATTTACTATTTCTTTTTCTGTATGGAATGAGTAGAAATGAGATCAGTCACAAACTAAGAAAATATAATATGTAAGCAATAGGAATGTTGTTTTTATATTTAATTACTTTGGAAAAGCAATTTGCGCATGTTGTTTCTCTGCCTGGAATGCTTGATGCTATTTTTTTTCTTACCAAATGCTTTAATCATCCTTTGTGAAAGCACCTCAAGGAAACCTCACTGAGTAGCTTGCTTTCACCTCCTCAGGTATGTTATATGCTTCCTAATTAGAGTTAGCATACAATACAGTGTTTTATGCCACAGAGAGAAGCTTTGGGCAAGCATGTTTCTATTTGCCTCAGTCTGGATCAGGGCACTTGCATATATATTTTTGCATACTCACAACTTAGCACAATTTTTAACAAACTATGAATACTTAAAGAGTGAAAGTGTGTGATTTCCCTCCCTCATTTTGGGACCATTTAATTCAGAAAAATATTATTTCTCATTTTTTTCCAGGAAAATATACTTTATCTTTGCATTACTAGTGTTTAGTGCTATCATTCACACATTAGGGGTTACAGAAATATTGAAATACAAAAATAAATAATAAATTAAAAAAATTAACTTAATAAAACAATAATAATTTTCAATATTTAATACCAAAGTTAAACAACCATTATTTTTTACTTTTGTGTTTAACAGAACATTTGCAAATAATAGCTGTTTTAGCCTGTGATGGAACAATCATTAGAAAGTTCAATTCTTTTTTATTTCTTTTTGTTGTTAGATGCTGTAGAATCAACTACATTTGAGGTATTCCTAGCAAAAAACTTTCAAGCTTTAAGTTAATAGCAAACCATGAATCAAGCAGTACTCAAAAACTTAACTAAAGATAAACTAATTTAAATACAAACATACTGTATTTAAATTGTGAATTGTTATAAATTGTATGGAGAAAAGTTATTATATGTAGATTTGTGAAGTTGAAAGCCTGAAACCTGAAGAATGTACATAGAGAAAAACCAAAGGACTTCCATTCTAAGGCTCTGAGGTATTATTTGATGTGGTCAAGCAACAGAGAGACAGCCACAGAAGCATTTAAGATGCAGTTGTACAGAATTTGGTTGACAGAATCAGTGGCAACAGAAATATGTAGGGCTTTATATGTTTATTTCAGGATTTTTAACTTTTCAAATGCAGACAATTTGCGTTTCTCTATATTTTTAAGTTGTGATTTGAGTGAAGATTTACAGAGCAAGTTGTTTTTCTGGTAAATTATTTATACACAGTTTGTTTTAGAACATTGATTATAAAACCTAAAATGGAGTTGGACTTTTCCAACTTTTACCCTATAATCTTATTTCCATTAATACTTCTAAATTGCATTTTTCTGCCTTCTGGGCAAATTTTTGTTGTTGTTAGAGCTTATGATGGCAAATGTTGCTATGTGCTCTTGAGTTAGAATCAACTCAGTTTACCTTTAAGTGGATTTTCAGGGCCAGTAAATCTCATGAGAGGAGACTGCCCACTTTTCTCCTGCAGAGTGGCTGGTGGATTTGAGCTGATAGTGCAGCTTCTTACAAGGAATTTTCAAGGATTCTGTTTGATTTGACAATCTAGGTAAAGATATGTACCACTTACTGATACTTGGAAAACTTTTGTTGTTATGTGCATTGAATTGCCTGAGACTATTCTCTCCTGGCCAAGTACTCAAAGTATATGAGATGGAGCACCAAGGGCTTGGTTTTACCTTCTTCAAGACAGACCTCTTGGTTCTCTTGGTGGTTGATGGTATATTCAGTACTCTTCTCTAACATCATAACACAAAGGCATCAATTCTTCTGTTATCCTTAGTCATTCTCCAGCTCTTTGATACATAGCAAGTAATGGACTGGATCAGGCACATCTTAGTCTCTAGACTGACATTGTTGCTTCTCAGTTCTCTAGAGAGGTCCTTGATAGCAGGTTTCCCCTATGCAGTTCGTCTTTTGAATTCCTGATTGCTGGTCCCAAGTGTTGATTGTGGAGCTGAGCAGGCTAAAATTGTGAACAACTTCAATCTCTTTTTTTATTTATATTGGTGTTGCTAATTGGCTTGACTTTCTGCAGCAAGCAATTCAGATCTTCCATGGTTTCAGAAAGCAAAATTATGTCACTGTATATGTGGGTTATTGATTAGTCTTCCTCTTATCCTGATGTCAGATTCTTCCTCATAAAGTCCAACCTTCTGAATAATCTGTTCTGCATCTAGATAGAAAAGGTATGGAGACAGGACACATCCCTGATACATTCCTTTCCTAATTTTGAACCATGCACTATTTCCTTGTTTTGTTCTGAGAACTTCTTCCTCGTCCTAGTATAGGTTTCGCATGAGCAAAATCAAGTGTTCTGGGATTCCCATTCTGTTCAAGGTTAGCAACAGTTTGTTGTGATCCACACTCAAATACCTTGTCATAGTCAGTGAATCACAGATAGACATTCCTCTCATACATTTTTGCTTTTGGCCAAGAAAAGTTTTACAGTAGGAAAACAGTAGGCAAAGTTAATTTTCATGCCAGAATTGAGGTCTAAAGTTAGAGTTCATGTTTAAAGATTAAAAATGTAAATACCTGAGAAATAACCAAGGTAAAAATACTCCGTAGGCAACTGATTATATGAACTTAGGTCTAAGAGGAAATACTGATGTGGACATGAATTTCAGAGTCTGGGATCTAGAATTACTATTTGATATCATGTTGTTTTTTTGGTAGGTGATGTTGAGGCACATATGACTTATTGTGATCCTATAAACAATATATCTGAACTATATTCTAGCCTGTGCCATCCTCCCAATCTGATACTCTAGAGTCCATTGTTGTAGTCACTGTCACTCAATCCAGGTGGTTGAGAATCTTTCTCTCTTTCACTGTCCCTCCACATTACCAAGCACTATGTCTTTAATAAAGGACTAGCCTTTCCTTATAATATGCTCGAATTATGTGAGATGGACCTTTGTCATCCTTGTCTCCAAGAAGCACTCTAAGTTCTCCAAGACATAGCTATTTGTTTGCAGGTTTTTTTGCTCAGTCTACGGGATATTTAGTACTCTCCTCCAACACCAGAACTCAAAGGCATCAATTTTTCTTCTGTCATCCTTTTTCATTGTCCAGTTCTCAGAAGCATAGCAAGTGATTGAAAAGACTATGGTCTGAATCAGGTGCACAAATCAGGTCCTCAAACCAACATCATTGTTACTTAATTATTTGGAGCTGTCCCTTACTGTAGACTTTCTCCATGCAATAAGTCTTCTTATCTCCCGACTGCTAGTACCAAGTGTTTTGATTGTGGATCCAAGTAAGATGAAGTCATTGGCAGTTTCAATCTTTTCTTCATCTACCATAGGGTGTTGCCTATCAACCCAGTGGTGAGAATTTCTGTTTTCTTGATGTTGAAATACAATCCATATTGAAGGCTAGAGTGTTTATGGCTATATTAAAAGCTGTTTGCTGAAAGTAAGGACTTGAGACTTCCGATATCATGTGAGTGAATGAAATCACTCACAGAATGAAAAGTGAATAATCTAGACCAAGCCCAGAGTAATAGGCATTTTGAGGTCTGATAGAAGCAAAAAGTCAAAAAAGATATGAGAAGAGCACTGAGATTTGGCAAGAAAATTACTAGCATTGTAATCATACATAAGTTAAAAGAAAACTGATTTTCTTGTCTTATTCTCTCTGTCAATTATAGCCTCAAAGATATGGGCTGTTGCCTCCTGTGCAATTTGCTGCCTCTGAAAACCTGATGGGAGGCAAGCTATTGTTCAATTCTGACCTGATTGTAGACAACGACAACAAAAACAGCAGCATTGTAGCCTCTTAAGAAAGCATCTGTTTTCTTTTTCTGCATTGCTATTGGAATAAAAGAAAATTTTATGACTGTTTCTCAAAGCCTTTGCTGTATATAGCTTTTCCGGTTTAGTTCTCCAACATGACATGCCGAAGCCCCCATGCTTCTGTCTGCATTTTATTCACATCAGTCCTTTCTGTGCTCCAGCCATTAAGTTGTCTTTCTTTATTTAATTTAGCACTTTGTGGACTTAAACCAGTTACTGTCTAGTCAATCAAACTCATGGTGACCTCATATGTGTCAGAATATAACTGTTTGCCATAAGTTTTCAGGTGTTTTTGAACACTAATCACCAGACTGTCCTTTTAAGGCATCTTTGAGTGGTCTCAGATCCCTAATATTTCATTTAGCAGTCCATAATGGCCAGTTAACTAACCATTATAGACTTCCTTTGTGGGTAGTACTTGGTGTCATTGATAAGTGCTCAGCTTAAAGTCATCTTCTTCAACAGACATTCCCTACTGTCCTATTTAAACATAATTTCTGCTGCAGTAACATTGTTTGCCTTATCCTTTATATTGCTTTCAGTGTTCCTAGTACAATCTGTCCTTATCTTGTTTATCCAGGGGCAATGGTCTCTCTGCCTACATGGAAAAGAAAACCAAGAGGGTTTCAAACATTTAAAATTCGCTTAGCTCTGTATCTTTTAGATCTTAGAAGAATACACAGTAAATAATTTCTCTTTGATTAAATACCTTCTTTTTAAACTTCTTGGCCACATCTGGCTCATGGAGACCCCATGTGTATCAGAGTAGATCTGTACTATGTATGGTTTTCAATGGGTAATTTTCCAAAAGTAGATGCTCAGGTTTTCCCAGGAGCATCTGGGTGGATTTGGATCTCTTACCTTTAACCAGTGGAGACCTCTGTTGGCCTAGTGTTAAAGAATTGCACTGGCAGTAAAAAGGTTGTGGACGTTATTGTTATGTGTGTCAAGATACCTGCAACTCATAACAACCCTATGTATAACAGCCCTAAACCCTACTCTATCCTGTGCCAATCTTATTGTCTCTCACACATCTACCACCATTACCCCAGACACTGAATCAATCCATCTCAGTGAAGGTCTTCCTCTCCTGCACTATCCCTCCACCCTCCTGAGCATGATGTCCCTCTCCAAGGACTGGTCCCTCTTTGCAACATGTCCAAAGTATGTCAGACAAAACTTCGGAATCCTTGCCTCCAAGAAGCAGCCTGGTTTCACCCTCTCCAGGATGACCTGTTTGTTCTCTTAGCTGTCCATGGTATTTTCAATACCCTTCTTCAACACCACAACTCAAAGGCATCAATTCTCCTTCTGTCATCCCTAGTCACTGTCCAGCTCTCTGATGCATAGCAAATTATTGCACAGACCATGGCCTGTATCAGGTACACTTTAGTCCCCAGACTAACATCCTTGTTCTTTAGTACTTTGGACAGTTTCAATCTCTTCACCATACATCATGATGCTGTCAATCGACCCAGTGGTGAGAATCTTTGTTTTGTTGATAATGAGCTTCAATCCATATTGAAGGATTCAGTCCTTAACCTTCTGGAGCAAGTGTTTCAGGTCCTTCTCAGTTTCAGCAAATAGGGTTGTGTCATCTGTATAATGCAAATTGTTGATGAGTCTTCCTCCAATTCTGATGCCACATTTCTCCTCATAGAGCCTAGCTTCCTGGATAATCTATTCTGCAAATAGATTGGAAAGGTATGGGGATAGGATACATCCCTGACATACACCCATCCCAATTTTGAACCATGGAGTTCTTGCTCTGTTCTGACCACTGCCTTCTGGTCCAATTATATGTTTCATATAAGCATGATCAAATCTTCTGGTATTCTCATTCTTCTTAGGATCAGCCACAGTTTGTTGTAATCCCAGTCAAATTCATTTGCATAGTCAATGAAACACAGATAGACATTCCCCTGGTAATCCCTGCTTTCAGCTAAGATCCATCTAACATTATCTTCAATATCCCTAGTACAATGACCCCTTCTAAACCTAGATAGAGATAGAATGATGGAATTTTACATAATCAACAATTTATTCATTGCAAATACATTTTATAAGAAACTTAAACACAGTCTATACACATGGATTTCATCTGATGGTATACATAGGAATCAGATTGATTATACTTGTGGAAAGAACCTTTGGAGAAGCTCAATATAAGTTGTAAAACTAGGTGAAGTGCTGATTGTGGAACAGACCACCAAGTACTCATGCAAGTTTAAGGTGAAGTTAAAGAAACTTAAATTGACAAGAACCAAAACTTGACCTTGAGTCTATCTCACCTGCATTACAAAATCATCTCAGGAACAGGTTTGAGGCCTTGAACACTAATGAGTGAAGACCAGATGAGTTATGGGAGGATATGGGAAGCCAAATTTCAAACTAAACATTAATGATAAACCAAATGGTATATCACGATATGAGGGAGGCACAGATACAAGCTGCAATTGCCCCTGAAGTGCCAAGGAAGATCTTAGGCGTTCACAGGGGTTAGTTAGGTACCAAGGCAGAGTTTACATGTTTTCACAATTCTTGGATTGTATTTGCTAACCCCCCCACCCCTGAGTCAAACAGAAAGTTTTCAATAGAAAGAGCTTAGCTTCACATGCATAGAATTCTCTGTGTGATTTGCTTCCTGGCAATTTTCAATAAAGACACAGGGAAGCTGGGTTCGATGCTTCAATTGTTTCAGCTGTTCACTCCCTGCTTTACAGTCTGTATCTCCCTTTGGCGTCCTATCTTGTTCTTTATTCTTTACCCTCAGTTGACAATAGGAGGATATCAAGAATATCATTAAGGAAGAGGGCAAAAGGTCATTACAAAGACAGAGGAGGAAGAAAAGTCCAAAACGAATGTTAGAAGAGACACAGAACATTGCACTAGCACTCTGAGAAGGCAAAGCATAAACAAAAAAAATTAAGATATTAAGGAGCTTAACAGAAGATTTCAAAGGGCTGTGTGGAAAGACAAAGTATTATAATGAAATGTGCAAAGAGCTGGAGTCAGAAAATCAAAGGGGCTGAACTCAGCATTTTTTAAGCTGAAGGAACTGAAGAACAAATTCAAGCCTCGAGTTGCAATACTTAAGGATGCTTTGGGCAGAATATTAAATGATCCAGAAAGTATTAATATAAGATGGAAAGAGTATTTGTCATTGTACCAAAAGGATTTGGTGGACACAGAAGAACTTCATGAAACAATGTATGAGTAAGAGCCTGTGTCGATGAAGGAGGAAGTTCAAGCTGCTCTGAAAGAACTGACAAAAAGCAAGGCCCCAGGAATTAACGATATACCTATTGATAAATTTCAACAACCAGACACTGCCCTAGATGTGCTCACCAAGTTATGCCAAGAAATCTGGACAACCAACTGGCCAACCGACTAGAAGAGATCTATATTTATTCCTTTTGCAATGAAATTGATCTGACAGAGTATGGAAATTATTGAACAATATCCTAATACCACATGCAAGCAAGATTCTGCTGAACATTATTTAAAAATGACTGAAACTGAACAAAGGTATATGGTTTAAATCCACCGGCTGCTCAATGGGAGAAAGATGAGCATTTTCCTCCCATGGGATTAACTGCCTCTGAAAACCCACTAAAGGGTAAGCTATGGGTTGATTCTGACTTGACGACATTGTTGTTGTGTTGTTGATTGCTGTTGAGTTGAGTACAACTCATAGCAACACTATGAACAAAAGGCCTGAAGCCTTTCTATAACTATTGATATTTATGAAAGTTCATAGTTTCCAGAAGCTTGTTGTTTAAGAAATTGACTCAATGACATACAAAATATTATTGTTCTTATGTGCTATCAAGTTGCCTACAACTCACCATCCCTAACTTGAGCCAATTTCCTCATCTCTGACAGACCTAATCCAATTTCTCCAGTCACTGAGTCCATCCATTTTATCCTCAGTCTTCTTCTCCTGCACTGTCCCTCTGCCCTTCCAAGCACAATGACCCTCTCCAAGGACTGGTCCTACCTGGCTGTGTGCCCAAAATATGGGAGACAGAGGTTCAGCATCCTTGCTTCCAGGGAGAACTTTGGTTTCACCCTCTCCGGGACAGACCTGTTTGTTCTCCTGACAGTCCAGAGTACGTTTGTAACTCTTCTCCAGCACCACAACCCAAAGGCATCCAACCTATCATCCTTACTTATCATCCAGCTCTCAGATATATACAAGTAATTATGAAGACCATGACCTTCTTTAGGTGCACCTTAGTGTCCAGACTGACATTGTTGCTCTTCAGTACTCTAGAAAAGTATTTGACAGGAGACTTTCCCAATGCAATTAATCTTTTAATTTCCTGACTACTGGTGCCAAGAGTGTTGATTGTGGAACCAGGCAGCCTGAAGTTGTTAAAAACCTCAGTTTCTTCTCCATCCACCATGAAGCTGCTGATCGGCCAAGTGATGAGAATCTTTGTTTTCTTGATGTTGAACTTCAATCCATATTGAAGACCTTCTGCAGAAAACATCTTAGGTTGTCTTCAGTTTCAGCAAGCAAAGTTGTGTCATCTGCATAACGAAGGTTGCTGATGAGTCTTCCTCCAATCCTGACACCACTTTCCTCCTCATAGAGTCCAGTCTCTTGAATTATCTGCTCTGTACATAGATTGAAAGGGTATGAAGATAAGATGCATCCTTGATGCATAGCTTTACTGATCCTGAGCCATTCAGTGTTTCCTTGCTCTATTCTAACTACTCCTTCCTGTTCCTGGTATAGGTTTCACATGAGTACAAGTAAATGTTCTGTGATCCCCATTCTTCTCAAGGTTAGCCACAATTTGTTATGATCCACAGAGTCAAGTGCCTTTGCTTACTCAATAGAACAAAGACAAACATTTCTCTGGTTCTCTGCTTCCACTCAAGGTCCATCTAACATTGGCCATGATGACCCTAGTGCCATCCATGGCCTCTTCTAAACCAACTTGCACATCTAGTTCTCTGCTGATATATGTTCCAGTTGTTTCTGGATCATCTTCAGCAAGATCTTAGTTGGATGTGATATTAGTGCTATCTTGCAATAATTTTCCTACTTTTTTGGGTCATTTTTTTTTTAATGAGAACAAACACACCTCTCTTTCAGTCACTTGGCAAGCTAGTTCTTTTTCAGGTTTCTTGGCATAACATCCTGAGCCAAGTCAAGGGCAACATCTTTTTTTTTCCTGAAATATGTCAATTGGTATTTCATCAATTCCTGGGGCCTCAATTTTAGTTATGCATAATCCAGTATGAGGTGACTGATATTCTTATAAATGCCTGGGCTCTTGATGTACTGGATTTAAAAAAATTAATCTCACACAAATTTCTGAGAAATTGTTATAAGTTTTTTAAAAGACTTTTTACCTGTCTCATGGCATGACCAGCCATATGGCATAAGCATACTGTTATACTAGAGCAGACTGGCCCACTGGTGGACACCAGACTGGCCCACTGCTACTCTACTGTCCTGTACCTGGAGCACCAATACCAAAGACACTTCAGCCTTGATCATGGCTGTATGGCTACATCATGTGGGTTTTCTTATCTTCAAGCAGAAGAGGTTGGATAGAATTATGGTTTCTGTGGGGCAAAAGATTCCTCTGTTCTGCCATTCAGGTACTTTGAACATAGCTGTATAGCTACATAACATGGTATTTCTAAAGCTCAAGTGGAAGAGGCTGGGGAGAGACATAGATTCTGGACAACAACATACAACCCACTTCAGATGTTGTTCCCCAAGAGAAGAGTAACAATATACAAGTCCTTTACAAACATTGTCATAGTTTGGAGTATTATATAGTTACAATACCCTAACAACTACTAAAACAAGACTCACACAATGTCAGAACAGCAACAGGGTTGAGGAAAGACCGAAAAGGAGGGGAGGAATGATGTATATTGCACTGAAACAGATAAGAGAGAGAATTGTTTAAAAGGAATATATGAATGGGTATTCTTGTCATTACAGAAGTCCAGAGTGAAGGCTGCGTAGTGGAGTGGACTTGGGGGGAGGGAATGCATAATATTGAAAGAGGTTTTCTTTTTCTTTTCAAGGAGAAGAGTGAATGGGGGGAAGGAGTGGGCAGGGCAAAAAGTACAACAATGAATGACTGGAAACCCTAAGTCTCTGTAAACTTCCATTAAAATTAATAAAATAAAATTAAAAAAAACAACAGTCAGCCTCAGTTTCATGAAAACACAAAACGATTCTTTCCCTTAAAAAGTAGACCCAGTGAACACCACGGATAGAGAGAACCAGAAAAAAATATATATTGATGTGTTTATTTGAACAGCTACAGAAGAAGATGCAAATGATGGAAGAAACAATGGAAACAATTAAAAGAGAAAATATCACAGAGATAATGATCCAGAAGAAATATGTTGATACAGAACAACTTGAACAGGTATGGTAGAAAATGCAACAATGGAAGAAAGAATTGATAGGATACATTAAGAGGTACACGAACTTAAAAAAGTCATCACGAGACAGAGAAAGTATAGCCAACACAGTACTGGAAATAACAGAAAAGCATGTAAATGCAATGCAGAATATTAAGATCAAAATGGCAGAAGTTCCCAACATGCTTGTGGGACAAAAAAGTAGAACAAAAGAGATGGAAGAGAGAGTCAGGGAGCTTGAAGACAAGAGCCTCACTGTAAATATACTAAAAGAAAAGTCACAGACGTAAAGAAAATGAAGAAAGTATTAGAATAATGAGAATAATATCAAAAGGAATGACATACATATGATTGGAAGTCCAGAACAGGAGTGAAAGGGAAATCACTGAGATAATTGTGGAAGACGTACAGACGTACTAAAGAAAACTTTCCTGGTATTTTGAAGAATGGAGAAATCCACGTTCAAGAAGCACAGCAAATATCAAATAGACTAACTCCAAAAAAGAAAAACATTAAGATATATCATACTCATATTCTCCAAATTAAAAGATAAAGTAAGTCTACCAAAAGTAGGGTTAGAAAAACAAAGAGTCATCTACAAAAGGGAAACAATTAGATTATTTTCTGATTTCTCAGTGGAAATCATATAAGCTAGAAGCTAATGGAATGGCATATACAAAAAGTTGAAAGAAAATAATTGTCAGCCAAGTATACTATGTTGCTGTTGTTGTGTGCCATCAACTCACCTGCAACACATAGCAACCCTATGTACAACAGCCATAAACCCTGCTCTATTCTGTGCCAATCTCACTGTCTACATCATACCTACCCCGATTACCTCAGTCACTGAATCAGTCCATCTCCTCTCCTGCGCTGTGACCTCCATTCTTCCAAGCATGATGTCCCAATCCGAAGATTGGTCTCTCCTTGAAACATGTCCAAAGTATGTCAGATTAAGCTTCAAAATACTTACTTCCAAGGACCAGCCTGGTTTAACACTCTCTAGGATGAACCTGTTTGTTTTCTTAGTAGTCTATGGTATATTCAATACTCTTCTCCACCACAGTTCAAAGGCATCAATTCTCCTATCCTCCCTAGTCATTGCCCAGCTCTCTGATGCATAGCAAGGGATTGCAAAGACCATGGCCTATATCAGACACACCTTAGTCTTCAGAGTGACACCATTGCTCTTCTGTTTGGATTGGTCTCTAACAGCAGACTTTCCCATTGCAATTCATCTTTTAATTTCTCTGCTGGTGCTGGTAAAATTATTCATAAAATATGAAGGAGAAATTAGATCCTTTGTAAAAAAGAAGGAATGTAAGGAGTTTGGAGAAAACAAGACTAAATCTATAAGAAATTTTAAGTGAATTCCTCTAAACATAGATGCCAAAGTAAAACGGATGGACCACAGTAACCAGAAACAACAGAAAAAGAAACATAGGAAAATGGCAAAGGTAAACCTGGCCTGACAATAATCACACTTAATGTAATTGGACTAAATATGTCAAGTAAGAAAACAAATAGCAGAGTTAATTAAAAAAACCCACAAAGCCAATCAATATGTTGTCTATAAAAGACATATCTGAAAAATGGAAAGACAGACTAAAAATCAAAGGCTAGGAAAAAAATTATATATATATATATATATATATATATATAAAATGCCAAACAAATGGCAACCACAAAAAAGCTGGAATGACAATACTAATCTCTGATAAAATAGATTTCAGAATGAAAACCAACATCAAAGATAAGACAGGGTATTTAATACACACTGATTAAAGGTATAATAGATCAGGAAGACATAACCTTGGTCATCATTTATGTACCAAATGAGAGACCTGCAAAATGCATAAAACTAAGGTTAACAGAATTGATGGAAAAAATAGACAGCACTGCAACAGCGGTAGGAGACATTCTACTATTACCACAGAATAGGTCCATTTAAAAGAAACTTAACAAAGGTACAGAAGATCCAAACTCTACAATCAGCCAACTCAACCTTGTAGATGTATTCTCAACTCATCTTTGTTTTTCAAATGCAGAGGATATGCTCTCCAGAATCATTCACATATTAGGACACAAAGCAAGCCTCAACAAATAAAAAACATTGAAATAATACAAAATATCTTCTTAGATCACAGTGCAGTAACATAAAACTAGAAATTAACCACATGAGGATAAATCTCTCAAAGCTACTCATGTAGAAACTGAGTAACACTCTACTAGAATACTATTGAGTTATAAAAGAAATGAAGAATGAAATAAAAAATGTTCCTTGAAATAAATGAAAATGAAATCACAACATACCAAAATCTCTGGGATACAGTCATGGAAGCCCTCAAGGGGCAGTTCATAGCAATAGGCATACACATAAAAAGGGAGATAAAAGAAAAATCAACAATCTACCTCAACACCTTCATCAAATAGAAGAAGGATCCTATAGCCTCTAGAAGAAAGGACATTATATAGATGAGTTGAAATCAATGAGACAAAAAGACAGAAATACAATTGAAACTATCAGTAAGACCAGGAGCTGTTTTTTTGAATGGGTCAATAAATTGATAAACCACTGGCATACTTAACCAAAGGAGAAAAAACACCCCAAAAACCCAAAACCAAAAGAAACTGATAACTAAATTAAGAAATAATAGAATTGACACTACAACAGAACCAGATGAAATTAAATTGATAATATTGGATTACTATGGAAAGCTATACCCTGATAAATTTAAAAAAAAACTAGAAAAAAATGTACAAATTTCTTGAAACTTATTTCCTACTCAGATTGACAAGGACAGATGCAGAACACTTGAATAGACTTAATATAACAGAAAATGAATGAGTTATCAAGAGTTATAGTTGTTTTAAAGTGTTGTAGAGTCATAGATGACCCGTAGTGACCCTCTGAAGAAAAGTCTTGATTGAAAACTTTCATCTTTCTCCAGGTTCATAGAGTTTCCAAAGGCAAGCTCTTTTTGGAAGTGGATGCCACTCCTGCTTCCAACCCTGTTTTATCCAGGAGATCTGCAAAAACCAGGCCCAAGAGTCATAAGCTGGAGGGCCTCAAAGGCCAAATTTGATCAGGTCACACCCTATTGCAAGCAAGAGCCATACCCTAGTTTTCAACCCCAAACCAGAAAACACACCTTTGCAAAATCCGGCCATTTTGATCATCTTCCCAGCCTGTCCTGGACCAGATGGCTTCACAGCTTAATTCTACCAAACATTTAGAGAAAAACTATCATCAATTATACTTAAAGTATTTTAAAAAAATAGAAAAAGAAGGAACACTCCCAGAGTCATTGTATGAACCAAGCATAATCCTAATACTAAAACCAGGCCAAGATATTACCAAGAAAGAAAATTGTAGAACAATATTTCTCAAAAATATAGATTTAAAAAATCCTTAATAAAATCCAAGCGTATAGAATCTAAAAGCACATCAAAAAAAGTAATTCATCATGACCAAGTAGGATTCATGACAGGTATGCAAGGGATGATTCAACATAAGAAATTCAATCAATATAATTTACCACATTAACAAAGCAAATAACAAGAATCATATGATCTTTGATACAGAAAAGGCATTTGATAAAACACCAACATCCCTTCCTGATAAAGACACTCAGCAAAATTGAAATAGAAGGGAATTTCCTCAACATAGGGAAGAGTATATATACAAAACCAAGGGTCAATAGCATTCTCAATGGAAAAAGACTAAAAGCATTTTCCTTGTGAACTGGGAGCAGACAAGGTTATGCACTATTACCACTTTTATTGGAAGTACTTGCTGGGGCAAGAAAACAAGAGAAGGAAATAAAAGGCACCCAGATGTGCAAAAAAAAAAAAAAAGGTTAAACTATCATTTTATGCAGATGATATGAAGTATACACAAAAAACTCCAACACTCAAAAACTGTAGAGCTAGTAGACCAATTTAGTAGAGTGACAGCATACAAGATCAATATCCCAAATCAGTGAGATTCCTCTACAGTAACAAAGAGAACTCCAAGAAGGAAACCAAGAAAGCAATATCATTTACAACAGCCAAAAACAAATTGAGATCGGTGGGAGTGAACCTAACTAGAGATACAAAGGTCCTGTACAAAGAAAAATATAGGTCATTTCTGTGAGACACAGGAAAAGACCTAAAGAAATGGAAAAATGTTCGCTGTTCATGGGTATTGTTGTTGATTGCCTTCGAGTTGAGCATTAACTCATAGGGGCACTATGAACAAAAGGCTGGAAGCCTTTCTATAACTATCAACATTTATAGGAAGATTCAATATTGTGAAAACTACAATTTTACCAAAAGCAATGGTTAATACAATCCCAATGAAGGTGCCAAATTCCGTTTTCAAGGAGATCAAAGGGAAATTACCAAGTTTATTTAGAGAGGAAAGAGGCCCCAAATAAGCAAATCATTTCTGAAAAACAAATTAAAATGTGAAGCACAGCACTTCTGGACTTCAAAAACTACTACCCAGTGGTATTAATCAAAACAGCATGATACTGGTACAATGCCAGGCACACAGACCATTAGAACAGAATATATAACCTAGAAATTAACCCATCTATCTATGGTCAACTGATATTCATCAGAAAATAAAACAAATGGGGAAGTGACAACTTCAACAAATGGTGCAGGCAAAACTGGACTTCTCCCTGCAGAAAGCTGACATAGGATCCACATCTCACATCATATACAAAAATCAACTCAAGATGGATCAGAGACCTGGGAGTAAAGTCCAAAACCATAAAGTTCATAAGAGACAAACTGGGATCAATCTCAGAAGACCTAGTCTGTGGTATAAAGAGATTGCCAAATACAATCAGAAATACACAAGCTGAAGAGGATAAAATTGATGAATGGAACCTCCTATAGCTTAAAACCCTGTTCACATAAAAAGCTTTTTCCAACAGGGTGAAACTATAGCCTACTGACTGGGAAAAAACATTTGACAATACTGTCATAGACAAGGGTCTCATATCAAGTTAGCAGAAGTTAAGTAGTTTAAATAACTACCTAACTTGGGAGGTACTGGAGAACATTATCTTGGGTGAACTCACTCAGTCCTATAAAGACAAATGCTGTATAAAAGCATTATTTTATAATGAATGTGAGATCCAAGGAGGAAGGGTGGATGTAGAAGGGTTAAGATGGGCAGGGGAGGGGAGGTGTTAATCATAGGGTCACACAATTTGTTATGTGGGGGTGTGTGAAGGAAATGGGAAAGATCATGTGTGAAAAACAACATACCATAAACTTTGTAAATAAATCAGTATAAAACAGAAAACAAACAAACAAAAAATCCCCAACAATCCCAAACCCAACATTTTCAACAAGGTAAAATGAAAACACAACTACAGGGAAAAAATATGTGGCAAAATCATTTCAGACAAAGGTCTCATATCAAAAGTTCGCAGAATCCTTCAGGGCCTCCACAAGAAAAAGATGGATTATACATTTACAAAACAGGCAAAAGACTTGGAAAGACTTTCCATAGAGGTAGATATTCAGATGTTAACAGACACATGAAGACATGCTCAAAATCACTGGCAATAAGAGAGAGACAAATGAAAACCACAATGGGATACACTCCAGTACCAGTGACAAAGTTTAACAAGACAGCAAAAAATAAATATTGGAGAGGATGTGGTGAGATAGGAACTCTTATACATTGTTGGTGGGATTGTACAATGGTACAGCCACTCTGGAAGGCAGTTTGGTGCTTTCTCAAAAAGTTGAACATAGAAATTCCATATAACCCAGCTATTCCACTGTTTGAAATATACCATGACAACATGAGAACTGAGGTTCAAGCAGAGATTCGTAAACCAATGTTCATAGTAGAATTATTCACCATTGCAAGATCATGGAAACAGCCCAAGGGTCCAACCCAATTGAACAGATTGAGAAATTAAAGTACATTCACAAGATGGAATAGTATGCAGCATGTAGTAGCAATGATTTTGAAAATCACTATTTGGGAGGGACTAGAGGACATTATGATACGTGAATTAACTCAGTGCCATACGGGCAAACACTTACAAGACTATTAGTGTAGAAATAGATAACCAGTACAACGTGTATGAGGATCCAAGTGAGGGGAGGGTAGGAGCAGAGTGGTGAGAATGGTTAAGGGAGTTATCATATGGTGGCACAATTTGATGTGTAGAGGGAGGGGTGGGTAAAGGAAATAAGAAAGATCCGGCTTGAAAACAATGTATACAAACTTTGTAAATAAATCAGTATAAATGGAAAAAGAAAAGTTAAAAAACCAAAAATAACTAATAAAAACTGATATTTAGTTTTCTTTTGAGTAAAAATACAGTTCTTTTTGTCACAGATAATTTTGGTAATAATAATTCTTGCATATATAACAAATTATCTTACTGCTATGATGATGTAATTGACTCATATCTGGCCTATAAAGCAAGTTTTCAGAGGCTTTAAATCATACAGAAGATTTCCCATTTTCCTTCCAAGAAGCAAGTGGTGCATTTGAACCATTTGCCTTTGGATTAGAAAAGCAAATCCTAACTCATTTACTTACAGTGTTCTGTTAAAAATGAGTAAAGAGTTTTGAGGGTGGGGGTGGATTCTACCCCTAGTTTTGCTAGTAATTATCTGTATGATCTTGTGGAAATCATTTAATCTCTATAAACCTTTACTTTTTACTATTTAAAAGAGGTTAACCTCATAGATTTGTGATGAAAGTAATTTAACATCATGTTAGCAAACACTGCTAGATTTTCCATTTAGTTATCTTTCCTTTGATGGTGATTTTAATTTTTATTTGCCTGAAAAGTCTAATATGGAGAAAGACATAAAATAACAAACTATTTAAGGAGTGCCTGAAAGATCCCCCAACTCCAAAATTTTTAAGATTTCCTATTATAAACTTAATACTATTTACTATTAAAGAAAACAGTTTAAATTTATCATCAAATAATTCATCCAAGATGTGTATGCATATATGTACTTAAACAAATATTTTTAATAGAAATAAATCTATCTGTTAGTTTTTGCTGCACAGTAGAGTATTATAGTCTTTAGCACTAGTGTGACTCAAAAACCTTTTATTTAAATGTAGGTCCATCTAGTAAATAACTATGTGATCATGGGAAAATTCCTTAATCTCTTTGAACATCAATAGTTTTATTAGTGAGAAAAAGACAAGAGCACTTATCCTGCAGGAAGCTTTGAGGATTAAATGGGATATGAGTGCCAGGCTCATAAAAGATACTGAAGACATGAGAGATTAAAAAAATATCCATTTTTAATTTTATTCCCAGAATCCTAGTAATTTATAAACATGTTTAAGTTATTGGTGCCAAAGCCCAAGTTGATTATGAATGTTCTTTTATAAAGGCAATAAAAAAACCACAGTAGTGGTGGTAAGTTGGAATATTTGGAAGAATGAATATTTTATGATGAACAATGCAATATTTCTGTAACATTTTCTGATAGTAGGTTTGTATTCAGAAGTAAGAAAAAGTTGGTTCTTTTATTGTCTATAGTTCCTGATATGTATGTAAATGGTATATGCATATGAGAAAGAGGAGAGAGAGAGAAAGCAAGTGACAGATAACAGACACATTTTTTCCATTATATTTTAGAAAACATGATAAG
This sequence comes from Elephantulus edwardii, assembly GCF_000299155.1. Lineage (NCBI taxonomy): Eukaryota > Metazoa > Chordata > Mammalia > Macroscelidea > Macroscelididae > Elephantulus > Elephantulus edwardii. The sequence goes on from NW_006399872.1 coordinate 10,427,345, forward strand.
CCCAATATCATTAGAATGATTTGAATTCTCAAGCAAATAAAATCACAGTCATTCTATGGAAAATGTTACGACAACTAGTAAACTATGTTCTAGTTATTGGTCTTAGTTTTAACATGGGGAAGAAGCCATAATAGTGGTGTGGATAAAGCATTTGGATGTTAACTAAAAGATTGGCTGTTTGAATTCAGCAGTGATTGTGTGGGCAAGATTAGGCCATCTGCTTGTGTTAAGATTTATAGCCTTGGAAATCCTTTGTAACAGTTCTACTGTAATTACTGGGTCACTATGAGTCTGAATTAACTCTAAGAAAGAGGTAACTATGAGACAATTAAGTGATATATGTGATATATATATATATATATATATATATATATATGTGTGTGTGTGTGTGTGTGTATGTTTATATATATGTACTAAGATAATAATTGATCACTAAAGACATATAAATTCTAATTTCCACTTTAATGTCAACTTTAAAATACTATAGCAGCTGTTTCTCCTCATTTTCATTGACTTCCAGTCAGGACTCTACCTCTAATACTATAACTATCCATGTTCCTCTATAGGGCTTTCAGAGGCCTGCTACTTAAAAAGATGATGGCCATTTCTGCTTCCTAGTCTTTTAGTCTGGATGCTTTGTTGAAACCTATCTAGCAAAGATGAGCCCTCTTGCATCTGAAACACTGGTGGCATTGCTTCCAGCATCACAGCAACCCATAAGTTGCCTCAGTACAGCAAACTTACAGACAACTGTTACACTAATAAGAACAATGATCACACAAACCACAATACAGATGTTGTTATGTACTCATAGCAACCCTATGTACAACAGCCCTAAACCCTGCTCTATCCTGTGCCAATTGCACTGCCTCTGACACACCCATCCGTATTACCCCAGTCAATTAATCAATCCACCTCATAGAGGGTCTTCCCCTCCTGCGCTGTCCCTCC
>NW_006399872.1:10429055-10438624 GCF_000299155.1 Elephantulus edwardii
CTTCGCCATCCATCCTGATGCTACCGATTGGTCCAGTGGTGAGAATCTTTGTCTTCTTGACATTGAGCCTCAGTCCATACTGAAGGCTGCAGTCCTTTCCTCCTCAGTTTCAGCGAGCAGGGTTGTGTCATCTGCATAACACAGATACTTAAGCTATAAAGTAATTAGCAATATACAAATCATTCACCTGATATAACAAACTGAGAGATAAGTCTCTTCATTTAGGAGGCTCTAAATCCAAATCCTAGGCATCAGATCTAGACATAAGTTTCCCTTATTTGGCAGGACTCATTTGAGGCCAGTGGTAGTGTGACAAAATGGATCCACACATGGGTCCTGGAGCTTTCTAGCTGAGGAGCATGGATGCTATAGCAGAGTAATGTCCCAGGGAAGGACAACGTCACTGCTGGATATGGGATGCTGGTGTTCTACACTGACTGTCAGGCCAAAGAATACGTGCTTTCTTCCACTATAAACTAGCTTATTCTATGATTTTCCAGAAGTCATGAGTAAGGTCTGGTTGATGTTGAAGGGAAGCTGGGATTGAAAATGTTTCCTTCTGTTACTGAGCCTTGCTTGGACTAAGCTTATCTGCATAACACAGGTTGTTGATGGGTCTTCCTCCATTCCTGGGTGCAATATGCCTTCAAATAAAGTCCAGCCTCCCAAATGATCTATTTTGCTTCTAGATTGAGAAGGTAGACAAAACGTATTCCTGATGCACTCCTTTCCTAATTTTGAACCATGAAGTGTTTTCTTGCTCTCTTCTGACTACTATTCCAAGTATAGGTTTCACATGAGCATCCATCATCAATTGTTCTGGGATTCCCATTCTTCTCAAAGTTAGCCACAATTTGTTATGATCCAGTCAAATGCCTTTGCATAGTCAATGAAACACAGATAAATATTTTTCCAGTATTCTTTGCTTTTACCCAAGATATATCTGACACTGGCAACAATATCTCTAATGCCATGGCTTCTTCTAAACTCAGCTTATGTTTTTGGTAGTTCTCTGAAAATGTACTTACTGTTCCAGTCATATTTGGATAATCTTCAGCAGGATTTTATTTACATGTGATAGTAGTGATATTGTTCAACAATTTACACAATCTGTCTAGTCACCATTTTTTTGGAATGGGAAAAATATGGATTTCTTCTTGTCAATTGGCCACGTAGTTGTCGTCCAGATTTCTTGTCACAACCTGTTAAGTACATCCTGGGGCAGCATCTGATTGTTGAAATATGTTAATGGGTATGCTGTCAATGCCTGTGGCTTTGTTTTTTGCCAATTCTTTCAGAGCCGTTTGAACTTCCTCTTTTGTCACCATTGCCTCTTCATATATTGTTTCATGAAATGAGTCCATAAAATGTAACATCCTAGAATATTCTTATTTTTCTGGTCACATTATGGGAAAGATAAATGTTTCAAAAATGTATTTCTGAAATTTCTGGGAGAACATTTTTTTTTTGCTGGAATTTCTAGAAGAAAAGATAATACCTTTTTCTGAAAATACTCACCTACTTAAAGAAAAAGCTATGAAGACAGGTTATTTTCTTCTTTCATAGGGGAATTTTATATACTGGTACCAAATTAGAACCTTAAATATTAATCTCACATAAACATCTCAAATAACGTGATTGTATGCCTTATTTTAATTTTATGTATGATATATTATGTTGTTGTTCTTGTTAGGTGCCATTATGTTGAGTGCAAGACATAGCAACCCTAAGAACAATCTCAAATATACTCAAGCCTATTGCAGCAGTCACTGGGCTGTCAATCCCTCTGGGCTTTCTCTCTTTCACCAGCCCTCCACCATTCCAAGCTTCATATTTCTCTCCAAGAAATAGACTATCCTAGCAACATGTACAAATCATGTGAAACAAAGCTTTGTCATCCTCACCTTCAAGGAGCGCTTTGGCTGCACTTTCTCCAAGACATATGTTTGTTCTTTTGGCAGTCCATGGGATATTCTGTACTCTTCTCCATACCACAACTCAAATGCATCAATTCTTTCTCTGTCATCTTATTCATGGTCCATCTATCTCCAATTCTTGGCAAATTCAGCCCATGGCCTGAATCAGATGCACCTTAGTCCTCAAACTGACATCATTGCTCCTCAATAATTTGGAGAAGTACTTGACTGCAGACTTTCCCAGTGCAATATATCTCCTTGTCTCCTGACTACTGATACCAAAGGGATTTATTTTGGATCCAAGTAAGATAAAGTTGTTGACCTTTTCAATTCTTTCTACATCTATGCTGATTTTGCCAACCAGCCCAGTGGTGAGAATTGTTGTGTTCTTGACATTGAAATGCAATCTAGATTGAATTCTTTGATCTCCTTCACCAAGTGCTTCAATTTCTCCTCACTTTCAGCAAGCAAGGTTGTATCATCTGCACAATGTAGGTTATTGAAGAATCTTCCCAGATCCTGATGCCACATTTTTTCATAGAGTATAGAGTCTCAAATGATTTTCTAAGCATATGGTTAAAATAGGTACACAGAGAGGATACAACCCTGACACATACCTTTATTAATTTTACCCTCAGGGTTTCCAAGAGTTCTATAATCTTTATAGAAGCAGATTGCCCATCCTTCTCTCTTGGAGTAGCCAAGGATCCGGTCCTCTTTTAGTAAGAAGCTGAATGTTTAACTATTGTGCCACCAGGTCACCTCATATCAATCACAGGTATACTATAAAGGTTTATTTACATAATTATTAAGTACTTATATCCTTACTTAATTGGTCTAGGATACTTGTTTGATATTACCTCATCAATAAAGTTTGAAACTAAGGATGACAAAAGAATTGATGCCTTTGAGTTTTTTTGCTGGAGGAGAGGCTTGAACATACCATGGACCACCAAGAAAACAAATGGGGGAAACCAAGTTTCTCCTTGAAGGCTAGGATTTTGAAGTTCTGTCATACATACTCTGGGCATGCCACCTCAAGGCCGTTGCTCAGTTTGCACAACAGCCTCTTTGTTTAGATATGGTTTTTGCATGAACATAATTAAGTGTTCTGAGATTCACATTATTTCTCTGGCTGGGTTTAATTTGTTATGATCAAAACAATCAACTGTTTTTGCATAGTAAATAAAAAACAAATAGACTTCATTCTGGTTTCCTTACTTTAAACCAGGATCCATCTGACATCAGCAATGATATTCTTAGTACCACGGTTTTTTCCTAAATTCTACTTGAATGTCTGGCAGTTGTATATCATCGCACTATTGATTTTTAAATTCTTTTCAGCAGTATTTTCCTTGCATGTGATATTAATAATATTTTTTGGTAGTTTGCACGTTACATCTACTTTGTTGGAAATGGGAACAAACATGGATCTTTCCCAGTCAGTCAGTCAGTCATCCAAGCAGCTGTCTTCCAAAATTTCTAGCATAGACTAGTGAGCATGTCCAGGACTGCAATGTCATTGAAAACATGTTAATTGGTATTCCCTTAATTTCTGGGGCCTTATTTTTTTGCCAATGCCTTCAATACACTTTTAACTTCTTTCTTCATTATCAATGACCCTTATTCATATATATATGGTACTTCCTGAAATATTGTAATGTTGGCCAATACACAATGATTCTGTGCAAACCCATCTTATGATGCTTCCTGGATCTCTGAAGACTTTTGCCTTGGCACCTCTAACTGTTGAAATTTGAGGCTTGAATTTATTTTTCAGTTCTTTCAGCCTGAAAAATGCTGAGCAAGTTATTCCCTGTTGTTCTCCAACTCCAACTCTCTGCACATCCCGTTATAATATTTTGCTTTGTTTTCTCAAGTTGCCCTTTGAAATCTTCTGTTCAGCTCTTTTACTTTCCCCCCCTTTGTTTTGGCTTCTCAATTCTCTGGTGCAGTTTTCAGAGTCTCTTCTGACATGCATTTTGGTTTTCTTTTTTCCCTCTCTGCGTAGTGACCTTTCATGGAGCTTTTATTCCCTTCATGGATGACATCCTGACTAGAACACCCTCCGATAAGTTAAGTTATTCTATTCACTGAACAGATTCAGCTTTGAACGCTGCTCTGTCCTGAGCCAATTTCATTGTCCTCACCACACCTACTCCCATTATCACAGTCACTGAGTAAATCCATCTCATCCAGGTTCTTCCTTTATTGCTGTCCCTCCACCCTCCCAAGGTTTTCTCCAAGGACTGGTCCCTCCTTGCAACATGCTCAAAGTATGTGAGATGGAGCTTCAAAATCTTTGCCTTGAAGGAACATCTTGGTTTTACCTTCTCCAGGTCAGACTTGTTTGTCCTGTTAGCAGTCCATGATGCATTTAATACTCTACTCAAACACCACAACTCAAAGACATTGATTCATCCTTAGTCACTGTGCAGCTTTTTGATGCATAGCGAATAGTTACAAAGACCCTGGCTTGGATCAGTCACACCTTAGTCTCTAGATGGACATCATTACTCTTCATACTCTGGAGAGGTCCCTGACAGTAGATTTCCCCAATGCAATTCATCTTTTGATGTCCTGGCTGCTATTACCAAGAGTGTTGATAGTGGATGTAAGCAAGCTAACACTATTAACAATCTCTATCTCTTCTCTCTATACCATGATGTTGCCTATTAGCAAGTGGTAAGAATCTTTGCTTTCTTGATATTGAGCTTCAATCCATATTGAAGGCTGCAGTCCTTGACTTTATGGTCCTCATGTCCTCCTCCATTTCAGCAAGCAAATTTGTGTCATCTGATGAGTCTTCCTCGAATTCTGATCCCACATTCCTCTTCATAATGTCCAGCCTCCCGGAAGATCTATGTTCCACACATAGATTGAAAAGGTGTGGAGATAGGATGCATGCCTGGCATACACCTTTTCTGATCTTGAACCATGCAGTGTTCCCTTGCTCTGTTCTGACACCTTCCTCTTAGTCCAAGCATAGGTTTCACATTAGCACTATCAAGTGTTCTGGGATTCCCATTATTCTCAAAGTTAGCCACAATTTGTTGTGAGCCACACACTCAAATACCCTTGTATAGTGAAACACAGATAGATATTCTTTGGGTCCATTCTACTTTCAGCTTACGTCCATCTAACATTGACTACCGATTATTTTTCTCTATTCCCAACTTTTACATTTCAGTCACGCATTATTACTAATCCATGTTGGTTGCATGCTCAGTCCATTTCCGACTGCAACAGTTGGTAGAAGTCGTGATTGATCCTGAACTGTGCAAGTGCAGGTCTATGAGTAACCGAAGAGGAACACAGTAAGTGGGATACTAAAAGCACAAAGAGACACTAACAATTATTGTTTATAAAGGAGAAATAGATTAAAATTTGACTCTCACTAAAATAAATGCCTTGGTAAACAACTTGGGCTGTCCTAGGTCTATGATTATGAAATTTTTATATTGCATTATTGAGAGATTAGTTGTAACAGTGAAGATAAATTTAAAGAAAAGAACAAACTCAAGGCTCTAGATATTTATGGAATATCAATTGAGGAATTTCAGCCAACAGATGCAGCCTTAGATCTTCTCACCTAGTAATGTCAGTAATTTGAAGAAAGGCTATAACTCTGACTCATACCTTTCTTTATTAAGAACCATGCAGTGTTACTTTACTCTGTTCAGACAACATCCTCTTCATCTAAGAATAGATTTCAGATGTGGACCATTAAGTGTTCTGTAATTCCTATTCTTCTCAATGTTAACCTTAATTTGTATGATCTACGTAGTCACATATCTCTGCATAGTCGGTAAAACACAAATAGATATTCTTTAGGTATTCTCCACTTTCAACCCAAATTCATCTAAAAATAGCAGTGATATTCCCTGGTCACCACCTATTTTGAATTTAGCTTCAATTTCTGGCAGGTTCTGCTATAAACTCTGGCTAGTAAGATAGCCAATTGACTAGAAGAGATGCATACTTGTTCCTAGTTTCAAAAAAAGGGTGATATTCAACAGAATGTAAAAATTCTTCAAACAATATAATTACTATCATATGCAAAACAAAATATTTTTTAAGATTATTAAAAAATGGCTAGGATAGTAAATCGATAGAGAACTGCCAGAAATTCAAGCTAAATTTAGCAGAGGTTAAAGCTAGATTGGTGTTGAGATGATGGAGACCTGGTCTGTATTCTCAGTGAAGGGAAGTAAAGAAGGTCTCCCAATTACCCAAGAAACATTGTTTTAAAATAAAACTCCATCCTGATCAATCGGGTTAAATGTATGTCTTTCAGTCATCAGTTTACAATTTCCGGTGAGGTATTGTTTCTATGAAGATAATACTCAATCTTCCTTTTTAATCAGTATTGAAAGAATTTGAAGAGTCTCTATTGATTCTAATTAACATGGAGTTTGTTATTCCCATTCCATATACAATTGCTATTCTGCCCTCTATTTTGGGTTCTACTAGGAAGTTCTTTTCCTTTGAATATTGAAAGTGAAAACTTTTTTTTCTCTATTGGTTTTAGACAGCTGTGTAAAAATTCTTTAGACATTCCTATTTTGGAGATTTGTTTAATGCTGGCACATCTCATTGGAGAGTGATGAAATAATGAGACAGAACTAATCTGAGGATAATAGCAGAGAATCAAAAGGTGCAAAGCATTCACAATGTGTATTATTTCATGGGTTCTAAATATTTCCAAATAAAAAACAGATTAAAGACAGATTTAAGAGGCATACACATGATTTGGCAAAGCTAAAATTTGGAAGTACAGCAAGTAAAGCACATTGAAATACAGAGAATAATAGTACTTTAGGGATGAGCAAAGCAGTATAGGAAAATATCCTTGAAGTCTATTGTGAAATGAAATAAAATGAAAGTAGTATCAGAAAGGCATATTAAAAGACTTAGAACATGTAACTGAAATAGCATACATGTTATAGAAGATTTATGCAACATTATGTGCCAGAAAACAAAACATTAATTTTCTAAGTCCCCTCCTGCCCTGAAGGAGAGTGAAGTTAAGTATGCAGAAGGTATTTTGTTTTCTGGGAAGGAAAATTATTTACATGTATATTTCAAGTTTCTGGGAGTAGTAGTGGTAAATTTGTCTTTAGAAACTGGTAATTTTGTTTCTAGATCAGAGAAATGAATCAAAAGGGCGGCAAAGAGAGAAAGTAGAAGAAGTAGGAAAGAAACCCGTTACCAACTTGGAGATAACTGAAAGAGATGTCAAAAATTTTATGCTATGAGTAGCAAATTCCCTCTTTTTTTTTTTTACAAATAAAAATTCCAGGTTAAAAAATTGACTTTAAAAAAAAATCATGAAGGGAGGAAAGTGTGATGACAAATAAATCAGTTAAAATCTGATTACAAAAGAAATTTTCATGGAAATGAAAGTAGCTAATATCTAGGAATCCAGAGAAAACCAAGGATAATAATAATTTATGGAGTATTGATAAAAGATTTTGAATACCTTATGAACTATCAAATGAAAAAACAAATTCATCTTTTAGGAAGTGCAGCTAGAAGGTTCTTTAGAAGCAAGAATGGTGGGACTTCCTAGTACCTACTTTGGGCAGATTATTAGAAGAGACCAGTCCCTGGAAAAGAACATGATAAATATGACCATCAATAATATGGAATGACACAGTGGCTGTAATAATAAGCTTAAGCACAGCAGAGATTTTGAAGATGGACAAGGCCAGTTAGGGTTTCATTCTGTTGTAAGTAAGATTGCTATAAGTTGGAGCTGACTCAAAGGCACTAGAAGGGACAGCAAAGTTTTGAGGAGAAGCAGATATGTTGGGTAGTGCAAAACATGGTGTTTTGTCCTATATTATGTTATCTAAAAATGCTGTTGTTGTTTTTGTTGTGTGCCATCAAGTTGGAACTGACCCACAGTTGTTTTTCAGAGGCAGTTAAATGCATGGGAGGAAATTTTCCATCCTTCTCCCACAGGGCAACTGGTGGATTTGACCATGTGCCTTTGGGATTACAGTGCAGATTCTTACCACTACTACTTCTAAAGCAAGATTGGCCAATGAAAAGTAGAGAAGAGGAGTGGAAAGGGCTCTCAAAAAGCAAACTGCCTATTGTTGTTATTGTTGTTGTTATGTGCCGTCGAGTCGCCTGCGACTCATAGCGACCCTATGTACAACAGCCCTAAACTCCGCTCTGTCCTGTGCCAATCGCACTGTCTCTGACACTCCCATCCCAATTATCCCAGTCACTGAATCAATCCACCTCATAGAGGGCCTTCCTCTCCTGCGCTGTCCCTCCACTCTCCCAAGTATTATGTCCTTCTCCAAGGACCTGTCTCTCCTCACAACATGTCCAAAGTATGTTAGACGGAGCCTCAGAATCCTTGCCTCCAAGGAGCCACCCGGATTAACCCTCTCCAGGATGAATCTGTTTGTTTTCCTAGCAGTCCATGCTATTCTCAATACTCTTATCGAGCACCACAGCTCAAAGGCATCAATTCTCCTTCTCTCTTCATGGGTCATTGTCCAACTCTCTGATGCATAAAAAGTGATTGTGAAGACCATGACCTGTATCAGATGCACCTTAGTCTCCAGAGAGACACCATTGCTCTTCAGTACTTTGGAGACTTTCCCATGGTAATGCGCCTTTTAATTTCTTGGCTACTGGTGCCAAGACTGTTGACTGTGGAGCCAAGCAAACTAAAGCTGTGTACAATCTCAATCTCTTCAGCATCCATCCTGATGCTGCCAATTGGTCCAGTGTTGAGAATCTTTCTCTCCTTGACATTGATCCTCAATCCATATTGGAGGTTACAGTCCTTGACACTCTGCAGCAGGCGCTTCAGGTCTTCTTCAGTTTCAGCAAGCACGGTTGTGTCCTCTGCATAACGCAGATTGTTGATAAATCGTCCACCAATCTTGACCCCCGCATTTCTCCTCATAAAGCCCAGCCTCCTGGATAATCTGTTCTGCATATAGGTTGAAAAGGTATGGAGATAGGATGCATCCCTGGCCTACGCCCTTCCCAATTTTGAACCATGCACTGTTCCCTTGCTCTGTTCTGACGACTGCCTCCTGGTCCAAGTATAAGTTTCACATTAGAACGATCAAGTGTTCTGGGATTCCCATTCTTCTCAGAGTCAGCCATAGTTTGTTATGATCTACACAGTCAAATGCCTTTGCATAGTCAATGAAACACAAATAGACATTCCTCTGGTATTCCCTGCTTTCAGCCAAAATCCATCTAACATCAGCTACAATATCCCTAGTGCCACGACCCCTTCTAAACCCAGCCTGGATTTCTGGCAGTTCTCTGTTGATGTGCTGATCCAGTCGGTTTTGGATAATCTTCAGTCAAATCTTGCTTGCATGTAAAATCAGTGAGATTGTTCTGTAGTTTCTTTGGGATAGGAACAGATATCGATCTCTTCTAGTCAGTTGGCCAAGTGGTTGTTCTCCAGATTTCTTGGCACAACTTGGTTAGCATGTCCAGGGCAAGCATCTGTTAACTGAAATATGTCAATTGGTATACCATCTATTCCTGGAGTCTTATTTTTTGCCATTTCCTGCAAAGCAGACTGAACTTCTTCTTTCATCACCATAGGCTCTTGCTCATATGTTGTTTCATGAAATTCTTCTGTGTCTTCCAATTCCTTTCGATACA
>NW_006399872.1:10439274-10442882 GCF_000299155.1 Elephantulus edwardii
TGTAATCGATCTGATTCCTATGCATACCATCAGGTGAAATCCAGGTATATAACCTGCGTTTATGTCTCTTAAAAATGAATAAAAGGAATACAATATCCCACTTAAGCAAAAATGGTTTCTTCAACTGTGTTTTAGCTGAAGTATAGACTGCTTGGGTGAGGTTGTTGTTGTTAGGTGCCATCTAGTCAAGTGTGACACATAGTGATCCTATGAACAAAAGACCTGAACCCAGTCCTGTCCTGTGTCCCATTTCAGCAGTTACTGTGTCAATCAACTTGGTTGAGGGTCTTCCTCTTCTTTGCTGAATGCCATCCTTCCCAACATCATGTCCTTCTGCAAGGAATAGCACCTTGTAGCAACATGTCCAAAGTATGTGAGGCAACACCTCATGGTTATCATCTCCAACGAGCATTCCAGTTGCACCCTCTCCAAAACACAATCTGCTTGTTCTTTTTGCCTTGCATGGGGTGTTCCATACTCTTCTCCAATATCACAGTTCAAAGGTGTCAATTCTTTTTCTGTCATTCTTGTTCATTGTTCAGGTCTTAGATGCATAGCTAGTAATCGGAAAGACTATGGCCTGAATCAGACATACCTTAGTCCTCAAAATGGCATCACTCTCTTCAAGAATTTGGAAAGGTCCCTAACTGCCGATTTTCCCAGTGCATTGTGTCTCTTCATTTCCTGACTGCTCATACAAAGGTTGTTAATTGTGGATCCAAGCAAGATGAAGCTGTTGACAGTTTCAATCCCCTCTCCATCCACTATGACACTGTGTATCAGTACAGTGGTAAGAATCTTCATTTTCCTGATACAGAGATGCAATCCATTCCAAAGGCTGCATCAAGCTCTCTTCACTTTCAGCAAGCAATGTTGTGTCATCTGCATAACTCCGGTTATTGATGAGTTTCCCTCTAATCTTGATGCCACACTCCTTCTCATAGAGTCTAGTTCTCAGATAATTTGCTTAGCATACAGATTGAATAGGTATGGAGAGAAAACACAACCCTGACACATTCCCTTCTCAATTCTTAATCATGCAGTGCTCCCCAACGCCATTTGCACAACAGCCTCCTGATCCAGGTATAGGTTCTGTATGAAGACAATCAAGTGCTCTGGGATTCCCAATGTCATCTGAAAATCTGGAATTTTCCATGTCAGCCATAACTTGTCATGATCCACACAGTCAAACGTCTTTGAATAGTCAATAAAGCACAAATAGACATTCTTCTGGTATTCTCTACTTTCAGTCAGTATCCATCTGACATCACCAATGATATTCCTGGTGCCACCAGCTCTTTTAAATCCTGCTTGAGGTCTAATCCCTCCTTCAGATGCACTCTCACCTAACAAGGAACTTGTATCTTGATAAAACACCTACCACAATCCAGGACAGGGGGTGACTTGAACAAAAGAGCTTGCTTTCTAAAGACACTGAATATACTTGAGAATTTTTTTTAATTTTTTTTATTTTTTTATTTTTTTTACCAAATTAAGGTGTACATTGATAGTTCTACTACTGACTTGAAAGTTGGGCCTCTTTGTGGTTTCAAATCCACCAGTGGCTCCAAGGGAAACAATTAGGCAATCTTCTCCTGTGTGACTTACGGCATTCTAAAAATCCACTGGAGGATCAGCTACGGGTCATTTAAAATACTATGGCAGTGTGTTGTGAGAGTTTGATCTTTCCCTTTCCAATTTCACCCACTCCTTAAATGATGTAGGGAAGCTATCAAAAATCCCCCTGACATTTAGATTCCGTTTCTGAACAATGGTGTAAGATATACAAGCTTAATGTCTGTCATATTCCTGTGTCTGCAATGACTAATTTAATCTGGTATCTTTTATAGGCCACCACTATAAGAGAGATAACTTTGACATTTATGTATCCTAGATATCGATCAGAGGGAAACCAAGAAAAGTCAATTTTTTATATATTATTTGGATTTTTTAAGGATTTTTTATTCTTTAGGGAAAAGAAAATTTAGACTTGGTTTTATGGGGCTCTGCCACATTGTCTGGCACGTAGAAATGTTAAAAACTACTTGCCAAGGAATTGATTCTGACTCAGAGTAACCCCACATAGGCCAGTGCATAACTGTGTTCCAAAAAGACTTTTAATGACTGATTTTTCAGAAGCAGATAACTAGATCTTTCATTCAAGGAACTGCTGGATGAACTTGAACTGGAAAGCTTTTGGTTAGCACATCAATGTTAGAACCATTTTTTATCATTCAGCATGTCCAATGATATACTTGCTAGGTTAGCAAATTTGTCATGGAGCTTTACAATATTTAAGCTTAAGAGGATAGTCCCTGCTGTTCCTGTTACTTTGAATTCTCCATTAATCATTATACCTGAACAGGTAGTTTATATTTTTATTGTTAAAATAGCCCTGCAGAGTACTGGATTTTACCCATTATTAAAGAACACAGGCACTGATTTTAATTAGCAGTAAATTGCATCTTAGGTAAGTTCAATTGATATTAGTTATTATACTGCCACTGTGTAAATTTAGCAAGCTTTATTTACGACACAATATTAAAGAAATTTGAGAGTTAAATTTAGAATAAGCAACTTTGGGAATGTGGCTAGGAGGGACCAGCCCCTGCAGAAGGACCTTATGCTTTGAATGGTGGAGAGATAGCACAGGAGAGGAAGACCCCAGGTGAGATGGGTTGATATAGTAATTGAGGTAATAAGAGTAAGTGTGTTAGGGACAGTGAGACTGGCTCAGGATAGAACAGAGTTCAGAGCTATTGTGTATAGGGTTGCTATGAGTCACGCATAGGCAACTAAAATGCACAAAATAACAACAATATGTACATATTACATACTAAAAGCTATTGCTTTTTAATACTCATTAATAAGTGCTCCAATTATTCTCCACAGCATGGATTACAATTGACCATGAGAAAACAAAAATCTTCACAACTGGATCAAAAAGGACTTTAGTGATAACTGGTGAAAATATTGACATTGTCAAGACTTAATTCTATTATCAATGCCCACGGGAGCAGCAGTGAAGAACTGAAACAGTATTTCATTTGGCAAATCTACTGCATAAGACTTAAAGTGTTAAAAAGCAAATAAGTCATTTTAAAGATGAAGGTGCCTGACTCAAGTCATAATAGTTTTAATTGCCTTAAAGACGTTGGAAAGCAAGACAATATGAAGACTGAAAGAATGTATGCATTTGGATTTTGGTATTGGCAAAAATATTTAATATACCCTGTACTTTCAGAAGAAATAATAAATATTCTTTGGAAAAAGTACAGCCAGAATGCTCCATAGAACTTAGGATGGCAGGACTTCAATTCATGTACTTTGGATGTGTTATCAGAAGGAACTAAGTCATGGAGTTGGATATCATGCTTGATAAAGTAGAAAAAGAGCCTCAATGAGACAGACTGATTCATGACACTACAACAGTAAATTCAAACACAGTAACAATTGGGAGAATAGTGTAGGATCAGGAAAGGGTTTGTCCTATGGTATATAAGCTTGGTATGAGATGGAACCAACTCAACAACTCAACAGTACTTAACAACAACAGCAATATATACCACATATATCCTTTTATATTTACTTGATTACTATACATAATA
>NW_006399872.1:10444167-10447840 GCF_000299155.1 Elephantulus edwardii
ATAATTTATGTATATATAATTCCATGCATATATCTATACTGTACCATATATTTATATATACTGTCATATACATATCTATATCTATTGTTGGTGGTGGTGATTACCTTCAAGTTAAGTACAACTCATAGCAACCCTTAAACAAAAGGCCAGAAGCCCCTCCTCTATAACTATTGACATTTATCAAAGTTCATAGAGTTTCCAGAGGCATGTTATTTAGGAAGTCAATGTCACTCCTGCTTCCAAAACCTGTCATCATACATTATTGTTGTTAAGTGCCATTGAGTCCCCTGAGATGTATAATGGCCCTGTGTATAACAGCCTTCCCTGTCCTGAGCCAGTCTCACTAATTCTGGCACACCAACATCCATTGGCCCAGACACTGTTATCAATCCATCTCATCCAGCGTCTTCCTCTCCTGCGCTGTCCATCCACTCTTCTGAGCATGAAGTCCTTCTCCAATGACTGATCTCTCCTGACCATGTGCCCAAAGTAAAGGAGGCAGAGCTTCAAAATCCTAGCCTCCAAGGAGAGACTTGACTTCATTCTGTCAAAGACAGACAGATTTGTTTTCTTGGCAGTCCATGGTATGTTCAAGACTCTTCTCCAGCACCACAACTCAAAGGTATCTATTCTGTCATCCTTAGTCATTGTCCAACTCTCTGAAGCATAACAAGTAATTGAGAAAATCAAGGCTTGGATTAGGTGCACCTTTGTATCTACACTTAAGTCATTGCTTTTCAGTACTCTGAAGAGGTCGATGACAGGAGATTTTCCCAACTCAATTAGTTTTTTATTTCCTGACTGGTGGTGTTAAGAGTGTTGATTGTGGATAGTGCTTCAGGTCTTCTTCAGTTTTCGTGTGTATGTATGTGTGTGTGTGTGTGTGTGTATACACACACATATATGTATACATATATATATATGTTTATGTCTGTGTATATATATAATCATTCCATATATTCCTCTATATTGTTCTATATGTATATATCTATATTGTTCCATATATATTTAACTATATCATTCCACAGATAGATGATATAGATATAGGTATATATATATATATCTAGCTATACAAATGTTCAGGTCTTTTGTTCATAGGGTCTCTACAAGGTGTCTACGACTCGACTGCACTTAATGAAAACTATATACCTGTGTGTGTGTGTGTGTGTGTGTGTGTGTGTGTGTGTGTGTATAATCATTATATGTTATTGCTGTGGTTGTTTGTCATCAAGGCCATCTAGTCAAGCATGACTCATAGCGACCTTGTGAACAAATTACCTGGAGCCTTTCTATAAATATTGTCATTTCTCCAAGTTCATTGTTTCCAGAGGCATGTTGCTTAGGAAGTGGATGCCACTATATATGTGTATATGTAAAATCCACCAACTGCTCTGCAGGAGAAAGATCAGCAGTCTCCTCCCATGCAGTTTATGACCTCTGAAAATATGCTGGCAGGTAAGCTGCAAATTAATTCAAACTTGATAGAACATAACAATAGTAACAACAACACACACATATATGTTAATGAAACATTAATTTAAATATGGAAAACTTTCAAAAGCAATTACATTCTACCCACAAGAAGACACATATACTTAATTTTAAAGTCCAAGGATATTAATGTAGTACTAAGACATTCATTATGCCTTAAAAAGTCAAGTTTGAGTCTTTCCTGTTTAATGGGACCAGGGACACAAGCCTAGACTGAAAATCAAAACAGCTTAATTCTGTAACTAGCTCTTCCTTTCAATAATTTTGATCTTGATTTATCCAGGTCTATGATTTTTCAAATTTACAAATGAGGCGGCAGCTAGTTCACATGACACTCTTCGATCCATTATCCAACCATGGGGGATGGCAATGGGATAAAAACTTGGAACGGGGAGAGAGGCACAGCTTTTGTCCAGTATTCTGTTACAGATACTGTAGTCTGTAGGCCTAGTAGCAAGTTGTTGTTGTTGTTGTGTACTGCAGAGTTAGAACTGACCCTCCAGTGGGTTTTCAGAGGCAGTTAATTGTATGGGAAGAGATTGTCCTTTCTTCTCCCGCAAGTAGTAGCAAGTAGGAGATCTAAAAATTTATTACAGGGGGAAGGAAGGGGAAGGGAAGAAAATGTGCAATAATGAATGAACAAAATTCACCTTTTCTGTAAACTTTCATTAAAATCCCAAATAACTAAATAAATAAAGACTAGTGCTAAAATTCTCCCTTTACTTAGCTAGACTGCTAAACATTCCTTTAATTTACTTTTAACTCATTTTTTTCCTCCTCTACTTCTTGGGCCTATCTCCACACCTTTTCAATCTATATGTAGAACAGATTATCCAAGAGGCTGGCCTCTATGAAAGAAATGCAGCATCAAGATTGGAGGAAGACTCATTAACAATATGCATTATGCAGATGATACAACCCTGCTTTCTGAAAGTGAGGAGGACCTGAAGTGCTGGCTGCAGAAGGTCAAGGACTGTAGTCTTCAATATGTACTGAAGCTCAACATGAAGAAAACAGAGAGTCTCACCACTGGGAAGATTGGCAGCATCATGACAGACAATGAAGTGATTGAAATTGTTAACAGCTTTAGTTTGCTTGGCTCTGAAGTCAAGACTCTTGGTACCAGCAGCCAGGAAATTAAAAAACAAATTGCATTGGGAAAGGCTGTTGTCAGAGACCTCTCTAAAGTACTGAAGAGCAACGATGTCATTTAGAGACTAAGGTGTACCTGATTCGGGCCATGGACTATGCATCAAAAAGCTAGACAATGACTAAGAATGATAGAAGGATAATTGATGCCTTTGAGCTGTGGTACTGGAGAAGAGTTTTGAATATACCATGGATGGCTAGAAGAACAAACAGGTTCATGCTAGAGAGGGTGAAACCAGACTCCTCTTTGGAGCCAAGGATTCTGAAGCTTTGTCTGACATACTTTGGACATGTTGCAAGGAAGGACCAGTTCTCGAAAAGGGATGTCACGCTTGGGAGTTTGGAGGGACAGTTCAAGAATGGAAGACCCTCAATGATATGGATTGATTCAGGGACTGAGGTAATAGGAGTAGGTTTGTTGGAGACAAAGAGATTGGCACAGATAGAGCAGGGTATAGGGCTATTCTACATAGTATTGCTGTGAGTAGCAAGTGACTCAATGGCACATGACAACAACAACTTCTTGGTCTTTATGGAAAGCTACTTCAAGATCCTCTGGTAATGCACTGGTCAAGTGCTGGTTTGCTAACAAAAAGGTTTGTAGTGTAAACTTACCAACTTCTCTTTGGGGGAAAAGGTCATCAGTTCTGTAAAGATTACAATGTTTTAAAGACCTACATGTAAGAAGCTGTGCTGCAATCCCAAAGGCATGCAGTTCAAATCCACTATTTGCTCTATGGTAGAAGGAGGAGCAATCTCCTCCTATGCAATTACTGCCTCTGAGTACCAGCTAGTTTAATTGGTCAGTTATTAGTGGGTTTTGACTCAATGACACTCAACAACAACAACAGATTCTATGGAGCAGCGGCATTCTTTCTTGCAGTATCACTAAGAGTGAGAATTGACTGGTCAGAAGGAAACAAGAACAATGATGCCAATTTTAACTTGGATTTAAAAGGAGTTAATTGCCAACTGAAGAAATTTTAAATGCTTGGAAGAAAAGACCAAAATGGATGTCAGAAGAGACTCTGAA
>NW_006399872.1:10449535-10468233 GCF_000299155.1 Elephantulus edwardii
GGAAGGCCCTCTATGAGGTGGATTGATTCAGTGACTGGGATAATTGGGATGGGAGTGTCAGAGACAGTGCGATTGGCACAGGACAGACTGGAGTTTAGGGCTGTTGTACATAGGGTTGCTATGAGTCGCAGGCGACTCGACGGCACATAACAACAACAACAACAACAAACTTGATAATATTTTATAGGTTATAAATAAAATATTAGATAAAGAAAGGAGAATTTATGCCTTTGAACTGTGGTGCTGGAGAAGAGTATTGACTATATCATGGACTGCTAGGAGAACAAACAAGTTCGTCATTCTACAGTGGGTGAAACCAGGCTGCTCTTTGGAGGCAAGGATTCTGGTGCTTTGTCTGACGTATTTGGATATGTTGCAAGGAGGGACCAGTTCTTGGACAAGGATGTCGTGCTTGGGAGGGTGGAGGCACAGCACAAGAAAGGAAGATCCTCGATGAGGTGGACTGTTTCAGTGATTGGAGTGATGGAGGTAGGTGTGTCAGAGACAATAAGATTGGCACAGGATAGAGCAGGGTTTAGGGCTGTTGTACATAGGGTTGCGATGAGTAGCAAGTGACAGCACATAACAACAAAAACAACATGTATCATAATATCTCTGTACAATACATGGACACACTAGATATTTATTAATTAATTAATGAGTACTAATTATGGACATTTATGTTTGAAAAGATCTTGTGAATGATCTAGTTGAATATTCTTATTTTAAAAATAAGACAATGAGTCTGGAGACAAATAGTGACTAGGCTAACAATTCTGAATTACAGTACTTGCTCTCCTTGCACTGTTTTGTTGTAATATCACCTTTCTCTTGTGATTTGTTTCATTATATGACTCTTTTTTCTAATATACTCACAAACATAAACATAAAACTTTATGTTAGTTGACATTAATCCATATTTTTTCCAAAGAATAAAAAATGACTTATTTACATGTTTCTACTGAGATTTATTCAATCTGTATGCTGAACAAATTATTCAAGAAGCTTGGTCTCTATGAAGAAGAATGTGGCATCAGGATTAGAGGAAGACTCATTAATAACCTTCAGCATGCAGATGGTGCTTGCTTACTGAAAGCGAGGACTTAAAACTTTGCTGCAGAAGATCAAACATTGTAGTCTACAGTGTGGATTAGATATCAACATCAAGAAAACAAAAATTCTCACCACTGGACTCATATTCGACATTCTGATAGATGAAGATAAGATCAAAACATAGCTTTATCCTTACTTGGATCCATAATAAATACACTTAGCACCAGGAGTCAGGAGATCAAGAGATACATTTCACTGGGAAAGTCTACAGTCAGGGACCTCTCCAAATTACTGAAGAGCGATGATATTAGTTTGAGGACTAAAGTGCATCTGATTCAGACCATGGTCTTTTCAATGACTTGCTATGATGCTCAGAGGTGAACAATGAATAAGGGTGAGAGAAGAAAAGTATCTTTCAGTTGTGGTGTTGGTAACTTCCCATATAGTGTTAAAAGAACAAACAGATATGTCTTGAAGAAGATGAAGGCAGAGAACTTGGAAGCAAGTATGGCAAAGTTTTGTCTCACATACTTGGGGCATGTTGCTAGAAGTTATTCCTGGAAAGGGACATCATTCATGGAAAGTGGAGGGACAGAAAAGGAGAGGAAGATCCTCAACCAGGTGGATTGGCACAGAGATGCAGCAATGGGCTCAAATGTGTCGAGTATGTCAGAGATTCTGAAGATGGCACAGAATAGGGCAGAGTTCAAATCTGTTGTTGAAAGTGTTGCTATGAGGCTCTACTTCACTTGACAATACATAACAACAACAACTGAGATTTGGCAATATAGTTGTTTTAGTTGTAGCAAAACCATTATGTTTATTAAATACAAACTATTAATAGAATTTGAGTATTGTTTTTATGTGGTATGGATAAAGAGGAGTTTTAAGTCTTTCTCAGTTTCCATGAGCAAAGTTGTGTCATGTATACATAACGCAGGCTGTTGAGGAATCTTCCTCTACTCCTGATGCCACAATGCCTTTTCTTTGCAAAGAAAATTCTTTACTGATAATTCTTAAAACATAATAATAAGGCTTCAGTTGGAATGCACATGACATACAAGAATAAAGAAAAGAGGAGGGAATATCTCTATACCCAGAAGGTAGCTTGACTGGCAGTTTGAATCCACCAGTGCCTCCAGGGGAGAAAGATGAGTGGTCTCTTTCCATCCAATTTATAGCCTCAGAAAATTGATTGGAAGAACAGCTATGAGTTGTTTCTGACTCCACAGCAGTGAGTATTTGAAGTTGTAAAATCTCAATCATTGTTGTGTACTGTTGAGTTCATACTGACCCCTAGTTGACCCTTTGGCAAGTTTTCAGAGGTAGTTAATCGCAAGGGAGGAGATTGCCCATCCTTCTCCCACAAAGCAGCTGGTGGCCTTGAACCTTGTACCTATGGGATTACAGTGCAGCTTCATGCTATTAAGCCATGTTGTTGTTGTTATGTGCCGTCGAGTCGCTTGCGACTCATAGAGACCCTATGTACAACAGCCTTAAACCCTGCTCTATCCTGTGCCATCTCACTGCCTCTGACACACCCATCCTGATTACCCCAGTCACTGAATCAATACACCTCATAGAGGGTCTTCCCCTTCTGCGCCATCCCTCCACCCTCCCAAGCATATGTCCCTCTCCAAGGATCTCTCCCTCCTTACAACATGTCCAAAGTATGTCAGATGAAGCCTCAGAATCCTTGCCTCCAAGGAGCAGCCTGGTTTAACCCTCTCCAGGATGAATCTATTTGTTTTCTTGGCAGTACAGGGTACTCTTCTCCAGCACCACAGCTCAAAGGCATCAATTCTCCTCCTGTCCTCCCCAGTCATTGTCCAACTCTCTGATGCATAACAAGTAATTGCAAAGACCATAGCCTGTATCAGACACACCTTAGTCTCCAGAGTGACACCATTACTGTTCAGTACCCTGGAGAGGTCCCTAACAGCAGACTTTCCCATCACAATACATTTTTTTTAATTTCCTGGTTACTGGTGCCAAGAGTGTTGACCGTGGAGCCAAGCAAACTAAAATTATTAACAATCTCAATCTCTTCACCATCCATCCTGATGCTGCCAATTGACCCTGTGGTGAGAATCTTTGTCTTCTTGACATTCAGCTTCAATCCATACTGAAGGCTGCAGTCCTTGACCCTCTGCAGCAAGCATTTCAGGTCCTCCTTAGTTTCAGCAAGCAGGGTTGTGTCATCTGCATAACGCAGATTGTTGATAGATCTTCCACCAATCCTAACGCCACACTTCTCCTCATAGAGCCCAGACTCTCGGATGGTCTGTTCTTCATACAGGTTGAAAAGGTATGGAGACAGGACACATCCCTGGAGTACACCTTTCCCAATTTTGAACCATGTAGTGTTACCTTGCTCTGTTCTGACAACTGCCTCTTGGTCCAAGTATAGGTTTCACATTAGAACGATCAAGTGTTCTGGGATTCCCATTCTTCTCAGAGTGAGCCACAGTTTGTTATGATCCACACAAGCACCTTTGCATAATCAATGAAACACAGATAGACATTCTTCTGTTATTCCCTGCTTTCAGCTAAGATCCAGCCATAGATACACTAATTTTCTTCAATCTTAACTACTTTATCAGTGTAAAGTAAAACAAACATTGTCTGTATAATAACTAGTGAAGTTAGTCCATGGCCTTTGCACAAGGATGACGTGCAAATATTTTCTAAATCTGAACATTTGAAAAATACAGAGTAGGAAGAGGAATTGGTCATCCACTTCCAAAATAACAGGCCTTCAAAAACCTTATGTACAGTTAGAGCATACTTAGACTAGCAGACATGGCAAATGAGGTTGAGCCCTCAAATATGAAAACACAAAGAAGGAGGAACACTTGTAAAGTAGACACTAGTGATTGGATTCAGTGAGTGGAGGATGAGGATAGGTGTGTCACAGACAATAAGGTTAGCATAGGATAGAGCAAGGTTCTAGACTATTGTGCACAGGGTCATTATGAGATGCAGGCAACTCAACAGCACATAACAATACAACAACATGTAAGTACTGAGATGGTTACTAGGTCTTTTTAGAGTGACACTGACCATGATAATAGCCATAACCCATGTATGGCTATTTAAAGTTAAATTAGTTCAAATAAAATAAATATAATTCACTATAAAAACAGTGTGTCAGAGACATCTTCTGTCTCTCTTCACAAAGAAAGAGAGACATATGGCCTCTATCAACCACCCAAGTCTGATTTGTAAGGGGCATAGTTTAGCCAAGTCTCCACCCTCCAACCTTTCTTCTGTCTCTCTAATGACACACTCTACTTCTTGGCTGAATCTGATAACTCATTGAAATAGCTGTACAGGATTCACACACAGCTCAACTCCTAGTTATGGTTTAAAAAGGGACAAGCTACAATTTACATTTGAAAATGATTAAGATACAGTTCTTTATTCAGGACAGCTTCTCATGTCTAAACGGACCTTAATGCCTCAGCTTAGCCTCTGCTTTGCTTGGGGAAGTGGTGGAGAAAGATCTCTTAACTCTTTCTAATGCCTATATGTACTCTGATGGCATAATCTGTAGGGCATTATGCTGCTAACTCAAAGGCCCTGTGTATCTGGCAGTTCAAAGCCAATGGCCTCTCCTAGATATAGACTATCTACTCTCCTGTAATTTGTAGCCTCTGCAAAGTCACCGTAGGGTCAGTTTCGAGTTGATTCTGGCTCAATGGCCACTCCGTCAGCAAGCCTGCAGTCAGAAAACACTCAGGTGTAGATCAGTGGACCAGGAAGAAAATTGCACTATCTTTTGATGGTATCCTGGTCCTGGGGCCCTTGTTTCTCTACTGATGCTGTTCACTGCTTCTTGTCTTTTCTGTGACAGCTCTTTTCTCTCTATGTATTATGATTCTCATGGTAGGGATCCTAGCTCCTTTATATTCTTCTTCATGACAGTTGGAACCCCCTTTCTACCAGTGGAGTGGCTTATGTTAATCCTAGAATGATGATAAAACAGACCAATCACCATCATTACAGTTCCATACACCTACTCAAACCCACAAGGCTGACAAATATCTTACTTACATTATTCAGCCCCTTTGGTGGGCTACAAGTATTTGAATTGAATAAATGAGGTACCTGAAAGATTAAGGTGTACCTTAGTCTTTAAACTGACATAATTGCACCTTAATATTTTTTGAGAGGTTTTGGAGAGCAGATGTTTCTTTTTTTACTTCCTTTTCTGTAATGTTATTGATTTTTATCCTTCTTTTTCCTCTCTAAGAGAAATTTTTAGATTTTTCTTCTTCTTAGTGTTTTTTACACTTTTGCTTCTTTTGTCCCAATTTTATTTTATTAATTTTAATGAACATTTACAGATATTTTGGATTTTCATTCATTCATTGTTGCACTGTTTTCTTTACCCCTCTCCCCCCATTTCGCTCCTCTCTTTGAAAAGCAAAAGATAAACTTCTTCGTTGGTATACAGACGTTTCTAATCTGTGATTTTTTAAAAAAATTTCTTGACTGCTAGAACCAAGGCTGAACCCACAATTAACATCTCTGGTAGAAGCAGGCAGGGTATGAGAGATTATTGTATTAGGCAAGCCCGCTGTCAGCAATGTCTCCAAATTACTGAGGAGCAATGATATCACTTTAAAGACTCAGATACACTTGATTCAGTCACTTGCTATGCATCTGAGAACTGAACAATTAATTAGGATTACCAAAGAAGAATTGTCGTCTTTGAGTTGTGGTATTAAAGAACAATATTGAATATCTTATGGACTGTTAAAGAAACAGATATATCTTGGGGAAAGTGCATCCAGACTGTTCCCTGGAAGCAAGGATGGTGAAACTTCATCTCACATATTTTGGCCATGTTCCTAGGATAAGCTATTCTTTAGAAAGGGACATCATACTTGGAAAGGTTGAGGGTCAGCTAAAGAGAAGAAGATCCACAATATGATGGATTAAAACTGTAACTACAGTAATGGGTTTAAGTGTTTCATGGATATGAAGATGGCACAGTATATGACATGGTTAGGATCTATTGGGCATATGGCTGCTATGAGTTGTACTTGACTCAAAGGCACATAAAAAGAACAGCCACTGTACCAAGGGTGTTGATTGTGGATTCAAAGATGTTTACATAATTGACAACTTCAATATTTTCTTTCCCTAGCATGACGTTGCCTATTATTCCAGTGGTGAGTGGTGCCTATTTTTATCTTCTTAATGTGGAGTTGTAATCCAAATTGAAAGTTGTTGCCTTTGATCTTCACAAGCATTTCAAATCCTCCTCACTTTCAGCAAGCAAGATTGTGTCATCTGCATAAAATCAGCCTTCCTCTGATCCTGATACCACATTCTTCTTTATAAAGTCCAGCTTCTCAAATGATTTGCCCAGCAAATATTGAATAAGTATATAGAAAAGATACAGCTTGATGCACATTTCTCTTGATTTTAAAAGATACAGTGTTCCTTTGCTCTGTTTGGACAACAAATTTTGTGGTCTAGGTATAGCACAGTTAAGTGTTCTGGAATTCCCATTCTTC
Organism: Elephantulus edwardii; assembly: GCF_000299155.1. Lineage (NCBI taxonomy): Eukaryota > Metazoa > Chordata > Mammalia > Macroscelidea > Macroscelididae > Elephantulus > Elephantulus edwardii. The sequence continues at coordinate 10,456,117 of NW_006399872.1, forward strand.
TCAATGCCTACAGCATTGAGTCCACACAGTCAAATACTTTTGCATAGTCAATAAAACACAAAGAGACATTCTTCTGATATTCTCTGCTTTCAGCCAAGATGCATCTGATATCAGCAATGTTATCCCTGCTTTCATGGCCTCTTGTAAATCCACCTAGAACCTCTTGTAGTTTCTTGTCAATCTATTTGTTGTTCCAGTCAATTTTGGATGATCTTCAGCAATATTTTCCTTGCATGTGATATTAATGATATTGTTCTTTAATTTCCACTTCCTGTTAAATCCTCTTTCTTGAGAATAGGAACAAATACAGATCTCTTGCAGTCACTTGGCCAGGTAGCCAAATTTCCTGGCACAGGATGCTGAGAATGTTTGTCTATTGACATCCCATAAATTCCTGGATCCATATTTTTTGCCAATATCTTCAATGCAGAATATTTTCCTTCATTAACATTGTTTAATTTTCATATGCTACTTACTGAAATTTTTCAGTGTTAATATGTTCTTTATGAGACAATGACTCTGTGTATTCTTTACATCTCCTGTTCTTTTTGTGTTACGTCAGTTGTGACACTTTTAATGTAACAAATTTCCCATGTCCTCCTTCCATCTCTGTTTCTGTTTGCCCATTTCTTTTTTATTTTTTCTTTTCTTTCAGCCTTCTGACTTTTTTCTTTGTTTAATGCTTTCTACACCATTCAGGATTTCTGCCAATAGTTTCTCTCAGTATTGCAACTAGGGACTTGAATTTGTTTTTCACTTCTTTCAACTTGAGAAATGTTGAAGTAATTTTTCCCTTTTTATTTTTCAACTCCTGCTCTTTGAACATTCTGTTATAATATTCTTCTTTGTCCTCTTGAGCTGCCCTTTGGAATCTTCTGTTCAGCTCTTTTACTTCAGCATCTCTTCCTTCTGTTTTTGCTTTTTGATGTTCTAGTGCAATTTTCAAAGTCTTTCCTAACATTTGTTTTGGTCTTTTCTTTTTTCTCTATATTTGTAATATGAACAGAATTCAGATCTACTGCTCATAGGGTTGCTATATTGCACTGGACTCAACAGCACCTAATAACAACAACAACAACAACAGCAACAACAACAACATGTTTTTAATGATATTTTGTAATGTTCACATAATATTTTCAAGTTGTAACGTCATTATATCATAACACAAATACTAAAAGTAGCCGGCTGTAAAAAACCAAAATTATTTTGTCTGAGATCAAGAGGTTATAAATGAAAATTCTGGTTATGGCTTTAGGGAGAGTTTCTTCCTTGTACATTTCAGCTTTTACCTGTTGTGTGTGGTTGAACTGAAACCAAACCATAGCTGAATCTCCAGTGGGTGTTCAGGGGCAGTAAATGACATGAAAAAGATTTCCCATTCTTCTCCTGTGGAGTAGTAGCTGGTAGATTTGAACCATGTGCCTTTGGGATTGCAGTACAGTTTCTTATTATTCTCCCACCAGAGTCAACAATTCTTGATATTCATTGAGTGAAACATGTATCTACTAGATTGTTGTTAGATGTTTTTGAGCATGATTCACAGCGACTCCATGAATAACAGATTGAATCTTGTCCTATTCTGTACTATTTTCATCATTTCAGACATGCTTGAACCCATTGCTACAGTTAACATTGCTAATCCATCTCTTTTTAAAAAATATTATTAATAAAAGTTTACAGAGACTTAGGGTTTCCATTCTTTCATTGTTGCACTTTTCTCCCTGTGCCTCCCCCTAATTCGTTCTTCTCTTTGAAAAGTAAAAGAAAATTCTTTCATTGTTATTATACAATCCCTCCCCCCAAGTCCACTCCACTGTGAAGCCTTCATTCTAGACTTCTGTCATCACAATAATGCCTAATCATATACCCTTTTAAACAGTTTTCTCCCTCATCTATTTCTTTTTTCAAAAATTTTTTAAAAATTTTGTTATTTTTTGTGTGTACCGTCAAATCAGATCAGATCTGACTGGTACAGGGGGAGATTGCCCCTTCTTCTCCAGAAGAGCATTTGGTGGATTCAAACCACACATCTCTGGGATTGCTGTGCAGCTTGACACCAGAGCTCCCTACCCTCGTCTATTTCAATGAAGTATACATTATCTATCCCCTCTTTCTCAGTCTTCGGGGTTGAAAAAAGGCTAATCCATCTCTTTAAGGGTCTTCTCTTTCACCAATACTCTACTCTCCCAAGTATGAAGTCTCTTTCCAAGAAATATCTCCTCCTAAAAACATGCCCAGGCTATGGTCTTTGTAATTACTTGCTGTGCTTCAGAACACTGGATAATAATTAAGGATGGGGGAAAAAAGAAAAGAATTGATGCCTGTTTCGGGATGTTGGGGAGGAAGGAAAGGCCTCTGGTCAGGACCAATCACCTCAGCTCCAGATAAGTGCAAGCCTCCCAATGGCCTTTAATATGGGGTAGAGAAAGCTCCCCTATGTTTGGCTGTATGGGATTGAGAAAGCTTGCCACCTGGGAAGAAGGCTGTGGCATCTGTTGATCTGGGAATGGTCTGCATGAGGCTGAGGTTCTCTTAACCAATCTATATGTGCCATATATGTAAGCCCACCCTATCAGGACTTCCTGTGTATATAAGTGCAGTGCAGTCCCAACAAAATTGAGTTGGATTGACTCTCTGATTCTCTTCTGGAGTAGTATATCTCCATCGTGCTTACCCCCATCAGGGTGTCACTGTCAAGTTGCAAGTGAACTGACAGTGAAAGATGCCTTTGAACTGTGTGGTTCTGTAGAAGAGTATTGAACATACCATGGACTGCCAAGAAAACAGGTCTATCTTGTGGATGGTGAAACCAAATGTCTCCTTGGAGGCAAGGAAGGATCAGTCCTTGGAGAAGGGCATCATGCTTGCTAGGGTGGAGGGATATCACAGGAGAGGAAGACCCCAGATTAGATAGATTGACATAGTAATTGTGGTAATAGGAGTAGGTATGTTGGAGTCAGTGAGACTGGCTCAGGAGAGGGCAGGGTTCAGAGCTTTTGTACATAGGGTCACTATTAGTTGAAGGTCACTCGATGACACTTAACAACAACATGCCCAAAATATGTGAGATACAACTTTGTCATCTTTGCCTTCAAAGAACATTCAAGCTGTACTTTCTCCAGGACATATCTGTTTGGTTTTTCTTGGCAGTCCACGGGATATTCAGCGTAAGGAGCAATATGGCTGTACTTTCTCCAAGACATGTCTATTTGGCTTTTCTTGGCAATCAATGGAATATTCAGCATTCTTATCCAACATCACAGCTCAAAGAGATTAATTCTCCTTCTGTCATCCTTATGCATTTCCCAGCTCTCAGATGCATAACAAAGAGTTGAAAATACCATGGCCTGAATCAGGCATACCTTAGCCCTCAAACTACTACCATTGCTACTTAGCAATTTGGAGAGATCCCTGATATCAGACTTATGCAGTGCAATGTGTCACTTGATCTATTGACTACTGCTAGTACCGAGGGTGTTGATTGTGGACCCAAGAAAGACAAACTCATTGACAATTTTAAATTTTTATCCATAGATCATGATATTACCTCCAGGTCCAGTGGTGAAAATTTTGTTTTCTTGATGCTGAGATGCAATTTATATTAAAGGCTCTCTGATCTTCTGCAGCAAGCACTGAAAGTCCTCCCAGCAAGTAACATTGTGTCATCTGCATAATGCAGGTTGTGGATGAGTCTTCCTCTGATCCTGATATCACATTCACTCTAATAATGTCTAGCTTCTGGAATTATTTGCTCAGTACAAAAATAGAATAAGTATGGAGAAAGGATACAGCATGGAATATATTTTTTCTTAATTTTAAAATATCTGTCTAACCAGATGGATAGTCTGATTTTCTCTTCTAACCTTCCATGAGGGAACTCGGCTGGATTAGTAGTAAGGATGTGTGGTTTCAATAACCAGTTGCTCTGTGGAAGAAAGATGGGAAAATTCCTCTTGTATGATTTACTGCCTCTGAAAATCTGTTTGAGGACCAGTTATTAGTTGGGTTCAACTTGACTGTACTTAATAACAACACTTCTCCTCTATTAGGAAACTCTCATAGCCTAGTGGTAAAGAGTTATGCTACCAACTCAAAGCTCTCAGTTCAAATCCATCAGCTGCTTTGTGGGAGAGAGATGGGCAATCTCTTACCATGTGATTTACATCCCCTGAAAAACCCCTGGAGGGTAAGCTATGAGTTTGCTCAGACTAGATAGTATATAACAACACCATTCCCATGTGTGTTTCTGTGACAAATACGGTTTTTAAATAACACACAAGTGGCTAGGTTGAGGAACCATCTTACTCTGGTATGACATCATTAACATTTCAAAAGTAAACCTGTGTTCCAAACAGACTCATGTTTATAAGTACATGAGATTAGCATTTCAACATACATTTGAAATGTTATTGGGGACTATTATTCAGCCCATAAAACAGCTCAGTGCAGACAAAGAATAATATTCATGCAGTCTGTAGGCCTCAACTGACTGCACTTGCACAGACACTAGTTGTGAAAGTGTGAAAAACTTTTCACCTTCCTAGAACTTCAGTGTCCTGATTTGTTTAATGGAACAGACACAGGATGCCTTTTATTGTGAGGATTAGTACAGATAAAGCATGAGTAAGCTCCTTGTGCATTACAGACAATATTCAGCTGTGAGCTATTATTCTGACATCTTTTCCTTTTTAATTAACACTTATCTAAAGGAACACAGACATTAAGACTAGGCCCTGCCTTTATGAATTCTGTAAAGTCAAGACTTAGTTTCCTTTTGTTGAAAGAGGGAACATTTTGTGTAAATATATGCTTTTAAAGTATGTGTGAGATATCCTTGTAAACGGAAATATTATAAACTATAGGTTAATATCATGTTTTAAAAGACGAATGGACAGTTTATACCTATTTAATTTTATATCACATGATGTTTTCTCATATTTACAATGTTGTTGTTGTGTGCTGTTGAATTGTGGGAGGAGACTGACCATCTTCCTCCTGCAGAGCAGCTGGTGATTTCAAACTATGGGCTTTTGAAATTGCAGTGCAGTTTCTTGCTATTAGCCAACCAGAGTATAGTCACAGTAAAATATCTAAAATAATACATACTATTTACTGAGCATAGTTTTATGTGTCAGAAATTTTCTACATATATAGCATATATTCATTTAATATGCAGTCATATGAGTATATTGTTGCTGTTGTTTTTATGTGCTGTTGAGTAGCGTGTGACCCATAGTGATCCTATGTACAGCAGCTATGAAGCCTGCCCTGTCCTGAGCCAGTCTTAATAATTCTGACACACCAAATTCTTTGCCCCTGTTACTTATCAATCCATCTCATCTGGTTTCTTCCTCTCCTGCGCTGTCCTTCCACCCTTCTGAGCATGATGTCCTTCTCTAACGACTGGTCTAAACTGGTCATGTGTCCAAAGTATGGAGAAAAAGCTTAAAAATGCTAGCCTCCAAGGAGATACTTGGTTTCACCCTCTCCAAGAGAGACCTGTTTGTTTCCTTGGCACCCCAGCACCACAATCAGGAGACCTTCTTATCATAAGGAGATTCTTCTTATCATCCTTAGTCATTGTTCAACTCTTTATTGCATAGAAAGTAATTGGGAAGACTATGGCCTGGATCAGGTGCATCTTAGTCTCTAGGATAACAGTGATGCTTTTCAGCACTTTGGAGAGGTCCATAACAGTAGATTTTCCCAGTGCAATTCATCTTTTGATTTCCTGACTGCTGGTGCTAAGAGTGTTGATTGTGGAGCTGAGCAAGCTATAATTGTTAACAACCTCAGTCTTCTCTCCATCTATCATGGTGCTGCCAATTGGCCCAGTGGTAAACATCTTTCTTCTTGATGTTGAGCTTCAATCCATATTGAAGACTATAGTCCTTGACCTGTAACAGGTGTTTCAGGTCCTTCTTGGTCTGCAAGCAAGGTTGTGTCATATGCATAATTTAAGTTGTTGATGAATTTTCCTCCAATCCTGATGCCACATTCCTCCTCATAAAGCCCTGTTTCTCAAATGTGTTGGACATATAGATTTAAAAGTTATTGAGACAGGATGCATCTTCGACTCACTTCTTTCCTGATTTCTGAAATCTGAAGGACAACTACCTGGCCAACTGACTGGAATAGATCATATTTATTCTCATTTCTAAAAAAGGTGACTCCACAGAGTGTAGACATTATCGAAGAATATCAATAATATCACGCACTAGCAAAAACCTGCTGAAGATTATCCAGAAATTAGTGGAATAGTACATTGACAGAGAACTAGAGAAATACTAACTGGCCAATGTCAGATGAATCTTGGCAGAAAGCAAAGAGCACCAGAGGACTGTATATCTGTGTTTCATTGACTATGCAAATGAGTTTGACTGTGTGGAACACAACAAACTGTGGTTGACTTTGAGAAGAATGAGAATCCCAGAACACTTGATCGTGCTTATGTGAAGCCTACATTTGGACCAAGAAGCAGTCATCAGAACAAAGCAAGGAAACACTTCATGGTTCAAAATTGGGAAGAGTGTATGCCAGGGATGTGTGCTATCTACATATCTTTTCCATATATATGTGGAAAAGATTATCCAGGAAGTTGGGCTCTATGTGAAGGAATGTGGCACCAGAATTGGAGGAAGACTCATCAACAATCTGGGTTACGCACGATGTTGACACAACCCTGCTTGCTGAAACTGAGGAGGACCTGAAACACTTGCTTCAGAAGGTCAAGGACAACAGCCTTCAATATGGTTTGAAGCTTAACATCAAGAAAACAAAGATTCTCTCCACTGGGTTAATTGTCAGCATCATGATAGATGGTGAAGAGATTTAAGATTGTTAACAGCTTTAGTTTGCTTGGCTCCAGGATCAACACTCATGGTACCATCAGCCAAGAAATAAAAAGATGAATTGCACTGGGAAACTCTCCTGCCAGAGACCTCTCCAAAGTACTGAAGAGCAAAGATGTCAGTCTAGAACTAAGGTGTGCCTTATCCAGGACAAAGTCTTTGGAAACAAAATGTCAGTGAAGGAAAGTGTGAAACACCATGTATATTAATTTATTCTTCAAGTCAAAATAAAACAAAAATTGAAAAACAAAAAAGGATTGTCTGTATGAAGTCAAGTTGACAATAACAATTAGAAAGATTAAATTGAAACTTTATGGGGCAATGAGTTTATGTTATTGAGAGAGAAGGAGCTCAGAAAAGGAGAGTGAGAATTGTTGCACAACTTGAAGAATGTAATCTCTGTCACTAAATTTTGTGTGCAGTAATTCATGGATTGATGTATGCTTTGCTGTATATACTCTCAACAACCACAGAATAAATCCAAATTAGTAAAACAAAAGAATAAACACTTGTACTTATCAATTTCTGTTGACAAACCAAAAAGGAACATTTCTAGATGTTTTTCAAACTTATTTTTATCTACTATCACCCATAGAGAGCAGTGAGAACATCTAATCAAAGACTTTAAAGCAAGTGGTACTGGCAATCAATGCAAAACTCAGAGGTAGGAGGCTCTTCTATCTCAGATTAGCACCATATGGGGTGGACTGAGTTAGAAAATGTGAACACACAACTATTAATTATTTTTATACTTCAGTTTTTCAATTAGAAGTACTTTCTTATAATATTAATCATATCCATTTTAAGTTTGTGAGTTTAAAAACATTTACTTTGTTTTGCATTATGTTTAGTTCTTTTAAGATAGCTGAATGCATAAAGACCCAATTAGGCAAATTTTCAACATATTCTATTGAGTTAAAATATTCACCTGAACTCAAAGAAATGTAAAATGTCAAACAGATATGCTAGCCATTGCCTAATAAGACAAAATAGAACTATTTCTGATATTTATCACACATGATACAAACTTAGGAAAAATATTTTTCTATTTTTTTATATCCTTAGAAAATCTGTTATTAAAATATTCATTTTATAGCTAGGTGGTTATATACATTTTAAAAGATAGTAGATGAATGATTGAACAAAAAAACCCCAAGAAAACAAAGAAAATAAAAAAGTAGAATGTATAAGTTCTTAAAAGAGATACGCTTTATTTTTTTATGATTTATAATATAACTAATAATGTCAGTATTATTCTGATAAGTTATTGGAGGAAATATGTGTGGAAATGAAAGGAAATATGCTGTAGAAGCAATGAGGAAAATATATTAAGAAAAGTAAGTTATAGCTGTTTAACATGGAAGCTTGATGGCCTAGAGGAAAGAAGCTGAGCTGCAACCTTGAAGACATAAGGTGTGAGGTCACCAGTTGCTCCACAGGAAAAGGATGGAAAATCTCCTTCCATGAGATTAACTGTTTTTAAAAAACTCACTGGAGGGTCAGCTATGGGTCAGTTTCTACTTTATGCTACACAACAACAACAATTGTTGTCAACAATTCATACAAATAGCCTCATTTTTTTAAATTGAAACTGAAGAAGTGGAATGTTTAAAGATGAAACAAATTGATTATAGGAAAAGAATCAGCAAAAGTCTAGAGGGAGTTTTGATGAGCTAGTGGCAAGAAGTTGTGCTGCAATCCTGAACGTATGGGATTCGAGGCAACCAGCTACTCTTGAGGGGTAGGATGGCCTCTGAAAACCTGCCAGAGGGAAGGGTCAGCTATAGATCAGTTCTGAGTCTATCGTACACAACAACAATAACAACATCAACAATTACTTAGGTATTAAAAGGAAAGATGCATTTCAGGAGATACTCCATTTCTCTGAACAGTTACTATTGCTGATAATGAGTGCTCTTTAGAAAAGTGTATACATGTAGTGTTAGTTTGATTGCCACAGCTGGGTACCTAGTGGGGGCCAACTTTCAGGAAACTCATATCAATAGTATGGAATACAATGTAATTATTAAAATAAAAAGAAAAGCATGTGCTATAATTTATTTGATTCAACTTGTTTTAATGGATTTTCTTCAAGAGTCAGAGTTGCATATAAGCCAGAACTATGGCTGAGAACAATAGTATGCGTGTGTGTGTGTTTGTGCTGTTTGTGCTGTTGCTGTGGTTACAATGGCTAAATGTCACACAATTTGTCATTTTATTGTTATAATTAGTGCATAGACAACCAAAAAACCTCAAGGTCTATATAGATTAATTTAAACGTCCATGTAATTTATATGACTACAAATGCTGATAAAATCTACAGCAATTTTAAATATAAACTCTTAATTAGTTAAAAAGAGAAAAATAGGAATTACATATAAGGCATAACTTCGTATCCAAATTTATCTTCTTCATATCAAAAATAGTTACAAGTTACTTGCATGAGAAAAGAGAAATAATAGACATGAAATGCTATGTAAAATGCATAGTGGTGTGAGAAAAGGGAAATAACAGAAATTAAGTATCTGCTATGTAAAATACACAGTGGCAGGCACTTACTGCTTTTATATGCCAGAGTCGAGTATGAATCACATTTACCCTACAATCAACAGCTCTGAACCTTGCTCTATCCTGTATCATCCTTACCATCTCCAACATACTTGAGCTCATTATTACAGTCATTGTGTCAATCCCTCTCATTAAGGGTCTTCTCTACCTGTCCAGACATAATGTCCTTCTCCTAGGACTAGGCCCTCCTTACAACATGCCCAAAATACGTGAGAGAGTTTCATTATCTTTACCTTTAGAAAGCATCATGGTTACACTTTGTCCAGGACAGACCTATTTTGTTCTCTTGCCAGTCCTAGACTTAAAGAATTTTAGTCTTAAAATAATCTTAAATATAACGTGCATCAAGCACTCACAATTGTCAGTAAATAGGACCTAATAAAGGAATGTGTCTTAGGTAGCACCTAGAGTAATACTCTAGCACATATCTCTGATCCTCAAGACCTCACTATTTCCAGAGACCCACGGGGTCAAGCTACCATGCACATAGCTTTGTGCTTTTGATTGTTCCAGTTCCCAATACAGTCATATAATAACAAACATTCTGTCCCAAGTAGAGACTTGGAATCGCTGGGGGTTGTTGTTGTTGTTACGTGCTGTCGAGTCGCTTGCGACTCATAGTGACCCTATGTACAACAGCCCTGAATTCTGCTCTGTCCTGGGCCCATCGCACCGTCTCCGATACACCCATCCCGATTATCCCAGTCACTGAATCAATCCACCTCATAGAGGGCCTTCCCCTCCTGCAATGTCCCTCCACCCTACCAAGCAGAATGTCCCTCGCCAAGGTATGGTCCCTCCTTACAAGGTATCCAAAGTATGTTAGACAGAGCCTCAGAATCCTTGCCTCCAAGGAGCCGCCCGGTTTGATCGTTTCCAGGATAAATCTGTTTGTTTTCCTAGCAGTCCATGGTACCCTCAGTACTCTTCTCCAGCACCACAGCTCAAAGGCATCAATTCTCTTGCTATCCTCCTTGGTCATTGTCCAACTCTCTGATGCATAAGAAATGATTGCAAAGACGATGGCCTGTATCAGACACACCTTAGTCTCCAGAGAGACACCATTGCTCTTCAGTACTTTGGAGAGGTCCCTAATAGCAGACTTTCTCATGGCAATACGCCTTTTAATTTACTGGCTACTGGTGCCAAGAGTGTTGACTGTGGAGCCAAGCAAACTAAAGCTGTGAACAATCTCAATCTCTTCACCATCCATCCTGATGCTACCAATTGGTCCAGTGGTGAGAATCTTTATCTTCTTGACATTGAGCCTCAATCCATATTGGAGGCTGCAGTCCTTGATCCTCTGCAGAAAGCGCTTCAGGTCCTCTTCAGTTTCAGCAAGCAGGGTTGTGTCATCTTCATATCGCAAACTGCTGATAAATCTTCCACCAATCTTGATCCCACATTTCTCCTCATAGAGCCCAGCCTCCCCGATAATCTGTTCTGCATACAGGTTGAAAAGGTATGGAGACAGGACACATCCCTGGCATACACCCTTCCCAATTTTGAACCATGCAGTGTTTCCTTGCTCTGTTTTGCCAACTGCCTCCTGGTCCAAGTATAGGGTTCGCATTAGAACGATCAAGTGTTCTGGGATTCCCATTCTTTTCAGAGTCAGCCACAGTTTGTTATGATCCACACAGTCAAATGCCTTTGTATAGTCAATGAAACACACATATACATTCCTCCGGTATTCTCTGCTTCCAGCCAAGATCCATCTAACATTAGCTATAATATCCCTAGTACCACGGCCCCTTCTAAACCCACACTGGACTTCTAGCAGTTCTCTGCTGATGTGCTGTTCCATTCATTTTTTTATAATCTTCAGTAGAATCTTGCTTGCATTTGAAATTGATGATATTGTTCTATAGTTTCCACACTCTGTTGAGTCTGTTGCTAATCGGAAGTTCTTATCTACCCAGGGGTGACTGGAATAAAGTCTTACTTCTATAACATTACCTAGTGAAATCCTGTAAAGAATACTTTTGCTCTGATACACACACAATCACAGGAATTTGGAGTGGACTCTATAGCAACTGGTATTAGTTAATTATATATTGAATTACCATAAACAGAACATGTATTTCTGTTACTGATTAACCTTTAATGTAATAGGACAGAAGGCAGAGCTCTGTGACATATCCTCACCTTGGATAACAGCAAAGAGGCTGCGCACAGGGGAATGTCACCTCGGATAACAGCAAAGAGGCTTCTTTCAGGTAACCAGGCAAAACCGGCCGGAGAAGGAAAGACGGGAAACTGCACACTGGGGTAGGTCATCTCGGATAACAGCAAAGAAGCTGCACACTGGGGAAGGTCACCTCGGATAACAGCAAAGAGGCTGCGCACTGGGGAAGGTCACCTCGGATAACAGCAAAGAGGCTGCGCACTGGGGAAGGTCACCTCGGATAACAGCAAAGAGGCTGCGCACAGGGGAAGGTCACCTCGGATAACAGAAAAGAGGCTTCTTTCAGGTAACCAGGAAAAACGGGCGGGCTCCCCGACACAGGAGTTCTACAGGATACATCACCTTCCCTTGGAGACAGTTCAACTAAACTTAAGAGACACTGGCCAAAAGAAAAAAAAATGTCAGCAGTTGACGTGTTTGGAATCACAGAAGCCAAGAAAGCTTAAGATACAAGCTGTCAGATCATGGGTTGGACAATGGAAGATATTTTCTGAAGGGACTTGGCAGATG
>NW_006399872.1:10471524-10475590 GCF_000299155.1 Elephantulus edwardii
AGGGACATCGTCATGCTTGGGAGGGTGGAGGGACAGCGCAGGAGGGGAAGACCCTCTATGAGATGGATTGATTCGGTGACTGGGTTAATCGGGATGGGTGTGTCAGAGGCAGTGCGGTTGGCGCAGGATAAAGCAGTGTTTAGGGCTGTTTTGCATAAGGTCACTATGGGTCGAAAACGACTGGAAGGCACATAACAACAACAGGATTATTTCCTTTATCAGCACTCTTGGAAAGGACTCAGTGCACCCATATTCACAGAACACATAACACGTACATCTTTCTTTAACTCATTTATAAGCATATCAAAATACAAGAAACCAATTTCACTTGAATTCATATTTTTACTAAAAACTTTGGATAAAAAGTTAGAGTTGGTCTCATTATTCTATGCTTTTTATTACCTGTTTAGTTACTAAATTGATGTTTTTGAGTTGTGCTGAACAGTCAAGTTGGAACTGGCCCATAGCTACCATTCCAGGGGGTAGTGTAAGATAAGTACTTAATATCCCATGGACTCCTAAGAGAACAAACAAGTGTGTATTGGAGAAGAAGCAGACATGGCGTTCCTTGGAGAGAATAATATAATGGTAAACTTCATCTCACATACTTTGGGCTTTTTGTTAGGAAAGGCAAGTTTTTGGAAAAGAGCATCTTGTTCAGAAAAGTGAATGGCCAGTAAAGGAGAGGAAGACCCTTAACAAGATGGATTGACACAGTGACTGTAACAAAGGGCTTACGTGTGAAAGAGATGATGAACAGGGTTCAGACTCTCATCCGAAGATTGCTAAGAACCGTGGTCAACTTGATGGCAACTAACAATCACAATATTTAGATGCTGCTTTTTTTACCTTATACATGCCTCCAGAAACTCTATGAACTTTGGTAAATGTTGATAGTTGTAGAGGGGCTCCAGGCCTTATGTTCATAGGGCGGCTATGAGTCGTGCTCGACTTGAAGGCAATGAACAACAACAACAACATATGCATTTAATAATTATAATCATTAAAGGTATTAGCAGCAGTGTTTTATGTCAAACTCACACACTTTAATTAATTTAAACTCAAACTCACTGTCAATTCTGGTTCATAGTGACCCTCCATGGTGTTTCCAAAGCTATAAATCTTAATGACAGGAGATGGCCTCAAAAAAAGGAGTAGTCTTCTCATAAATATTTACCGCCTCACAAATGCAATGGAGGTCCACAGTGAGTTGGCATCAACTGAAGGCAGTGGGATTTTTTATTTACCATGAATATGAAAATAATGTAGAAGAGAATGGCAGTACTTTTTTAATTTTCAACAAAGATTTATTTTATTACAATACTATGTGTATTTTTCTCTTTTCAAGGTGAAATAACTAATATTAAAGCCATGTGCATTTAAAGATAATCATAACTCTAGTAAATATCAAAATAATTGGCAGACAATTTCTAGAGCTTTAAGGTTTTCTAACTAAGAGAAATTAAAGAAAATGGATGACAATGCCAAGATTGAAAAATTAAATGGCCTATTTATTTTATTTTCTAAGAATATCTATACATAACATCATTTAGCATCCATTACTCAAAGCTTCTTACATTACATTTGATTTTAACACAGAATACCAGTAAGTCAAGGGAAATTTTCAATTTTTTAACACAGAATACTAGTTAAGTTGTAAAAGTTAAGGCTCTCAATTTGCTTAGGTCTAAAATATTTTTACCTATTTAAAATCAGGTAGCGGAATGAACTTTAAGCTATCAAAGTCTAACATTTTTGTGTTAAAATTGGGTGTATTAAATAAATAGATTTTAGAATTTTATACTGTAAAGTTAACATTAAATATACATTTAATTTTTATACATAATATTCTTATCATGGCTTTAATAAGTAGCTAATATCTGTGAGTGAATTTATCATAAGAAGAATAAGATAGGCAGAGGTAGCTTTCCATTAGTGATATTAATAGCCTGCACACTATAAATTAACCATTAATATACTTTGTTCTGTAAATAGGTCAGTATTAGAAAAGCATTTCTTTTAAAAGTTTTAAAGAATATGATTGTGATTTTCATTTTGAATATTATAATAAATACATAGCTGCATGTTGTTGTTATTGTTATGTGCCGTCGAGTCTCCGACACACTCATCCCGATTGCCCCTGTCGCCAAATAAATCCATCTCCTAGAGTGCCTTCCCCTCCTGTGCCTGCCTTCCACCCTCCCAAGCATGATGTCCTTCTCCAAGGACTGGTCTCACCTTATAACATAACCAAAGTATGTCAGATGAAGCCTCATAATCTTTGCCTCCAATGAGCAGCCCAGTTTAACCCTCTCCAGGATGAATCTGTTTGTTCAGAAAAAAATAAACGAATTTCCAATTTTTTGTTGTTGTTTGATGCCGTCGAGTCTAGTCATAGCAACCCTATTAACAGCTTACCTGAATCCTGTGTAACCTGAATCATGTGTAATCCTCATCATCTCTGACATATTAGAGCCCATTGCTTAAGTTACTGCATCAGTCTGTCCCATGGTTGTCTTCCTCTTCTTCTCTGATCCTCCGTCTATCCAACAATAGTGTCCCTTTCCAAAGTATAGTCTTGCCTAGCTACATGTTTAAACTATGAGAGATGAAGCTTCGCCATCTTTGATTCCAAGAAGCGCTTTGGTTGAACTTTCTCCTAGACATATCTGTTCTGTTGGCAGTCCAAAAGACATTCAGTACTCTTCTCCAGCACCACAACTCAAAGGTTTCAATTCTTCTTCTGTCATCTGTATTCATTGTCCAACTCTCTGATGCATAGCAGGTGATTGAGAAGACCGTAGCCTGAATAAGAGGCACCATAGCCCTCAAACTGACATCATTCCCAGGCCAGGTGCTGCTATGGAATACATTATCAATTATTTACATGAAAGTCCAAATTAAGGATGAAGAAAATTAAACAAGCCCACAAGAACCAAACTATGATCTTGAGTCCATCCCACTTGAATGGAAAAATCATCTTAAGAGCAAGTGGCTGAAGAAACCTTACCCGGGTCAGGCTCACGTTAGTTTACAAACAGATACCATTGCTCTTTGGGATTTTTGACAGGTCTCTGACAGCATGCTTGTTCAATACAATACATCTTTTGATTTCCTGACTGAGGGTACGAAGAGTGTTGATTGTTAATCATTAACAGCTGGAGATGAAATCATTGCATCAATCCTATTCCTATCATAATGTTGACTAATGGTCCTATAGTATGGACCACTGTTTTCTTCATGTTGAGATGCAATCCATCACAAATAATGTAGTCATTGATATATACACTCCTCACTTTCAGTAAGGGAAGTTACATCTCCATAATACAAGTTGTTGATGACTCAGTCTTTCTCCAAACCTGATTCCACATTCTTCATAGAGTCTATCTTTGTGAATTATTTATTCAGGATAAGGATTAAATAAGTATGGAGAAAGGTAAAACCCTGTCAAAATCCCTTGATTTTAAACTATGCAGTGTTGTCTTGCTCCGTTCACACAACAGATTCTCAGTCTACGTACAGGTAGCTCTGGTGGCCTAGTGGCAAGAAGCTGTGCTTCAGTCCTGAAGGTAAGTGGTTCAAGGTCATTTGCTGCTCCACGGGAGAAGGATGGGCAATCTTCTTCCTAGGTACAGATTCCACAACTTCCACTTATTGCTGTTGTTGTTGTTGTTATGTGCTGTCGAGTCGCTTGCAACTCATAGCGAGCCTATGCACAACAGCCCTAAATTCCGCTCTGTCCTGCGCCAATCGCATTGTCTCTGACACTCCCATCCCAATTATCCCAGTCACTGAATCAATCCACCTCACAGAGGGCCCTCCTCTCCTGCGCTGTCCCTCCACCCTCCCAAGCATGATATCCCTCTCCAGGGACCGGTCCCTCCTCATAACATGTCCAAAGTATGTTAGACGGAGGCTCAGAATCTTTGCCTCCAAGGAGCCACCCAGTTTAACCCTTTCCAGGACAAATATGTTTGTTTTCCTAGCAGTCCATGGTATTCTCAATACTCTTCTCCAGCACCACAGCTCAAAGGCATCAATTCTCCTTCTATCCTCCCTGGTCATT
>NW_006399872.1:10476594-10491428 GCF_000299155.1 Elephantulus edwardii
CAGCATCTGTTAACTGAAATATTATTAGAGTAACAAAAAAAATCTTACAAGTTTTAAGAAGCTTTGGTGGTCTAGTGGCAAGAAGCTGCCCTGCAGTCTTAAATGTATGCAGTTTGAGATCACTAGCTGCTCTGTGGGAAATATGATTAACTGCCTCTGAAAACTCACTGGAGGGTCAGCTATGGATCAGTTCTGACTCTATGGTGGGCAACAACAACAAAAACAACTCAAGCTGTAGGGCATGTGGGGTACTAATTGATATCTTCTGTTTAGCCACTATCCAGAAGTTATTCTTATTTAGCATGTAGTAATTTTTAAGTTCTTGTTAAGTGCTATCGAGTCGTAGATGACTTATAGAGACCCTATGAACAAAAGAGACATGAACAACAGTATAAATTTCGTTTCTCCACATTCATAAAGTTTACAGAGGCAAGCTATTTTGGAAGTGGATGCGACTGCTATTTCCAAGCTTGTTTTAATCGGGGAGCTCCACCAAACACTGTCCATGGGTAACCATTATTCCATTTGATGCATCACTGTCACAGTGCTCAGCATCACAACAACCACAGGTTACCTCTCTACAGAAAATGGACAGACCAGTGCCATACCTCTTAGAAGAAAGTTTAACCAAAAACAATTAAAACCTTCCTGGTGGCCACAGATTAAAATCACCAACCTTCCACTTGTTTGCATAAATTTCTATTCACTGGGCCCACAGAGCACTCTCTATGCTGGCGGTGGTGGTATTAAGCTCTGTCTGTTATTTTAAGCATTTCTTCATGTGTCTGTTGACCATCTGAATGTCCTTCTCTGTTAGAAGTCTTTCCATGTCTCTTGTCCAATTTGTAATTGAGTTATCAGTCCTTTTTTTCTAGAGGCCCAGGAGTATTCTGTAAACTTTTTGTTGTGAGTTCCTTGTCTGAGATGCTTGTTCCCAATCAGTAGGTTTTCTTTTCACCCTTTTGGGAAAAGATTTTGATAAGCACAGAAATTTACTCTATAGAAGGTCCCATTCACCAATTTTATCCTCTTCGGCTTGTACATTTCTGGCTGTATTTGACAGTATCTTTATACCGTAGACTAGGCCTTCTAACCTTGCTTCTAGTTTCTCTCTAATGAACTTTATGGTTCTGGGACTTATTCCAGGTCTCTGATTCACCTTGAGTTGGTTTTTTGTATGGTGTGAGATGTGGATCCTGTCTCAGCTTTCTGCAGGTAGCAGTCCAGTTTTGCCAGCATCATTTGTTGGAGAGGTTGCAATTTCTAAATTGGATAGATTTTATTTCTTTGTCAAATACCAGTTGAGTTTAGACAGATGGATTCATTTCTAAGTTCTCAATTATCTTCCATTGCTCTATGTGCCTCTCATTGTACCAATACCATGCTGTTTTGGTTATTATTGGTATGTAGTAGGTTTTAAGGTCAGGAATTTCTATGCCTCCCCAGTCAGTGGATTTTCTTTTCACTCTTTTGGGAAAAGATTTTGTAAAGCACAGACATTTACTTCATTTTTATTTTTCAAAAGTGCTTTGCTTATTTGGGGTCTCTTTCCTCTCCAAGTAAACTTAACAATTTCCCTTTCTATCTCCTTGAAAAAGAAATTTGGTATCTGCATTGGGACTCATTATATTCTTTCCATCTTCTGTTAATACTTCATGGATTATTTAATATTCTGCCATCAGCATCCTTGATTATAGCAACTCGAGGTTTGAATTTTTTCTTCAGTTCCTTGAGCTTAAGAAATGCTGAGAGAGTTTGGCCCTTTTGATTTTCTGACTTCAACTCCTTGCACATTTCATTGTAATATTTTACTTTGTCATCCCGTGCTGCCTTTTGAAATCTTCTATTCAACTCTTTGGTATCTTGAATTCTTCTTTGTGCTTTGGCTTCTCTGTACTCCAGTGCAATTTTCAGAGTCTCTTCTGACATCCATTTTGGTCTTCTCTTCCTCTTCTGTCTTTGCAATGACCATTTGCACTCTTCCTGGATGATATCCTTGATATCCTCCCACAACTCGTCTGGTCTTTGCTCATTCATGTTCAAGACCTCAAACATGTTCCTAAGATGGTTCTGAAATTCAGGTGGGATAGACTCAAAGTCATATTTTGGTTCCCGTGGACTTGGTTTAATTTTCCTCAGCTTCAGCTTGAAATTGCATATAAGTAGTTGGGGGTCTGTTCCGCAATCAGTTCCTGGCCTAGTTTTCATAGCTGATATTGCGCTTCTCCATTGGTTCTTTCCACAGACATAGTCGATCTGATTCCTATGCATACCATCAGGTGAAATCCGTGTATATAACCTGTGTTTATGTCTCTTGAAAAACATATTTGCTATGAATAAGTCATTGATTGTGCAAAATTCAATCATTCTCTCTCCAGCTCCATTTCCATCACTGAGTCCATGTTTTCCAAGTGCTGAATCTTCTCTGTTCCAAACTTTTGCATTCCAGTCACCCATTATTATCAATGCATCTTTTCTGATCGATTTCTGATTGTAAAAGTTGGTAAAAATCTTCTATATCCTCTTCCTTCATCTGGTTGTTGGTGCTTATATCTGAATGATAGTGGCATTCACTGGACTTCCTTGTATGTGTATGGATATTATCCTGTCACTCACAACAACAACAACGACAATCTGTGTTGGGATTATGGTGAACATGTGGATTGCTTTCAGTAGGATTATCATTTTAACATTGAGTCTTCCAATCCTTGAGCAGGGAATATTTTTCCATTTATTTAGGTTTTTCAATTGTGTCTTGCAAAAACATTTTGTAGGAGTTTTGTTTGTTTTTGTATAGGTTTTTTTGTGTCTCTAGTTAGGGTCATTTCTAAGTATCTCAATTTGTCTTTGGCTATTATAAATGGTATTGCTTTCTTGGTTTCCTTCTCTGAGTTCTCTTTGTTATTGTAGAGGAATCCTACTGAATTTTGTATATTGATCTTATATCCTGACATACCACTAAATTGGTCTAAGAGGTTTAACATTTTTTTGCTGAATCCTTGGAGTTTTCTGTGTACACTATCATAATATCTGCACATATTGACAGTTCTTTGCCAATGAAGATGCCTTTTATTTACTTCTCTTTTTGCATTACCCTAAAAAGTACTTCCAATACAATACTAAATAGAAGTGGTGACAGTGGGCTTCCATGGCTAATCTGCGTCTCAAGGAAAATACTTCTGGTCTTTCTCCATTGAGGATGATATTAACTCTTGGTTTTACATATATATATTTTTCATTATGTTGAGGAAATTCCTTTATATTCCAATTTTGCTGAGTATTGTCATCAGGAATGGTGTTAGATTTTGTCAAATGTCTTTTCTGCATCAATTGCTAGGATTATATTTTTCTTGTTATTTGCTTTGTTAATGTGGTGAAAAAGTATATCAAACAGCTCATCTGGGAGGCTGGGTTTTATTATAAGGAAGAGTGTGGCATCATCAACAACCTGTATTATGAGGATGACACAACTATGCTTGCAGAAAGTGAAGAGAACCTGAAGTGCTTGATGCAGAAGGTCAAGGACTGCAGCCTTCAATATGGATGAGGGTCAACATAAAGAAGACAAAGATTCTCACCACTAGGCCAATTGGCAGCATAATGATGAACAGTGAAGGGATTGAGATTGTTAACAGATTCAGTTTGACTGGCTCCACAATCAACCTTCTTGGTACCAGTAACCAGGAAATCAAAAGAGTAATTGCACTGAGAAAGTCTGCTGTCAGGGATATCTTCAGAGTATTTAAGAACACTGATGTCAGTGTGGAGAATAAGATACACCTGATTCAGGCCATGGTCTTCACAGCTATTTGCTATGCATCATAAAGCTGGACAATGACTAGCGATGATGGAAGAAGAATTGTTGCATTTAAGCTATGGTGTTGGAGAAGAGTATTATACCATGAATTATATATATTCATTATACCATGGATTGCTAAGAGAACAAACAGATTTGTCCTGGAGAGGGTGATAATAAGCTGCTCCTTGAAGGCAAGGACTCTGAAGCTCTATCTGACATTCTTTAGGCATCTTACAAGGAGGGACTAGTTCTTGGAGAGGAACCTTATGCTTGGAAGAATAGAGGGATAGCACAAGATAGGAAGATCCTCCATGAGATGGACTGACTCAGTGACTAAGGTATATAGGTAGTGTGTTAGAGACAATAAGGTTGGTTCAGGATAGAGCAACATTGCAACTCTTGTTCATATTGTTGCTATGAGTCACAGGTGACTTAATGACACATAACAGTAACAATAATGTGGTGAATTATATTAATTATTGTTCTTATGTTGAACCATCCTTGAATACCTCTAATGAATTCCACTTGGTCATGATGAATTTTTTTTAAATGTGCTTTTGGTTTCTATTGACTACGATTTTGTTAAGAATTTGCTATTTTTTTGAAAGAACTTACATATAATTGGTGATAAATCTTCTCTGAATGTTTGGTAGAATTCAGCTGTGAAGCCATTTGGTTCAGGACTTTTTTTGTGTGGAAGTCTTCTTACAATCTACTCAATTTCTTCTTTTGTGATGGGTGTGTTAAAATGTTCTACATATGACCGTGTCAATCTGAGTAAAGCCTAAGTTTCAAGGAAATTTTCCATTTCCTCTAACTTTTCAAATTTATCTGAGTACAACTTTTGATAATATTCCCTCTTGATACATTTCATTTTCTCTGGTTCAGTCACGATATAACCTCTATCATTCCTTAATTAAGTTATTTGGGTATTCTCCTTTTTTATTTGTTAAGTTTGCTGATAGTTTGTTGATTTTATTGATCATTTTGAAAAGCCATCTTCTGGTCTTATTGATGGTTTCAATTGGTTTTCTGTTTTCTATCTCATTGATTTCTGTTCTTGTTCTTATAATTTCCTTTCTTCTAAAGGCTGTTGGATTAAATTGATGTTCTTTTCTATTTGAAGAAAATAGCTCATTAGTTTAGCTCATTAATTTTGCTTCTTTCTTTATTTTTTTAATGTGTTTGCCTATTGCTATGAATTGTCCACTTAGGACTGCCTTAGCTGCATCCCAGAGGTTTTGGTACATTGTATTATCATTTGTTTAAAAAAAATTTTTTATTTCATTTTTTATTTCTTCTTTAACCTAGTCATGTTCTGTTTTTATTGTTAAGTGCTATCTAATCATAGATGACTCAGAATGACCCTCTGAGTGAGAAACCTGAACACTTGTATAACTTTAATCATTTCTCCAAGGTCATAGTGTTTCTGGAGACAAGCTATTTCAGAAGTGGATGCCACTCCTGCTTTCAAGCCTGTTGTTATTGGGGAGAAGGCTTGATTTCCCCCCTACAGTGTTTTAATCTGCTTGTTAATTTCTTGAAATTATGGGAAGTCTTTTTTCTTCTTCTTCTCCTCCTCCTCCTCCTCTTTTCTTTTTTATTTTGTAAATGGTCAAATTTATTAATGGCAAATTAAAATACAATACTTGGACCCCAGTTAAATAAAATTGCCAGATAAATATGGAATATTTTTTCTTGACATTTTTCTTGATAAATGTTAGGTCATTTCCACTTTGTCTGCAAAAGTTGGTGAATACTTGGACCCCAGTTAAATAAAATTGCCAGATAAATATGGAATATTTTTTCTTGACATTTTTCTTGATAAATGTTAGGTCATTTCCACTTTGTCTGCAAAAGTTGGTGATGGTTCTTGCCTCTATAATGTTACTAACTAGTTGCCAAATTAAAATGTTCAGTCTATGGTTTGACTCAATCTACTGTAAGTCCTTTCTGGGGAAACTTGCCTTTCTTAAAGTCCTTGAAGTTCTCTTTGTTCTGCCCTGCAGCCCTGCAGGAATCTTGCATTGATATTGTACTCTGACACTATCTCTATAGCTCTCCATCATGTATGAAGTGGCTGAATGGTGTGAGACCAACTGCTCTATTCTAGCACTTTCTCATGCACTTTTTTCTCCTTCAGCTTAGTGTTCTCCTCTCTTTCTGGTATGGTGGGAGACCATGGCTGCCAGGCAAGGCAGCTTGTATGCAGAGTCTCTCCTGTCAGCCCTCTGTCACAGAGATTTAAGAAAATTCTTTTCTCTGCTGGAAGTTTTGTATATTAAAGACGCTTGTCCTGTTTGGCCCCTGGGATGGCCTCATAGCCATGGAGGCAAGAACCCCCAAATTGAGGAACCTATAACCCCATGGATGACTCGGACCCATCTCTGCTCTTCAGTATTTTAAAGAAGTAATTTACAGTGGACTTGCCCAAAGCAATACATCTTCTGATTTCCTTACTGCTGGCCTCAAG
Source organism: Elephantulus edwardii (assembly GCF_000299155.1). NCBI lineage: Eukaryota > Metazoa > Chordata > Mammalia > Macroscelidea > Macroscelididae > Elephantulus > Elephantulus edwardii. The sequence continues at coordinate 10,482,867 of NW_006399872.1, forward strand.
TGTTTAGATTGTGAATCCAAGTAAGATGAAGTTGTTGATAGTTCCAAACTTTTCTCCATCTATTATGATGTTGCCTTTTGGTACAATGGTAAGAATTTTTGTTTTCTTGATGTTGACATGTAGTCCATCTTTTCCAGCAAGTTTTTCAAGTCCTTACTTTCAGTAAGCAAGATTGTGTCATCTGCATAATAGAGGTTGCTGATGCATCATCTTCTTCTGATCTTAATACCACATCCCTCTTCCTAGAGTTCACCTTCACAAATTCTTTGCTCACCATGGAGATTGAATATGTATGGAGAAAGGATGTAACCCTGATACAAGCCCATCTTTATATTAAACCATACAGTGCTTTCTTGTTCCATTCAGACAATAGCTTCTGGATTAGGTATATATTGAGTATAGATTTATTTGGGATTTTCCGTTTTTCTCAATGTTAGTCATATTTTCCTAGAATCCACACAGTCAAATGCCATTGTATAGTCCATAACACACAGACATCCTCATGTTATTATCTTCTTTCAGCCAGATTCCATTTGGCCTCAGTAGTGTCATTGTGCTTTTAAGCCTAGCAGTCCTAAGACCTCATGCTAAGCATCAGAACCAAAAGCCCAGCTGAGCCACTGCCTATGCCAAATATCTCCAGGTAGGATTCTCCCTGTCGTGACATCATCAGCCTTAGATGAGGTCAAAGAGGGTATCTTGCCTCATAGTATTTGCATGCATGATTGTCTTACATTTTGTTGGTAGAGGTAGAATAATTATCTGTAAGTTAGTTATATATGGGATTGATATTCAACATGCAAATTTGAGGGAATATACAGAATCACAAAGTACCAAAAAGAACTGACTGACACTGGAAAAATTTCAGATAATACCATATGAACAGGAGCCAATGGTAATAAAGGAGAAAGTAGAAACTGCATTGAAGGCTTGGCAAAAAATAAGGGCCCAGGAATCAATGGGGTACCAATTGATTTGTTGCAATTAACAGATGCAGCCTGGAGTGCTAACCAGTCTGTTTCAGGAAATTTGGAGGACAGCTATGTGGCCAATAGATTAGAAGAGGTCCAAATTTGTTCTCATCCCCCAGAAAGGTGATCCCACAGAATGTGGAAACTATTGTGCAATATCAATATAACATGCAAGCAAAATACTGCTGAAAATCACTAAAAATGGCTAGAACAGTACTTAGTATGGAACAGCTAAAAGTTCAAGAAGGGTTTAGAAGATGTCATGGAATCAGGGATATCATAGTTTATGTCAGATAGATCGTGGCTAAAAGTAAAGAAGAATGTCTGTTTATGCTTTATTGACTATGCAAAGGCATTTGGCTATGAGGATCATAATAAATTATGGTTAACATTGAGAAGAATGGGGATCTCAGAGTACTTAAAGCTACTCTTGTGAAACCTATACCTAGACCAGGAGGCTGTTGTGCATACAGAGCAAGGAATCACTACATGGTTTAAAATTAGGAAGGTAGTACATCAGGGTTGTATTCTCTTTCTATACCTATTCAATCTCTATGCTGAGAAAATTATTCTAGAAGTTGTCCTCTGTGAAGAGGAATGTGACATCAGGATTGAAAGAAGGCTCATCAACAATCTACATTATGCAAATGACACACTCTTGCTTTCAGAAAGTGAGAAGGACTTGAAGCAATTATTGCAGAGGATCAAAAAATATAGCCTTCAATATAGATTGCATCTCAATTTCATAAAACCAAAGAGTTTTACCACTGGGCCAATACTCAGCATCATGATAGAGAAAAGATAGAAACTGGCAACAGCTTCATCTTACTTGGATCCACAATTAAGACCCTTGGTACAGCAGTCAGGAAATCAGGAGCCATATTGCACTAGGAAAGTCTGCAGTTAAGGACCTCTTCAAATTATTAAGGAGTAATGATGCCAGTTTGAGGACTACAGTACATCTGATTTAGGCCATAGTCTTTTCAATCACTTGCTATGAATCTGAGAGCTGGACAATGAATAAGGATGATACAGGAAGAATCGATGCCTCTGAGCTGTGGGGTTGGAGAGGAGTGCTGAACATCCCATGGACTGCCAGAGGAACAACCAAGTATGTCCTGGTAAGGGTGAGGCCAGAGTTCTCTTTGGAGGCAAAGATGCTCTCACTTTGCCCCATACTTTGGTCATGTTGCCAGAAATGGCTATTTCTTGGAGAGGGACAGGATGCTCAGAAAGCTGGAGGGTTATCAAAGGAGAGGAAGACTCTCAAACAGGTGGATTGATGCAGTGACTACCACAATGGATTCTAATGTGTCAGGAAGTGTGAGGATGGCACAAGATAGGGCAGCATTCAGATTTGTTGTTCATAGGGTTGTTGTGGGTCACACTTGACTCAACAGTACCTAACAACAAAAACAGAACAACAACAACAACAATTACTTTATAAGTGGACGTGTATATACTTGTTTATTAATTGTTTGCTGTTATTAGTATAGCACTTTTTTGTCAGTCTGCTTTACTGCTATAACTTTTGGTTTTCTGTGGTGCTAGAAGCTATGCCACCAGTCTTCAAATGGCAAAAAGGCCCACCCATCATGGACAGGCTGCAACAAAACTTCTAGAGTAAGACAGACTAGGAAGCAGGGCTTCGAAAATAATAGACCTTTGAAATTCCTGTGAACAAGAGAAGAGCCTGTGTAACTACAGAATTAGAGGTAAAGTCCAGATGGAAAGTCACTCCAATATGAAGAGAAAGAGCTGTAAACAACCACGAATAATTGGAACACAGAATATATGAATTACGGATGGAGGAAATAATTGCAGCCTAGAAACCACCAAATCATGGACAGATATATAGAGAAAGGTAGATAGGTGATAGAAAGAGAAGTAAGGAAGAGTGGAAATTTCCTGTAAAAATGTTCTATACTGTAGGAAATTAAAACTGAGAGAAAACTATAGAGCTGCTATTACTGTGATAATATTACTGATATAACAAATAGCAAGTCAACAAACTTCAGGCAGTTTAGAGTACATCAGAGTCAGAGGGAGTTCCTTAAATTATGTTCAGTAAAGGACAGACAAAGCTAGACTAGGAGAAATATGGTCAACTGGGACTTCACTTAAAGTGAAATTTCAGCAATTTCAGGGGGAGTAAATAAGAAGGCTCTACAAAAGGCAATAACAAAATCCTGCTTTTTAATGAAAAATAAGCAAAGAATTGACTGTTCTATTTCAGAATGATATTGGATGTGTACAATGATTTAGGAAAGGAAAATAATACAAGAAAAATTAAAAGAAAGTCAATGAAAAAGGAAATTAAAAAAATAAAATAGAAGTAAGGCATAAGATCACATTATATTAAAATGTCCATACTAGGTCATTTCCTATATGATGTACCGGAGTTTATATAAATTCCAGGTAACACATATGGAACAGTACCTTTCTTTTAGCTTTTAGTTGCTCTTGGTACTTGTCACAGGTATCTCCTGGGATCTCTCCTCCCCAAAGAGTAATTCCAACGATGGTATATGTGATACCCATGATGAGCAATGGGAAAAAGTACACCAGTATAATAACAATAATGTGATAACTGTAAGAAAGAGGAAAGAGATAAAGACAGTTGCTGAATAATATCATAAGATGAACTATGTTAAATTTTGAATTCATTCAGTTTTAAGACCTCATTAAAAATGCTGAAGTATTGTCTTTATGCCCTCATTTTAGAAATATGTCAAAATACCTGCTACCTACAATCACTGCCAAATGCTTCAACTGATCTCTGCCTAGTTTTACATTTTCTGTGGAAGCTATCACTACTCTTAAATACACTTAAACTACTCATGTCTCTTCTACTTAGGGATCCAAAGTGAGGGCTTCTTCTTCATTTGTTAATTATTTTTTAAAATTTGCTAATTATTGAGCTAAACAAAAAATGGTCAAGAAAAATGGATGGAATAAAATAAACTAAGGAACTGACATAATTTCTTCTATGCAGGCCTCATTTACATATCTTAGCAACATCATAAATATTTGAAGTACATTGTTTTTCTCCCAAAAGAGGGGGGCGGGTTGTTAAGAAATACATACTGAGTTATATCTATTCCATGAAATTTAGACAGTAATTAAAAAAAACAAATTAAAAAACCAGGTGAAAATATTTACTTGGCATTTTTCCAAAGGCACAGTGCAATTACACTATATTAAATAGTCATCACACTGTTAAGTTTGTAAGTAACACACTGACATATTAGTCAAACCAAAGATATGATATTGCCTCTTATCAAATGAAAATATGATATTTCATAACTTTCAATTGAAATCATAATGATACAATTGGGATCAAAGAGGTAAATCACAATATCCAACCTGAAATCTTACTAACTTTTAGGACTTCTGATGTCTTAAAGAAAATTTTAAAGTAATTAGAGTTTGTTACAATAGTCCTTTCCAAATCCTGTGTATCAAATATAAAATCCCCTATCCTCTCATTTCCTGGCAGTTTACACATTTATATTGATTTAAAATAAGTGAAAAAGGTAAAGTAAACCTGATAATAATATTATCATATGAGTAAAAAAATTATCAAAAAGAATAGATACATACACAATATATTCATTTCTACTAGCTTTTCCAAGGGAGGAGGATGAGCAGTCTCCTTCCTTATAATTTACTTCCTCTAACTAAAATCCCACTGGAGAGTCACAATGAGTCAGTTCTGATTTGAAGGCACACAATCAAACCCACCTAATTTTCCTTCAGCAACTGCTTCCTAACAATCTTCTTCCTTCTAAAATCTGGAGATCCAGGTTAGATTAAATGGTTACTTTAAATGTTCAATCCTACAATCATTTGTTATTTTAAAAGTAGAAGGCCACCAAAATAAGAACGTAAGAATTTTCTTGAAAAAACTATCAATGATCATAATAGACATAAGTTGCAACCAATTACAATATTATTTATTTGCCTTTTCATTTCTTAAGATGAGTCCAAAATAAAAAAAAATCATTATTTCTGATGTTGTTTTTCTATTTATTTTCAGTGTAGCATCCAAATTTCTCTAATGCTAAAATCAATCAACAACTGAATGAAGCCAAACACATTCAAGAACCTACAAGATTTTCCCTTAATTTTGCCATCAGGTTTATTGAAAAATCAAATCAATATTTTTAGACTTAAATTCCTTTTTTCTCACTTATTTCTCAATCAATAGCAATTCTGCTTTCCTTTGTGCATGGCTCTTATAACCAGTGATCACCTCTCTCTGCTGTTGGGTCAGAAGTGACTCATAGCTGCCTATCTTCCTGTCACAGAGCCTCTGGTGGATTCAAACTGCTAGAAACTGCATCTTTGGTCTAGTAGCTCAGCTTCATACTCACTAGGATACCAGAGCTGTCTATATCCAGTGATCATTTACATACCTACTTCAGTGATTGCTTAAAACCTTGATCAGATACTACCTGCAACAAACTCTCCAGAGCTACTCATAAGTCATATTTTTTCTGACAGAAAATGTCTGTAACTTATACAAGTGATCATACCATATTTTATGTGTATCTCTTTTCCCAAACAATATCATAGTTACATAAGTATAGCTCCCCATGTAAAGGTTTGATAAACTGAATTAAGAGAAAAGTAGAGCATTGGCTTACGTGAAATGTTGCTTGGGACCTTCTGGCCATTGCACATAGCAAAGAGTTCGTTCCGGCATGACTTTTGTTTTAGAGTAAAGACATTGAGGGAAGGCAAGCAGAAATGCTAGAACCCAAATACTTCCAATGACAATTTTAGTAGCTGTGGCAGATAGTCTTGGCTTCAAGGGATCAATAATGGCCATGTACCTGTATAAAAACAAACACAACCTTTTCTAAGGCCCAGATAGAGTGTCAAAGAACTTTCAGTAGTCAACATTGGCTCTTCATAAAAAAAGTTGATAAATATTTTGCTTTAAAACATAAATAAGAACATCAACACCTTAAAAATGAAGTGAGGATCAATAGAATATAAATGAAAAGCTTTGAATATTTCACACACACCACAATTTAAGAATGTATGTCAAATAGAATTTGAAAGACACATGTTTTTCTTCTTCTTGTTGTTGTTGTGTGCTGTTGAGTCAGAACCGACCCATAGCAGACCCTCTAGCAGGTTTGAAGGAGTTTCATTGCATTCGAAGAGATTGTCCATCCTCCTCCCACATGCCTTTGTGATTGCAGTGCAGTTTCTTACCAGCTCAAGTACATTAATTTCTTTTCTTTAGGTTTAATTTGGTACAGAAAGTTTGGACAAATAATGTAAACACTATCTTATTATCAAGGACTTTCATAAATCATCATGAAAAATATCATCAATATATGTATTTAAAATAATAAATAACAGGTTTAGGATTAAAAAAAATAATGTTTAAATTAAGGCTGATTGTTAATCTCATTCCGCATGTTTCCAAATTGAACTAATAATGTTTTGTGAAATTATTTTCATGGTGCTAATGTAATTGTATAAAACAGACAAGTGAAAAGATACTTTATGCTCTTAAAGCACACATTAAAAAATGACTTTCACAGTACAACTTTTTGGAAATTTGAGGCGTCTCAGAATATAGTAATGACAATTAAGTTTGCCTTATTTTGTAAAGACAATATGAAACCATGGCACCCATGGTACCAGCAGTCAAGAAATCAAAAGACTTGTTGAACTAGGAAAATGTACTGTGAATTACTTCTTCAAAGTGCTAAAGAACAAGACTTCAGTTTAAAGAATAAGGTATGCCTGATCCAAGTCATGATTTTTCAATCACTTCCTAGGAATCTAAAAGTTGGACAATGAATAAGGATGACAGAGAATCATTGTCTTTGAATTATTACATTGGAGAAGAGTACTTAAATTTCCATCCATGGACTGTCAAAAGAACACACTAATCTCTCTTGAAGGTAGTGCAACCAGAGTGTTCCTTAGAGGTAAGAAGAGTGAAATTTCTTCACATGTACTTTGGGTATGTTGTCAGGAGGGGCCGGGCCTTGGAACACTGTTAGGAAAGGTGGAGGGTCAGAGGAAGAGAGATTCTCAGTGATATGGATTTCCACGGTTTCTACTAGAGTCTATGAGGATTGCACAGGGTAGGCCAACGTTCAGAACTGTTGTTCATAAGATCCTCCTGAGAATTTACAGTCTGTGAACACCTAGTGAAGCACTTCCTCTGAGTTAGCTCCAACTCAATGGTACAGACTAACATTAGTTTATTCTTTCACAAAATAAGTCATCTATATCATTGTATTAGATTTTCTTAAATTTTGGCCTCTTTTTAGTATAATTCCTACATAAGTAAGAGCTAAGTTTGGATTATTCTTTATCCTAGCTAGCATATCACATAAATAGTTTTCAAAGTCCATTTTTTTCATCTTTTTATAGAAGTTGAAGTTCTGAGAAGCATCCATTAAAACTCATAATTTTAGTGCCACCTCCTACCAATTTTTCTACCTACTATATGTTAGTCTGGGCAAAGAGGGCCGAAGAGAAGAATGAAGAATTCAGAACTCAAATGTTGATGGCCTTGCCTGCTTCAGATAAGAAGGCAAAAGGCCTTGCCTGCCTGGCTAAGCTAGCAGGTGGTCCGTAAATCAGAATAGAATGTACCTCCCTAAAGACTCTGTTTATAAAAATCCTCCCCAGTAAGTTCACAGTGTGATTTCCCATTCTGCCTCTCTGGGATGAGGAAGTCACCGGGGAGCTCCCCTTCCACCCCCACCCCGCTTTAATAAAGCTGCATTAAGCTTTCTCTCGTTCTCTCTGATTTATTCTTTAAGTCCACTAACCTAACCTAACCTAACATATGGTGCTGAGAAACCCGGGAGATGAGTTAAGGTGCTGCGCCCCTGCCTTAGGGCTAGTGCTGGTGCCCCTTACTCTCTTCCGAACCAGTCTGTGCAGTGTCCAGATGCCTGAACGGTAAAGCAAAATTCTGCTGCTCTTCCTCTCCCCTGTGCTCTGGCCACATCTCTGCCCTTTTTGTCTTTCTGATCTCTGTGTTCTCCCTCTCCTTCTCCTGGAGGCTCCTAAAGTTAGACCCAATTTATTTCCAGGCATATTAAGCCTTTACTCCTCTGTTCCAAAGCTTTTAAGCTTTCCAGTCCAAACATTGTGAACTCCCATGAAAACCCAGATCTGTTCCATTGGCCTTCCATCCCACATACCCACAAAAAACACAGATCTGTGTTGGAAGGCAAACCAGAAATGCCAGGCATTTCTTCCAGGCTATGATGGCTCTGAGGACGCTCAAGCTGTCTATAGCCTCTCTCCACTCATAAGAGTTCCTGAGACTTCCAGTTTCCAGAAGAGGCTTTGGAATTCCAGTTGCCTCACCCACAGATCTGGGAACAATGGGAAGCCAATGTCTATCCAAGCTCTCAAAAGAAGGTCTCTTGAACTGCCTTCTCTCAAATCTCTCACACCTGAGTCTAGCTAAAGACCTCTGCCTCAACCACTAGCAAAACTCACAAAAGAAAAGAGAGAGAAGACACAAATAATCCGAATAAGAGATGAATCAGGTAACATCACAACAGACCCAACTAAAATAAAAAAGCTAACATTAGAATAC
>NW_006399872.1:10494848-10525624 GCF_000299155.1 Elephantulus edwardii
GCAGCAATGAAGGAATGAAAACCCAAAATCCCTGTAAATGTTCATCAAAACTAATAAAATTTAAAAAAAAAAGATCCTTTTTCTGTAACTGAGAGGCCACAATACTAGCTAAGTAATAACTCTAAGTGTCCTAAAAATAAAACCTTTAGTTCGGCATCTAAACACTTTCTGCCAGTGGACTTAAAGAAACTTTCTTTTGTTTTGCTCCCATACTTTCCTCACTGTCCCAGGCTCCACCTCCTCCAAAAATCTCTTTGTCTGAAACCTTGCCCTCCCTCTTCATCCTGACCAATACAAACTCAGCCATTCCTATCCTACCTCTTACATCATCTGTTACCAGGGTTACACCTGCCAAGTTAACCTCTTTGTTCTCCAGTTGCTCTTCTATCCCAACCAATCCAGACTCAGGCATACCTATTGTGTTCCTTCTACTGAGTCCCTGCTATGTCCTCTTCAAAGGTTACAAACGTTAAAAATCCCTCTCTGTGTTCAAAAAAACTGAGTCTTTCTGCTGTAAAGTCACTCACCTTTAATCCTACCAAGAACCCCTTACAGCCTCTGTTTTCCTAACTCAGTCATAGGCAAATGTCGCCTCACCACAGGAAGCCTTTCCAATTCTCCTTCAGATGCAGCCCATTCTGCCACCTTCACTCTCCCCAGTCTGTTCGGAAAAAGTTTCCTACATCCACTCTCTTCCTTTACCTTCCTTCTCTTAAACCATCACCTTCCTCCTCTGATCACATAAGCAGCAAAAACACAGGCAAATTCACCACACCTCTCAGCTCCTGCTTTCCCCCACTCAGACACAGCCCCTCCTCCATCCTGCTTGGGAAAGTTCCCAAAGCAGAGAAAAATGCCAAAGTGAATAGCAAGTTCCCACTGCTACCTCACAGCATACAGAAAAAGCTAGAAACTACCTCCAAACACCTCACTCACCTCCAAACACCCTATTAGAGACCTGGTGGGCCTTTAAAGTTCCAATGCCCAAAAGAAACTGGCAGAAAAAACTCGTGCCTGACAGAATGTGAATCTGCAAGCCCAGACTCTCCTGGTTGCCTTAGGACCAGCAATGGTGAAGGGTTAGAGGACTAATTCTCCTTCAAAGAGCCAATTACCTCCTGAGGCATGCTTCAGATGCGGCAAAGAGGGTCATTGGGCTCACTGTTGCCCAAACCCTCAACCTCTAACAAGGCCTTGCCCAATCTGTAGGACAATGGGTCCTCATTGGAAGGTTGATTGCCCTTCAGCGCCTAGTCATAGAAGATCAGTCCCTCCACAAGATCCAGTCCCTATCGACCTTCTAGGCCTAATTACAGAGGATTGAAGATGCCCAGGTTCAACAACCCTCACCACTCCTAAGCTCCCAAGGTAACCTTCAGGTACCAAGCAAAGCAGTTTCCTTTCTGATTAGCACGAGAACTACCTGTTCAGTTCTCCCTTCTTTCTCGGGTTCTGTTTTCCCTACCAGGTCTTAGTAATAGGGATTAATAGTCTTCCCTCCAAGTCTTTTATCACTCCCCAGGCACTGTCAACCCTATCATACAGTATCTTTCCATGTCATCTGTAACCTCTCACTACCAACATGTTTTCATTACTCTAAAGAACTCCTCTTCTTTTCCTGCTAAATCTCATACCCTGTCTCCACAAACACTGCAGAAGTTTTAAAAAACCATCATTACTTGCCTACTTTCCTATAAACTTCTTATCCTAAATAAATAACTAATCTTTTGGTGTGCAGTCCCACACTCACACTGCTCAAACTTCTTCGCCTCCAAAGGATAGAGAGTATCCCCTTCCAAGGCCCAACCGTCTCTCCTCACAGTCACACATACCAGCTTTCAATTAACTCCCACCACTAGAAGTCTAACAGTCAGTCTGCACATAGCCATTAAAAGCCCCAAATCTCCTCAAACTGCTGATCAAATCCTCTCCTTTCTCGGCTTTATTAATTTCCTCAGACACTGGATCCCAAATTTTTCTTTACTTGCAAAACCTTTCTCAAACTCCAATACTTCATTCCACTGTTCCCACCCCTTTACCAAATTCCTCTACACACTTCACTTGTTCACTGATGAAAATGAATTATTGCTGTTGGTGTTTTAGTTCAGCCTCTTAAACCCACCTTCACACCCATTACATACCTAAGCTGCTCTCCTCACTAAAAAACACTGAAACTTCCCTTAAGAAGCCCCCTACAAGTTTTTTCAAGCCACAGACTTTGAAATCTACTTTCAAATCATTTTCTTCCTTATGTTCTCCTAAGCAGATACAGAAGCTCTGCCTACTTTTCTTCAAAATCCGAATATTTTCTTCTCTCCTAGTAAAAATAATTTCCGTTTCTTAGCTGCTCTCTCAGAAGGAGCGGCTTTCAAGGCCTCATTGCTACATAAGCAAAGCAAAAGCTTGCCCAGGTTCTTTATTGGTCTGGTTTATACCCTCTAAACTAAACCAAACTTCTCTGCTTTGTCCTTTTTCCTCTCTATTCTATTATGCTAGTCCCAAAAATCGAAGGACAATTTGCCATTTAAATCTGAATACATCCGACACTGGCTTCAATTCTCAATTGCAAACACCACCCCTCTGAGGTGAAGGTCCAGTCAAGCCCTGAGGCGCCCAGGGATTGCCTTGGCTCTTTTGTGCCGGGAGAAGGGTGCAACAATGAATGAATGGAATTCCAAAATCTCTGTAGATGTTCATTGAAATGAAAAATAAACAAACTAAATTAATTTTAAAAAAAAGGCAGGACCTGTCCCAGGGAAAGCTCTCCCCCTCCAAACTCAGGAACGTCTGGCATTATGTCTAATCTGAGGATCTGTCCCAGGGACAGCACTCCTCACAAACTTCCGGCATTATGCCTAATCTGGGGACCTGTCCCTGGACAGCTCTCCTCTAAAATTGTGCATCCTCAACATCACGCCTGATTTAAAGCAATCTCAAATTGTGTAACCTAATTTTGGCTCGTTCAATCCATCTGTCCTTCAAAACATAAGAACTGAAATGGCAAGTAGTCAAGGGTTTATACTCAAACTCTTTCTTTACTGTCCACTTCCATGTTTCTTTCTACCTCGGAGTCTGCCCTGATTCCATGTTAAAATTCTCTAAAACTTGGCAAAATTAGAAGTCTGTATATGTCTGTGTACTCTCAATCTCTGGCCTAAAAGCACCTAAGATGTGCTAGATCACCTCAATTCTTTACACTCCTCCACGAGTTTGATCTGCCTTCCAACTGCTCCTCTTTGAACTGTGCTTGGAAATACCCTTCACAGGGGTTTTCTGCCTTTTACCATTAGAAACCTTTGAAACAACACTAGACTGATTTGAGAAGGAAAGAGAAAGTCAGAAAAGAGAGAGAGAGGAAGAGAGGGAAAGAAGAAAAAAGGAAAATGAGAAAGAAAGGGACTTGACTCTAACAAAATTAAACTCTAAGCCTAACTAAGTCTCACTGCAGCATATCATCCCCAAGTTTAGCCTCCCTACTTTGAGACAGACAATGGTCCTAGCTTCATCTCCAAAAATACCCAGCATGTATCATCTAGTTTAAGCATCTGCTATAAGCTGTATATACCCTATCACTCGCAGTCTTCAGGCAAAAAAAAAAAAAGCACATATACAGACTCATTAAGTCCTATCTTACTAAACTGACTGTCAAGTTACACAAGTCTCAAGTTACCTTACTTCCTATTGCCTTAGCCTGTACCTGAACAACACTCTGTTCACCTTCCTTTCTAAATTCTTTCCAACTGATGTACAGCCAACTTTTTCTGCTAAACCGTAACTTGCTCACCAAGCCCCTTCTTTTGGCATCATGCCTTGTCTCTCCCTCCTTAAATATTTACTCTAAAAAACACTCACATTGCTGTATACCCAGACTCTCGTCTGAAGGTCTAAACCAAGCCACTAAAGTCACTTCAGAAACGCCATTCTCATCAAACAACAGGCACCCAAGCCTCTCCTACCACACTGAAGCAGGCCCTGTGCAGTCACCCTAACCACTTCCACAGCTATTAAAGTCATGGGTGACCCCCAGTAACACCACCTTTCTCAAGTCAAACATGCTCCCCTCACTAAGTAAATTTCTTATGCTCTAAAGGCCAATACCCAAGTACAAGTCTCCAGTAACATTCTCCAAGCTAAGCAGCCAATGATACAACAAGCCTCTGGAGAGCCACAAACTATGCAGGCTCCAACTTGGTTCTAAATTATCCAGGGCACCTGCACCTTACTATTCCTTAACCAAAGTCAAATGGCAACCAACCTTTCTCATTGTTAACTGTGTGTCTCTTTACAACGACCTTTGCTAGCAGCAGTACCAATCAATTTCTCTAAACCACACTCCACCAAAACACCTCCAGCCATTCCATCAGCCCAAACTGAGTGTTCCACCACTCAAGAACACATTCCCTTCTGAAAGCCAAAGCCTGATAAAGAACACTAAGCCCACTTGCATCTAACAGCCTCTGCAGTGAAACATGAAAACTGTATACACAATGCCAGCATAAACAAGCACACTGTAGCTAAACCAGGACAACACTTTTGATGTACTAAGACTCTATACAGAATTCAACCATAAGCCTTCTCCCAAATTAACTCAAAAACTCATCTCTAACTTAAATTTTCCTTCTCTAAGACCAATAGTAATCATAAGCATACTGTTATTAATCACTCCATGTCTCTTTAAGTTTTTACTTCACAGGATCAAGAAGATGACCACGTTAATTCTCCCCTGGCCACTAATCCCAGACTGACTCACTCCAGGCTCTGAACCCCCAGATCGTCACCCCTGATCAGCAGGAAGTAGCCCAAAGAAAGATACGTTGCCCTGTTTTATCACTAAAAAGAGTCTAAGATGTTAGTCTGGGCAAAGAGGGCCAAAGAGAAGAATGAAGAATTCAGAACTCAAATGTTGATGGCCTTGCCTGCTTCAGATAAGAAGGCAAAAGGCCTTGCCTGCCTGGCTAAGCTAGCAGGTGGCCCTTAAATCAGAATGGAATGTACCTCCCTAAAGACTCTGTTTATAAAAATCCTCCCCAGTAAGTTCACAGTGTGACTTCCCATTCTGCCTCTCCAGGATGAGGAACTCACCCGGGAGCTCCCCTTCCACCCCCACCCCCCTTTAATAAAGCTGCATTAAGCTTTCTCTCATTCTCTCTGATTTCTTCTTTAAGTCCACTAACCTAACCTAACCTAACACTATAAAAAGGAAATCCAAAATCTCTGTAAATGTTCATTGAAATGAATAAAATTTTTTTTTAAAAAAAGGATCTTTTCTTTTACAACTTAATTAATGGTCCTGATAGAATTGAACAGTTCTTTGCATTACTTTGTCACTTATACAAAAGAGAATTTTTGAAATAATTTTGGATGCTTATTCTCATTAGATGATGTATGAACAGCACTCAGCCCTTTTGTTCATAGGGTCGCTATGAGTCGTCTACGACTCGACAGCACCTAACAACAATAATAACAGCATTTTCACTAGGTAAGCCTCTTTCCAATACCTTAATGTAGCTCTTCAGTTTGTTTGTATTTTTATTAAGCTCTGTTTCTGTGTCTGCATGTGCTTTGACATCTTTTCAAGTTTTCTTATGAAGAAAAAAATACCACCCTCAGATTTTAGATGATGATTGCACTAACCACAAAAAATCATTTGCCTGAGATTGCTTTTACTATTTTCTAATCTGCTTCTGGTAACAATGCTTTAGTTTTTAGTTCTCAATTATATATATATAATCTGGTTACTATCTGTGTGAAAAAGTATTAGTTGCAAAAGTTGCTCACACCCATAAAATCTCAGCTACTGAGCTTCAATGATAGGGCATTACTGTTATGTCAAGTCATTTGAGAGATATAGAAACTTTTTTCTAAATTGTATGTTATTTATATACATATATATGTTGTTATTCTGTGCCTTCTAATCAGGACTGACTCATAGCTTACCCTGCAGTAGGTTTTCAGAGGCAGTGAGCTGTGGTGCTGAAGAGTATTGAATATACCATGGACTGCTAGGAGAACTAACAAGTTCATCCTGGAGAGGTTGAAGCCAGAATGCTCCCTGGAAGCAAGGATTCTAAAGCTTCGTCTGACATACTTTGGACATGTTGCAAGGTGGGATCAGTCCTTAGGAGGGTAGAGGGACAACACAGGAGATGAAGACCCTCGATAAGATGGATTGATTTAGTCACTGAAGTAATGGGGGTAGGTGTGTTGGAGACATTAAAATTGGCATGGTGCTGTTGTACAAAGAGTCACTATGAGTTGCAGGTGACTTGACAGCACATAACAACAACAATGTTGCCTATAGGGAGCTCTGTGGCCTAGTGGCAAGAAGTTGTGCTGCAATCACAAAGGCACGTGGTTCAAGGTTACCAGTTGCTCCATGGGAGAAGGATGGAAAATTTCCTCTCATGTGCTTAACTGCTTCTGAAAATCTGCCAGAGGGTCAGCTATAAGTTGGTCCTGATTCTTTGGTTCACAACAACAAATATTGCTTATAACTCCTACAACTGGTAGATTTAAACCATGTGTCTTTAGAATTGCAATGAAGTTTACCACTAGGCCACCAGAGCTTCCTGTATATTTGCTGCAGAAGGTCAAAGACTGTAGTCTGCAACATGGACAGAAGCTCACCATCAAAAAACCAAAGATTCTCACCACTCAGCCAATTGGCCACACTATGATAGATGGAGATGAGATTGAGATTGTTAGTAATTTAAGCTTGCTCAGCTTCACAATCAACACTCTTGGCACCAGCAATCATAAAATCAATATTGTATTAGTAAAATCTACTGTCAGGGACCTATCCAAAATGCAGAGCAATAATATCAGTCTAGAGACTAAAGTGTACCCAAAACATGCCATGATCTTTACAATTACTTGCTATGCATCAGAGAGCTGGCCAGAGAACAAAGATGATGAAGAAGAATTGATGTCTTTGAGTTGTGGTTCTGAAGGAGAGTATTGAAAACATTGTCCATTGTCAAGGGAAGAAATAGGTCTTCCCAGGAGAGGATGAAACCAAGTTCTCCTTGGAAGCAAGGGTTTTGAGCAGCCAGCTCACATATTTTGGGCATGTTGCCAGGAGGGACCAATCCTTGGAGAAGGATGGGCAAACTTCTGTGCGATTAACTGCCTCTGAAAATTGGCTAGAGAGTGAGTTATTTGTTGGTTCTGACTCAATTGTACAACAATACACACACACACACACACACACACACACACACAAACATACAAACACGTTATACATATATATGTGTGTGGAGCTGTGGTGCTGGAGAAGAGTATTGAATGTACCCTGGACTGCCAGAAAACAAACAGATTCATCCTGGAGAGGGTTAAACCAGGCTACTATTTGGAGGCAAGGATTCTGGAGCTTCGTCTGACATACTTTGGACATGTAAGGAGAGACAGGTCCTTGGAGAGGGACATCATGCTTGATAGGGTGGAGGGACAGCACGGGAGGGGAAGACTGTGTATGAGGTGGATTGATTCAGTGACTGGGGTAATCGGGATAGGTGTGTCAGAGGCAATACGATTGGCACAGGACAGAGCCGGGTTTAGGGCTGTTGTACATAGAGACACTATGAGTCGCAAATGACTCGGCAGCACATAACAACAACAACAACAACAACAACAACAACACACATTTATTTATTTGCCTTGTGTCAACTGTAATAGGAAGGCTTAAATCATGTCAGAGTAGTATGTAGGACTGTGGAACACTGCTACATAGAGTTTTTAATGGGTAACTTTTCTTTTTTTAATTTTTTTTCTTTTTTGGGGTAACTTTTCAAAAGTAGATCACCAAGTCTTTCTTTTGCAGTAACTTTGGGTAAACTCAAACCTCCAAACTTTTGGTTAACAGCCATGTACATCAAGTCATATAAAATCTTTTTTTCTTAGCATATTTCACTCTTGGAAAATGAGTACATTTTATGCTCTATAATTATAGTATTATTAAAATGTGCATGTAAGTTTTCCCACATATGTGAAGGTAGAATATTTCTATGAATTATTATGATTTTATATTAGAAAAAAAATTGAGTATTACCAGATCTGAAACCTAACTAATTATGTAATGCCAAATCACATATAAAGCCTAAAATAGCCCTAATGGATAGTGTAAAAATATTTCAAAATTCAAAGGTCTGACTTCTTAATGTTGTGTATAGTTCCTGGGAATGAGTAACTACATTGAATGCTAGTTTTGTTTTTAAGTTTTCTGTAAAACTTAAAAAAAAAAACACCACACTACTTCCTGTTAGCAAAAACAGTACTAATGTAAGTCTTTCATAAAAGGAAAGTTGTGTAAAATTTTGGAAATCATGGATATCTGTATAAGTGCTCAAAGAGCAAGGGCCATATAGAGATGACTATGCCTGAACTTTACTGATTTCATAAGGGGAAAATATCCCTGTCAAGAGCATTAGTAACAAAAACCCGATTCTCACGAGGTCAACATGCCTCCTCCCACACTCCCTTACCTCTTTATACTCATCTAAATCCCAGTCTTACTGCTTTACTGGGTCCAAAAACCTAATGTGACAGCTCACAGACTATATAGAACCATATTGGGGAAGTCAAAACATTATAATATGAGTAAGTGGTAGAAAAGTCAGGATATTTTCCACACTGTTTGCAGGCACCTCAAATAGAAAGGACAGCTTCCAAAATGTGCTTGCAGGCACCTCAGACTTGAGCCTCATGACTTTAGGTCAGTGTGACAAAGTTCTCCGTCCTGCCCTTGCTGCTCCTACCCCAAATTGTCTAACAAACTTAGCTCCGGTTCCAATGGTATAGCAATCCCAAGGTCCCATCTCACATCAAGTCTCTGTTTCATCTATGGCTGCTGCTAGTATAGATGTGGCTGGAACAGGAATTTCTGGTCTTGAAGGGTGTCCTACATTCTCCTGTTGCTGCTTCTTCTCTTATTCCCTAGTGGGTAAAGTATAATGCTCTTGTTGCTGGATTGGTTAATAAAATGGTAGTCAATCCCCTTGTAGATTGATGAGACTAGCCAATCTCTGTGGATTGGTAGGCAACCAATCCCCTTGTGGATTGGTAGATAGCCAATCCCCTTGTGGATTGGTAGATAGCCAATCCTTTTGTGGATAGGCTAAAATGCCCCATTCACATATTCCCACTCATTTATATGACAAATTCAAACAATGGCAATTAAAGTTATATTGAAAGATAAAATCCCCAATATTAAATTACTTAATTTTTTCACATTTTTTTTGTCAAATATTGTTAGTCAAATTTCTGACATATCACTTAAATCCTATTTTTTTTTCCTCCCGGTAACTATCATAACTTTAATATTTTAATGAATTTTTCTACCATTTCTATCTCCCAGCTTCCTCGACAAAAGTCTTCAAACACTTCCATTTCCTGTGGTATTAATGCCAATTCTTCATACTTTTTCTATAATGGGACTAAACTTAGCTTTCCCCCCAAATTTATCATGTTGGATTTGTCAGAATCCAAAAAGATCAGTTGGCACAATTAAATAGGAAGAGTGAGGAATATTTTTAGAAAGAGTAATTATTAAATTACTAAGAGATGTTAAGGATTAAATTCTACCTCCTAAATACAAGCTTTGTAAGTGATAATTTCTCTGGTGAGTAAGGAGTTGCACTGCTAAATCAAAGACATGTGATTAAAATTCATCAATTGCCCTGATAGGAAAGATGGGAGATCTCCTTCCATGCCCTTTACAGCATTTTGTTTAATTGTGCACATACTACTTTTCCAACTTCATTTACATTTTTTCATATAGTCATTTCTATACATTTACTTACAGTCTTTTAAAATCTACTAGTACACAACAAGAGCAACAACAAAAACTGCTAGAGGATCAGCTGTGAGTCAATTTTAACTCCAGGACAATAACAACAACAATAGTTTATCTGTGGATGTTATCATTTGAAGAGACAGCTTTCTATGCTGTGCTCCTAAGGTATTACCAATGTAGGATGGATCTTAAACCCACTGATTTCAGAGATAATAAGACACAGAAGTAAGCACTCACAGATATGGGAGAACAGTTCACACTATGTGAACATCACCAAGGAACTAGGGAAAGAAGCTCAAAATAGATGAGGAATTTCCTCAAGAGCTGAAAGAAAAATAAAACATTGCCCTTGTGCTCACATCAATTCCATTCTCTGCTATGGAGCCATAATCAACTCATAGCTGACTCTGCAGGGTTTTTTAAAAGCTGTAAATTGCACGAGTGGAGATTGGCCATCTTTCTTCCTCTGAATAGTTGCTGGATTTGAACCTCCTGCTTTTGAGTTGGTAACTCAACTTTTTACATATTAAACCACCAGAACCCTAGAACTAATGTCCTGAATTTAAACTTCTATCCTCTTAAACTTGGAGAAAAATAAATTTTTGTTCAGTAAGTTTACCCAGTTTTGGTTTATTATAGTAGTAATAGATAACAAAGTCAACACGGTTAGTAGGATCAATAGGTCATAAAATTCATCAGGTATAGACACTGTAGAATGAGTACTCAACTTTCAAGGCCTGAAAAACTAGAAGATCCTGACACTGAAATAAGAAAATGAAGTATTTCCTGTTGTTGTTAGGTGCTATCAGCTTGACTACAACTCATAGTCACCCTATAAAAAACAGAGCTGAACCTTGCCTTATATTGTAGGATCTTCACTGTAGACAAGCCTTTCTTGTAGTCATTGTGTTAATCCACATTTATGATGATCTTCCTGCTTTTAACTGACCCTCTATTTTTCCCAGTTATTGTTGCTGTTATTGTAGTAATGCATCTTCAAGTTGTCTATGACTCATAGTGACCCTGCTCTATCCTGCGCGAATCTCACTATCTCTGACGGACATACCCCTATTACCCCAATGAATCAATCCATCTCATTGAGGGTTTTCCTCTCCTGTGCTGTCCCTCCACCCTCCCAAGCATGATGTCCTTCTCCAAGGACTGGTCCCTCCTTGCAACATGTCCAAAGTATATTAACTGAGGCTTCAGTGTCCTTGCCTCCAAGGAGCAGCCTGGTTTCACCCTCTCCAGGATGAACCAGTTCGTTCTCCCAGCAGTCCATGGTATATTCAATACTCTTCTCCAGCACCACAGTTCAGAGGCATCAATTCTCCTTCTACCATCCCTAGTCATTTTCTAGCTTTCTTACCCATAGCAAGTAATTGCAAAGACTATGACCTATACAAGCAAGATTCTGCTGAAATTTATCCAAAAAATGACTGGAACAGCACATTAACAGAGAACTGCCTGAAATGCAGACTGGGTTTAGAAAAGGCTTTGGTACAAGGGATACTATAGCTAATGTTGGATGGATCTTGGCTGAAAGCAGGGAGTACCAGAGGAATGTTTATCTGTGTTTTATTGACTAATGCAAAAGCTTTTGACTGTGTGTATAACAACTAACTGTGGCTTTTCCCAGTATATCTTTTTCCAAGGACTGGCCTGTCTTGACAACATATTCAATGTATTTGAGACAAAATCTCACTGTTCTTGCCTCTAAGGAGCATTTTGACTGCACATGTTCCAATTTATATCTGTTTGTTCCCTTGATCATGGTATATTCAATACTCTCTGTCAGCACTTTAACTTAAAGATTAAAATTTTTCTTCATTTTCTTCTACGTATTTTCCCACTTTTACATATATATGAAGCAACTGAAAATGTCACAGCTGAAGACAAGCACGTCTTGGTCTTTGAAATTACATTCTTGCTATCTAGCATTTAAAATATATCCTTGACTGTAGATTTTCCCCAGTGCAACAGGTCTCTTGATTTCTTGACTACTACTGCCATAGGTGTTGATTGTGGGTGTGAGTAAATCAGTTCATTGACTGTGTAAATGTCCATCTGTCATGATGTTGCCTTTTGGTTCACTTAGGTTTTTTGGGTTTTATGATGAAGATGTATAATCTATATTGCCTTTTCTAAAAATATATCCAATATATTAGCAATAAATAGTATTTAATAACAATATTCAAAGAACTTTAGGTAATATCAAATACAGATGATGATCAACTTAAATAATTCTGCAGGATACTGAATGCAATGAAATGAACTCCTGGGAAGAAAACAGTTCTATAGTGATAAATTTGAGATTAAAAAAAAAAAAACCAAACAAACAACTGTTACAGAGAAAATCTGAGGCAAATAATAATTAATTTAAAAATCTCCTAAACTGAAGAGCATTATGCTAAATAAATTAACTCAGTCCCATAGGGCCAAATATTGTATAATAAACAAGGAATGTGTAAGAGGATCCAGAGGATCCAAGGTGGAGAGGGGAGAGCAGAGGAGTGAGAATTGGGAGGGGGGGATTAATCATATGGTTGCATAATTTGATGGGTGAATGGAGGGGAGCATAAAGGAAAGGGGAAAGATTTGGTGTGAAAAACAATGTATATAAAATTTGTAAGTAAACCAGTATAAAATAAAAATTATAGTAAAAAATAAAGTTGTCTTAAGTTACTTGGGTTTGGCATCCTATATATAGAATAGAAAAATAGCCTTTGACATTTCTCCAATTTTTCAATAGAAACCTATTGCCTCTGAGTAGTATAGTTTAGATTGTTGTTGTTTGTTGTTATTGTTAGGTGCTGTTGAGTATGACTCAGAGAACCTATGAACAAAAGATCTGAAACCTGTTCTTATCCTGTACCATCCTCACACTTTCTGACACCCAAGAGCCCATTGCAGCAGTCATCATGTCAATCCACTTGGTTGAGGGTCTCCTTTGCTGACCCTCCACCCTTCCCAGTATCATGTTCCTCTCCAAGGAATAGCCCCTCCTAGCAACATGCCCAAAGTAAGTGAGCTGAAGCCTCATCATTCTTGCCTCCAAAGAGCAATCTTGCAGCACGGTCTTCAAGATGTATTTGTTTTTCCTTTTTTGCCATCCATGTTCAGTGCTCTTCTCCAACACCACAGCTCAAAGAAGTCAATTCATTCTCCATCATCCTTATTCATTATCCAGTTGTCAGATACATAGTAAATGATTGGAAAGACAATGGCTGGAATCAGACACACCTTAATCCTCAAAATGACATTATTACACCTCAATACTTTAGAGAGGTCTCTAACTGCAGATTTTCCCAGTGCAATGCATCTCCTTATTTCCTGATTGTTGGTATTAAGGATGCTAATAGTGGATCCAAGCAAGATGAAGCTGTTGACAGTTTCGATGTCCTCTCCATCCATCATGATGTTGCCTATAGGTCCCGTGGTGAGAATCTCTGTCTTCTTGATGTTGAGCTTCAATCCATGTTGATGGCTACAATCTTTGATCTTCTGCAGGAAGCACATGTTTCAGCAGACAAGGTAATGTCATCTGCATGGGTAGATTGTTGATGAGTTTTCTTCCAATACTGATGCCACATTCCTCCTCATAAAGCCCAGCTTCCCAAATGAGCTGTTCTGCACATGAAGTGAAAAAGTGTGGAGACAGGATGTGTCCCTGACACACTCCTTTCCTGATTTTGAAAGATTCAATGTTTTCCTGCTCTATTATAAGGACTGTTTCCTGGTCCCAGTATAGTTTAGCATACGCAAAATCAAGTGTTCTGGGATTCCCATTTTCTTAAAGGTTAGCCACAATTTGCTGTAATTCACAAAATTAAATGCATTTGCATAGTCATTGAAACTCAGATATTCCTTTGGTACTCTTTGCTTTCTGCCAAGATCCATCTGTTTTTGGCAATCTCTAATGTCTTTTAAATCTAACCTGTACTTCTGGTAATTCTCTGTTAATGTACTATTTCAGATGGTTAGAGACTATAAATTCTTCTGATGTGCTATGAATTATCACCCTTCAGTTTGGTTTAATATGGGTCTATACTATATACAAACACTAAAACTACAACTGACACTATTGGTCCTCAGTCATTTAAAGATGTCCCTGGCTTATCCAGTGCATTTGTTTCTTGATCTACTGATTATTGGGACCAAGGGTGTTTATTGTGGATCCAAGTAAGAAGTCATTGATATTTTTAATATTTTCTCCATCTATCATGATGTTGTCTTTAAGTCCAATGGAGAGAATTTTTTTTTACACTGGGATGTAATTCATATTGAAGGCTACAGTGTTCGATCTTCTGCAGCAAATGTTTGAACTTCAAGGGCTCTTTACTTTTATGTAAGTTAGAGGACTAAGGTGTGCCTGTTCATTTAGTATGTATCTGACAGCCAGACAATGAATAAGGATAACAGAAGAAGAATTGATGCCTTTGAGCTGTGCTGTTGGAGAAGAATACTGAATATTCTACGGACTATCACAAAAAAAAGACAAACAAATATGCCTTGGAGAAGATGAAGCCAGAGTGCTCCTTGCATGCAAAGATGATAAAGCTTCATTCATATTGCCAGAAGAGGCTTTTTCTTGGAGAATGACATCATGTTTGGGTTACTGGACTGTCAGTAAAAGAGAGGAAGATCTTCATTGAGATAGATTGACATAGTGAGTACAGCAATAGGCTCAAGTATTTCAGAGATGATGAGGATGGCACAGGGTATGACAGAGGTCAGATATGTTGTTCATAGTGTCACTAAGGGTTGAACTGGACTCAATGGTATCTAACAATAACAACAACAAAATATCTATACCTTTTCATTCAGTGTAAAGGGTGACCTACGGCAGCCCCTTCGAAATCTTATGTTCATCTCTTTTACTTCAGCATACCTACCCCATCACATCTATTTTCATCATTTCCTCTTTTTCTGTCTTTATAATTTCCTTTTGCTTTCATCATGGAAAATATCCAAGCTATTATGATGCCCATCACAATAGCTAACCACAGATTAAATCTAACTAGAAACACAAAGGACCTCATCAAAGAAAATTATGACACATTACTACAAAAACAAAAAGAGACCTGGACAAGTGGAAGAATATCTCTTGCTCATGGATAAGACTCAATATTATGAAAATGGCAAATACCAATTCCATTCTTTAAGACATTAAGAAAAGGCAATTACAAATTTTATCTTGAATAGAAAGAGACCCCAAATAAGTAAAGCACTCCTTAAAGAGAAACAAGGTAGGAGGCACCTCACTACCTGATCTCAAATCCTACTACACAGCTTTGATGGTCAAGACAGTGTGGCATTGGTACAGTGACAGACACATAGATCAATGGAATAGAATTGAGAACCCAGAAATCAGCTCATCTACCTAAGGTCAACTGATTTTTGACTTGGATAGGAAATCAGTTAACTGGGGAAATGAAAGCTTTTTTAACAAATGGTGAAAAAAATTGGAAAACTATCTGTAGAAAATTCAAGCAAGACCCGCACTTTACACTATACACAAAAAGCAACTCAAAGTAGATAAAAGACCCAGAAGTAAAACGAAGGATGATAAACTTCATCAGACAAAAGTTTGGAATAACTCTTGAATCCCTAATCCACAACATAAACAGTCTTCCAAGCATCCTGAAATTCCTACAGCAAGGAGAGAATAAAATAGATGAATGGGACTTTCTAAGAATTAAATACCTATTCACATCAAAATACTTCTCTAAAAGGGTAAAAAGGAAAGCCAGAGATGGGGAAAAATAATTGATAACAACATGTCTGATAAGAGATTTATATCTAAAATTTATGGAATACTCCAGCACCTCAACAAGATAAAGGTCAACAACCCAATCACAAATTGGGCGCAGGATATGAACAGACACTTCACTGAAGATGACATTCAGATGAAGAGCAAACACATGAAGAAATGTTCAAAATCCCTAGCTTTAAGAGAGGTACAAATAGAGAAGTGTACTCAGGGTGGGGGTGGGGGTAAGGGACGTGGGAATTGTATACTAATGAAGGAATTTTTTTTCTTTTTTTCTTTTTTTTCTCTCTTCGGAGGGGGAAGCGAGCTGGTGGGGAGTGGTGGGCAGGGAGAAAATTGCGACAATGAATATTGTCTGTAAAAAAAAATAAAATAGAAAATAAAAAAATTTTAAAAAAACCAAAACAAAACATTGGGGTGACTGACATTATCTAAAAATTACAGAGGCACATAAGTCTACAAGTAAGAATTGTAGGCAGCTATCAGAAGCCCAAACAGACAAAGAGGAATTTTCTTTAAAGCCATATCCTGAATTCTGACCTTTATCCTCTTGAACTGTAATAAAATAAATTTCTGTTCTTTAAAAAAAATTATGAGACATCATCTCACCCCAGTAACAATAGCAAAGTAAAACAGAGCAAAAAGTCTTGGTAAAATTGTGGAGAAATTGGAACCCTTATTCACTGTTGGTGGGAGTGTAAAATAGTGCAAGCACTGTGGAAGGCGGTATAGCTCTTTCTTAAAAAGTTCAACACAATATCATTTGACCCAGCAATTCCACTACTGGGAATATACTCTAAAGAAACCAGAGCTGCCACCCAAACAGATATTATACACACCTATGTTTATTGCTTCATTCTTAACAACAGTAAAGAAATGAAAGTAACACAAGTGCCTATCAACATATTAATGAATAAACAAGTTATGGTATATTCATACAATGGAACACTATGCAGCACTAAAAAATATGGAACTCATAAAATATTATATGTAATGAATGACCCTGGAGAACATTGTTGTTGTTTTTATGTGCCGTTGAATCGCTTGCGACTCATAGAGACCCTATGTACAACAGCCCTAAACTGTGTTCTGTCCTGTGCCAATCTCATTGTTTCTGAAACACGTATCCCGATTACCCCAGTCAACAAATCAATCCATCTCCTAGAGGGCCTTCCCCTCCTGAGCCTGCCCTCCACCCTCCCAAGCATGATGTCCTTCTCCAAGTACCATTCTCTCCTTACAACATGACCAAAGTATGTCAAAAGAAGCCTCAGAATCCTTGCCTCCACAGAGCAGCCCGGTTAAACCCTCTCCAGGATGAATCTGTTTTCTTAGCAGTCCATGGTACTCTCAATACTCTTCTCCAGCACCACAGCTCAAAGGCATCAATTCTTCTTCTATCCTCCCTAGTCATTGTCCAACTGTCTGACACATAAAAAGTGATTGCAAAGACCATGGCCTGTATCAGACTCACCTTAGTCTCCAGAGAGACACTGTTGCTCTTCAGTACTATAGAGAGGTACCTAACAGCAGACTTTCCCATCACAATACATCGTTTCATTTCCTGGCTGCTGTTGCCAAGAGTGTTGATTATGGTGCCAAGCAGACTAAAGCTGTGAACAATCTCAATCTCTTCACCATCATTCCTGATGCTGCCAATTGGTCCAGTCATGAGAATCTGTCTTCTTGACATTGAGCCTCAATCCATACTGGAGGCTGCAGTCCTTGACCCTCTGCAGCAAGTGCTTCAGGTCCTCCTCAGTTTCAGCAAGCAGGGTTGTGTCATCTGCATAACACAGATTGTTGATAGTACTTCCACCAATTCTGATGCCACATTTCTCCTTATAGAGCCCAGCCTCCGAGATGATCTGTTCTGCATACAGGTTGAAAAGGTATGGAGACAGGATACACCCCTGGCATACACTCTTCCCAATTTTGAACCATGCAGTGTTTACTTGTTCTGTTCTGATACTGCCTCTTGGTTCAAGTATAGGTTTCTCATTAGAATGATCAAGTGTTCTGGGATCCCATTCTTCTCAGAGTCAGTCACAGTGCTGAATAAAATATCTTAGCCACAAAAGGACGAATACTGCATAATGCCACTGTTATAAAACAGGATTGACATGGGGGTTGGGGGGAAAATAATGAACACTGCTTTGGAATAGATGAGGGAAAGAACTGTTTAAAAGGAATATCTTGTTATTGTTGATTTCCTTCAAGTTAAGCATGACTCATTGTAACCCTATGAACAAAAGGCCTGAAACCTTTCTATAACTATTGACATTTATCAAAGTTCATAGAGTTTCCAGAGGCATGTTGTTTAGGAAGTGGATGCCACTCCTGCTTCCACACCAGTCTTTAACTGGGAGCTCCACCAAATACTGTCCACCATCGGTAACTGTTATGATAATTGATACCCCAATGGCACCACAGCAGTCCCAAGTTACCTCAGAACAGCATATTGACAGAGGAGTGCCATACCTTTTAGAAGAATAGAACATTCTTCTCCAAAATATAGTCATAACCAACTTTAAAGACAAAGGCCCTCCCTGAGGTCTGTTGATTCTAAACAAGATGTTTAAATTAAAAAACCAACCAATATAGTATGTTGTTGTTATGTGCTGTTGAGTCACCTGTGATGTATTGTGACCTGATGTACAGTACCTCTGAAACTGTTCCCTGTCCTTAGCCAGTCTCACTAATTTTGACATACCAAACCCCATTGCCCCAGATATTGTACCAATCCATCTCTTCTGGGGTCTTCCTCTCCTGCACTATCCCTCCACCCTTCAAACATGATTTCTTTCTCTAAGGACTGGCCTTTCCTGGCCACGTGCCCAAAGTATGTGAGGTGGAGCTTCAAAATCCTAGACTCCAAGGAGAGACTTGGTTTCACCCTCTCCAAAACAGACCGATTTGTTTTCTCGGTACTCCATGGTGCATTCAAGATGCTTTTCCAGCACCAAAACTCGAAAAGGAATATATGATTAGGGATTATTTGCATGACAACATTTCAGAACAAGAGGTTCATAGCAAAATGAACTGGGATGAGAGGCAGGGAGAAAATTGCACAATGAATGATATTTTAAAAGAGAAAGGCGAACTGTGTAGGGAGGAAAATGTGCAACAACAACAACAACAAATGAATGGAAATCCAAGTTTTCTGTAAACTTTCATTAAAACTCACAATAAAATGTGGGAAGTCCATGTTATTTGGGTAAAAATATGATACTAAACCTGTGAAAGGGAGTCTTTTTATACAGCAAACTCTCCTTTTAAGTAATATTTAATGATATTTTACTAAAGATACTTTGAGCACAGATTAACTGATAATAAATGTTGTTGAAATATCAACTTCTATATTTATCATTGTCAATTTGTTTGGGAAAATGGAGTCTTTAAATGAATACATAATCAAGCAGTTAAACCATATGTTAGATGAGTGATAGTCCTAACCTCTTCTGACATTTTACTTATGGAGAGAGGATATACAGAGAGTCACATAGATATGGAAAAACATTGTAGGGGGATTGGTCTACAACAAAAGACTACCATGAGTTGCCAACAGAAATTAGGATCTCAAAGAGAAATATTCAACAGTGTCTCTTCCAGTGCCCTTAGAAAGAATCTATATGGTTTGTCAATACATAATTTTTATAAGTAGCTTCCAGAACTGAAAAACATTACATGTCTATACTTTAAAATCTATTCTTTGTAGCACCTTGTCACAGCTACCCCAGGAAACTAAGACAATAGTGAGGGAAAATTAAGAAGTTGTGTCAGCTAATTTGTTAATTTAATAAATATTTTGCTTCAGGCAATACTTGATGACTTTGTGCTGTGGTGCTAGAGACTAGTACTGAATATACTATGGACTGATAGAAACACAAAGAAGTTCGTCCTCGAGAGGGTGAAATCAGGCTGCTCCTTGGAGGCAAGAATTTTGGATCTCCGTCTGACACAATTTGGGCATGTAGCAAGAAAAGACATCATGCTCAGGATGGTAGAGCAACAGTGCAAGAGGGGAAGACCCTCAATGAGATGGATTAACTCAGTGACTGACAAAATGGGGGTAGGTGTGTCAGAAACAATAAAGTTGTCTCAGGATAGAGCAGGGTTCAGAGTCATTATACATACGGTCACTACAAGTTGCAGGCACCTCAACGGCACATACTAGCAACAGCATACACAATCATTATTCTAGATGCCATGATAGTAGTAAACATAGTTAACAAAAGTCACTATCAGAAAAATAAGCCAGAATAGTACAGAAAACATAGGCAGAGACTGCTATTTTAGAGAGTCATGAGTTCATACATGAAAAACACTGAGGAAATGAAAATTTACCTATTTATTTCTTTGTAAGAAGTGTTTCTCAATTCTAAAACTCATATCACATCTACAAATACAAGCTAGAAATTTTCTTTTTATAGCTTTTGCTCTTTGTGGGTCATCACTTTCTTCAATCTTCTGAGTTCATGATCGCTAACGATTTTATAGTGATACAATCTGACTTCAAAGAAAAAGTTTTCCACTTCTGTTGTGTCCATCCATCTCACAACTGAAGCAACTCAGAAGTATTTCACACTTAACTTGAGAAAGCTTTCATCCTGTTACTTAATTATGAATCTAGCATCTAATCAAGTTCAGTTTCATTAATTTCAGAACTTTGCTCACTTTATAATCCTGTTCATGAGTATTAACTTATATCTCCTATAATATCATTATTATATCGCCCTTTGTTGAAAGAGTAATATTAAATTCTACAGATCTTAATTCCACTTTATTGTGTTGATTATTTTTTTTTTTGCATCAAAGGGTAATTGGAAACCTGTATCAGCATTCTTTGTTTGAAATATCGCTGTACTAAGTGTAATTGAGTTGTGTACAATTTAAAGCGACACTATAAAAAAATAGATCTGAATCTTGTCCTATGCCATTCCCATCATCTCTGACACATTGAGCCCATTGGCAGTCACTATGTCAATCCATATCCTTGGGAGTCTTCCTCTCTTTTTCTAACCCTGCACTCCTCCAAGTATGATGTCCCTCCCCAAGGAATAGCTTCTCCTAGCACATGCCCAAAGTATGAGGGAGGAATCTTCCCATCTTTAACTTCAGGAAGCACTCTGGCTGAACTTTTTATAAGACATAACTCTTTGTTCATGGAATATTCAGGACTCTTTTCCAACAGAACAGCTCAAAAACATTATTCTTTTTCTGTCATCTTTATTCATTATGTAGCTCTCAGATGTGTAGCAAGTGATTGAAAAGACCATGGCCTGAATTAGGTGCACTTTAATCTTCAAATTGACATGATTGTTCTTCAATACTTTGGAGAAGTCCCTGACTGCAGCCTTTCTCAAAGCAATACATCTCCTAATCTCCTGACTACTGGTACAAAGGGTGCTGATTGTTGATCCAAGTAAGATTAAATCATCTATCTCAAATAGTAAGGTAGAACTGTATAACTACTCCTGTGTCTTTGTGTTGACAATATGACATAATAATACTTGTTATTAGATGTTTTAAAGTCAAGTGTGGCTCGCAATCATTGCAATACTTTAATTCATTGTTGTAAATGAGTCAGTCCATTTTATGGAGGGTATTCCTCATATGCAAAGATTATTAAGCAGGATGTTTTTCTTCAGGGAGTAATCTCTGCTTATAACATGTCTGAAGTGAGTGTGAAATAAATGCTTTCAGGGACTGCAGCCTTAAATATGGATTGAAGCTCAACATCAAGAAAACAAAGATTCTCACCACTGGGCTGATTGGCAGCATCATAATAGACAATGAAGAGACTGAGATTGTTAACAGCTTCAGTTTGCTTGGCTCCACAATAAACATGCTTGGTACCAGCAACGAGGAAGTCAAAAGACAAATTACATTGGGAAAATATATTGTCAGGGACCTCTCCAGAGTACAGAAAAGCAACGGTGTCAGTCTGGAGTTTAAGATGCACCTTATCCAGGATATGGTCTTTGCAATTGCTTGTTATCTGTCAGAAAGCTGGACAATGACTAGGAATTGATACCTTTGAGCAGTGGTTCTGGAGAAGAGTAGTTAATATACCATGTATAATAGGAAAACAAATAGATCCATCCTGGAGAGGGTGAAATCATACTATTTCTTAGAGGTAAGAATTTTGAAACTCTGTCTAACATACTTTGGGCATGTAGCAAGGAGGGGCCAACCCTTGGAGAGGGACGTATGTTTGGGAGGTTAGAGAGACAGTGCAAGAAAGGAAGACCCTTGATGGGATGGATTGACTCAGTGACTAGGGTACTGGGCATAGGTGTGTCAGAGACAATAATGTTGGCTCAGGATAAAACATGATTCAGGGCTGTTATACATAGTGTTGCTACGAGTTGCAAGGAACTCAACAGCACCTAACAACAACATCCATACAGAAGATCAAAGAATAAAGTCTTCAATATAGACTTCCTCTCAATGTCAAAAAAGCAAAAATCCTTAGCCCTGGACTGATAATCAACATTATAATATATTGAGAAAAGACTGAAACTGTCAATTACTCCAACTTACTTGCATTCACCATCATCACTCTTGGTTCCACACTTGGACATCATGCTTAGAAAGGTGGAGGGCCAGTGAAAGAGGGAAAAACCCTTAACTGGATGGATTGATATAGTGACTATGGATAGCAGTGGGCTCAAAGCATGGCAGAGATGGTAAGGATGGCACAGGATAGGTCAGGCTCAAATCTATTGTCGATAGAGTTGATAAGGAACATACTCTATTCAATAGCACCTAACAACAGTCTTTGATTCAAAGGAGTATTCTCTCTGTATTTCCAAAACAGAGATTTCTTCATTCTTCTAAAAGTCCATGGTATATTCAACACTCTTCACTAACATCATAATCCAAAGAGATTAATTTTTCTTCTTGTTGTTGTTGATTTCCTTCTAGTAGACCATGACTCATAGCAACCCTAAGAACAGAAGGCCTGAAGCCCCTCTACAACTATTGACATTTATCAAAGTTCATAGAGTTTCTGGAGGCATGACGTTTAGGAAGCAGATGCCACTTATTCTTTCAAGTTAAATTTTCTTCGGTCTTCTTTATCCATTGCCTAGGGTGCTTTGCTGGCTTAGTGATAAAGAATTATACTACAAACTCAAAGGCAGGCAGCTGCAGTGCTTCAAATGCTGCACAGGAGAAAGCTGAACAGTCTTCTCTGAGGCAAGTGATAGCCTCTGAAAATTGGTAGATAGTCAGCTATGACCCAATTCTTACTGGATAACACAAAACAACAAAAGCAAAAAAAACTCATCCATTGTCCAGTTTTCACGTGAATGTGAGATGATTGAAGATTCCACAGCATACTAGTCCTGGAAATTATTTCTTTGCCTTTTTGTACACACAAAAGGCATTTAAAAACTTTGCCCAATACACTAGGCCTTGCCTATTGACTCAATGTATAATAACTATGGTTCAAAGTAAAATGAAACTTTTGACAATCAAATGCGTTAATCCTGGTGTTGCTTAATGATCCACTTAAAGTATTTTTGGTTAACACATACTGAAAATTGTAGTCTTTGATCTTCATTAGTTAGAACTTCACTCCACTTTCAGCAAGCTAGATTGTTTCATATGCACATTGCAGATTGTTAATGTACCTCCAATCCTATTGAAGAATTCATCATATAAACTTCAATCCAAATCATTGTCACTGATTCAGAAGTGACTCATAGCTCAACCTCCAATGGGTTTTCAGAGGCTGTAAACTGTACAAGAGAGAATTGCCTATCTTTCTTCTCTAGAGTCACTGGTGGATTGGAATAACTAGTCTCTGAATTAGCTATAGACTCCCTACAAACTATGCCACCTGAGTTTCTACTATATAAACTCACTTCAAAATTATCTAGCAAATTAAGCAAGTATGGGGAAAGAATACAGCTCTGTATTACATTTTTCCTGATGAAAACTACTGAATATTCCCTTGACCGCTTTTTGTTCTGAACTCAAGTTCACCTTGACTACTATTAAATTGTTTTGGAATTCCAATTCTTTATAATGTTATTAATAATTTATTACCAATCACAGTTCAATGTCTTCATATAGTCCAGAAACAGGTAAAAAACAATGTTTCTCGTACTCTTTGCCTTCTGCCAAGATCCATCTGACACTAGCAGTAACGGTCCTTGTTCCATATCCTATTCTGACTTTAGTTTGAATTTTTGTCAGTTCCCTGATAATATACTGCTACAAACATTTTTCATAAAAATGTTATTAGTATGTATGATATTAATGATTTTGCTCTATAATTTGTATATATTATTATTAAAGTCTTAAATTAGTGGTCTATGTTCCCTTATATGTGAAGAATCTTCCTGAGTCTAAATTGGGATTTAGACATTGGCTGTTTCTAATGAATTATGGAGCTGGAAACCACCGGTTCTATTTATCAGCATTTATTTAATGTACCGAGGCTCAATGTTAAGATGACAAAAATTCTCACCACTGGACCAATTGGTAGCATCAGGATGGAGGGCGAAGAGATTGAGATTGTTCACAGCTTCAGTTTGCTCGGCTCCACGGTCAACACTCTTGGCACCAGTAGCCAGGAAATAAAAAAATGTATTGCGATGGGAAAATCTGTTGTTAGGGACCTCTCCAAAATACTGAAGAGCAACAGTGTCTCTCTGGAGACTAAAGTCCGCCTGATACAGGTCATGGTTTTTGCAATCGCTTGTTATACATCACAGAGTTGGACAATGACTAGGGAGGATAGAAGAATTGATGCCTTTGAGCTGTGGTGCTGGAGAAGAGTATTGAATGTACCATGGACTGCCAAGAAAACAAACAGATTCATCATAGGGAGGATTAAACCAGGCTGCTCCTTGGAGGCAAGGATTCTGGGGCTTCGTCTGACATACTTTGGACATGTTGTAAGGAGAGACAGGTCTTTAGGGAGGAACATCATGCTGGGTAGAATAGAGGGACAGCGCAGGAGGGGAAGACCCTCTATGAGGTGGATTGATTCAGTGAGTGGGGTACTCGGGATGGGTGTGTCAGAGGCAATGAGATTGGCACAGGATAGAGCACGGTTTAGGGCTGTTGTACATAGGGTCGCTATGAGTCGCAAACGACTCGACGGCACATAACAACAACCACCAATGAATAAATGGAATAAAGGTTATTTATATTCAGAGTGTTGAGGTATGTTGTTGTGTATCCTAGAGTTGAAATTGACCCGTGGCTGACCCTCACGCAGGCTTTCAGAGGCAGTTATTAGCATGGGATGAGATTGCCCATCCTTCTCCCGCAGAGCAGCTGATGGCCTCGAACTGTGTGCCTTTGGTATTGCTGTGCAGCAGGTTAGTTTGTCATGCTGTGGATATAGTTTAGAACTGATAGCACAGAAAGAATTCAAGTAGAGATGAAGAACCACGATCTTTTAGAGATTTGTAATAAATAGAACAAAAGATCAGATAAAAGAACATTTTTTCAAGTATGTTTAGAATGTGAATGGTTTAAAAAAATTCAGAGGACAATATTTGTAACTTGCAAGTTTTGTAGATTTTAATACAGTTCACCACAAATAGCAGTCTTTGGAAGGACCTGAATTTTCCCTCAGATGAACAGTTTTGCGTCTTTACCAGAGCGCTGACTCTGCTATTTTTTTAAAAATAGATTTGGAGTTTGAGTAAAAAGATGACTATATTAAAAGGACTTTTGATAAAATTATTTTATCCTTTTGAAGACTCAGAAATATACAGGAGAGGTTTATAGGTAAAGATTACAGACCAAAGAAATGCGGTTATTTATGATAATGTTACCTTATTTTCACTCATGGTTAGTCCTGGGAAAATTGAGGTACAATCAGCACTTGAATATTATACTTCTATACAGCATTGCACTTCGTAGACATCCTAATATTTGGTAATTTTCTTTTGCTGAAATTTGTCATTGTTTTCTGTTCTTTTATTTTTTTGAGAACATCTTTGAATATACATTTTTATTAAAATCCAGTGTTACTTCATTGAATTTGGTCTTAAGACTAAGAGAGTCAAAGGATATATACATTGCCAAATTATACACTTGCATAAATATTTTGTCAATTTATTACCAACTATTATGCTATGTTGTTGCTGTTGTTATGTGTCATCAAGTTGCTTGCAATTCCTAGTGAACCCTATGCACAATGGCTCTATCACCCTGTTCTATCCTGAGCCAGTTTCACTGTCACCTACACATCTATCCCTATTACTCCAGTTAATATGTCAAATTATCTCACCTAGGATCTTCTTCTCTGGCCTTGTCCCTTCACCTTTCAAGTATGATGTCCCTCTCAAAGAACTGGTTCCTCTTGGCAACATGCCCAAAGCTATAGAAATAATGTCTTTGGCAATTTTAAGCTACATAAATGATAGTTCATAACGCTCAGTCTAAAAATAAGTATAAAATATCCTTTAATTACATATCTGCTGATATCTTTTTCATACATAACCAGTGATATTTTATTCAATTTTTATTTGAGTACTCTTACACTTAAATGTATTTATTCAATGATATTGATGATATGCTTAGTATGTGCTACTGGCACAAGAATGCAAGGATTAAGAATAGAAATTAACATGACTTTTCAATGTTTATAAGCTATCCAAGGCCATTTTTAGGCAGATATTCTTAGATATAAGCATTAAGTTTAATCTATGAAATGAATTTATAAAAATATAATGGATTGAATTTGGGAGACCAATGGAAAATTTTCTTATGAAAGTTATATTTGAGCTATTATTTGAAAGAGGAGTACATTTGAATATGAAAACCTAGAAGAAAGACATGTGAAGCAAAAGAACAGCATTTATTAAAAAACATAGAAAATATATTCAGGAATTTGGAATAGGATCTCAGTGGCTAGACTCAGCAATTAGGCCAAGCAAATAATGTTATGGGGGGATGAAAATGGACAAGGAGAAAAGTTAATGCTTCATTCAAAAGTGATTATTAAAACCATTGGTCTAGACGAAATTATTTTGAAGAATAAGAATTAAAAGAAAATGAAGCCCATATTTAGCATTGAGGGACCTCTGGTGACTTAGTGATAAGGGTTGCAAGGCCGACATACAGGTACGTGGCTGAAATCCACTAGTTGTTCAACTGGAGAAAGGTGGATCATTTCCTCCTGGTGATTTACTGCTTCTGAAACCTTATAGAGAGTCAGCTATGAGTTGTTTCTGACTCAGTGGTGTATAAAGACAACAACAGTAATACATTTTATCTTTATTTAAACTAAAATAGTTCATTGTTGTTGAATTAAAACCAGCTCCTATTTGTACACCCCAGGGGGTTTTCAGAGCATATAACTTCACAGGAAGAGATTGTCCATCTTTCTGCGGAGAGCTCCTGATGGTTTTGAACTGCTTGCTTTGAGCTGTCAGTGCAACATCTCACCCACTAGGCCACTGGAGCCCCTTTATCGCTATACAGGGTCAGACATAAGATCTCCCTTATTATTTATAGACAAAGTGGAAAGTCAAAAGGGGGTGCTACAGGAAAGATACAAAATAGCTTATGAAGAATTTCTCTGAAAGGTCAACTAAGTTGAAGAGTGAAATAACTATTGAACTGCATAATGCAGGCATTTGGACGAAATATTGGGAAATAAATTCAGACTGAAGTGACTTGAGCTAAATATACCAAATATGAAACTAAAATGTGGAAGAGACGAGTAACTGATAAATTTATGTTAAGAGGCAAAAGGTCAAATCCACCAGAAGCTCTGCGGAAGGACGGGCAGTTACTCTGGTAAAGATTCATAAATTCTTAAACTCAAGAGAGGGTTGTTATGAGATGAAATTGACTCCACTGCATTTGAATTTTATTAGATACTTTTATATTATCTTTTAGTAAACTATGTCTTTTGTTCTTTTTGTACTGAGGTTAAATTTTTATATATATTATTTTATACGTCTAACATACTTTAGACATGTTGTAAGGAGAGATTGGTCCTTGAAGAGGGACATTATGCTTGGTAGGGTGGAGGGACAGCACAGGAGGGGAAGGCGTTCTATGAGGTGGATTGATTCAGTGACTGGACTAATTGGGATGGGTATATCTGAGTGCGATTGGCACAGGACAGAGCAGAGTTTACGGCTGTTGTACATAGGGTCACTATGAGTAGCAAGCGACTCGACGGCACATGACAACAACAACAACATTTTATACATTAAACTTTTATATAAGAAACTAAAAGAATGTATTTCTTCCCAGTCAATTCTGACTCATGGGCCAGTGCAGAACTGTACCTTAGAATTTCCATATCTTTCTCCTATAGACTGGTTGTTGTTTTTGTTGTTATGTGCCGTCAAGTCACTTGCGAGTCATAGCGACCGTATGTACAACAGCCCTAAACTCTGCTCTGTCCTGTGCCAATCGCACTGTCTCCGACACTCCCATCCCGATTATCCCAGTCACAGAATCAATCCACCTCATAGAGGGCCTAAATTGTGAAGGGTATACGCCAGGGATGCATCCTGTCTCCATACCTTTTCAACCTGTATGCAGAGCAGATTATCTGAGAGGCTGGGCTCTATGAGGAGAAGCGTGGTGTTAGGATTGGTGGACGATCTATCAACAGTCTGCATTATGCAGATGACACAACCTTGCTCACTGAAACTGGGGAGGACCTCATGCACTTGCTGCAGAGAGTCAAGGACTACAGGCTTCAATATGGAGTGAGGCTCAATGTCAAGAAGACAAAAATTCTCACCACTGGACCAAACGGTAGCATCAGGATGGATGGTGAAGAGATTGAGATTGTTCACAGCTTCAGTTTGCTCGGCTCCACAGTCAACACTCTTGGCACCAGTAGCCATGAAATCAAGAAACGTATTGCGATGGGAAAGTCTGTGGTTAGGGACCTCTCCAAAATACTCAAGAGCAACAGTGTCTCTCTGGAGACTAAGGTCCGCCTGATACAGGTCATGGTTTTTGCAATCACTTGTTATGCATCAGAGAGTTGGACAATGACTAGGGAGGATAGAAGGAGAATTGATGCCTTTGAGCTGTGGTGCTGGAGAAGAGTATTGAATGTACCATGGACTGCCAAGAAAACAGACAGATTCATCGTAGATAGGATTAAACCAGGCTGCTCCTTGGAGGCAAGGATTCTGGGGCTTCGTCTGACATACTTTGGACATGTTGTAAGGAGAGACAGGTCTTAGAGAGGGACATCATGCTGGGTAGAGTAGAGGGACAGCGCAGGAGGGGAAGACCCTCTATGAGGTGGATTGATTCAGTGACTGGGGCACTCGGGATGGGTGTGTCAGAGGCAATGAGATTGGCACAGGATAGAGCACGGTTTAGGGCTGTTGTACATAGGGTCGCTATGAGTCGCAAACGACTCTGCGGCACATAACAACAACAACAACATTTATGATTAATTTCAATAGAACTACAGTAGTATTTTTGCAGATGCAAATGAAATATTTTTTTACTCATAAAAGAAGAATTGCAAATTATAGAAAATGTCCTAGGTTTGTAATAAATTTCTTAAAACCAGCCTTTGTAAAATAGTTCAAGTATTTTATTTTGCAAGAAAGGTTTACAGATATAAATAATTGATTTTAAGTTTAATATACCTACGTGATTATCTAAGCTAAGTAATGATATAGGTCTGATTGCAACTCTAATAAATAATATTAGCTGATTTTATGCCATTGATCATAATCCTCCCTAGAAGAGTTTATTGTTATTATGTACCATCAAGTCAGAACAGACTCTCCACTGAATTTTCAGAGGCAATAAATTGTATGAAAGGGGATTGTCTGGCTTTCTTCTGTGGAAGAGCTGGTGAATTCAAATCATGTATCTTTAGGATTGCAGTGCAACTTCTTACCACTAAGCCACCAGAGCTCTTTAGAGTAGTTTACAGTTAAATGAAAGAATTTTGAGACATGTTCAAAGTATTTATATCTATAATATCTGTACCGATTACATAAAATTTATCAGAATGCACCTAGATAATTTGTTAAGGGATTGACATTTTTCCTATTTTCCATGACTATAATTTTTCATTCATAATACATTTTCATAAGCTTTCCATAGAAGATTGAACTAATTGAATAGCTTTGTGGAATTAAAGGAAGAGTAAAATATTCTCAAAGAAATGAAAAACCAAATACTAGTAGTTGTTGTTGTTAGGTGCCCTTGAGTTGAATAGGACTCATAAAAACACTATGAACAATAGACTCGAACCCTGTCCTAACCTGTCCCATTCTTTTCATCTATGTCTGATACACTTGGATTTATTGCTGCAGTCACTTGACCAACTCATTTCATTGAGAGTCTTCCTCTCTTCCTTTGACTTTCGTTTTCAAGCATGATGTCTGTTTCAAAGGAATAACCTTTCCTAGCAACATGCCCGAGAGATTCACCATCTTTGTCTCCAAAGAAGACTCTGGCTGCACATTTACCAAGACATGTGTGTTTACATTTTTGGCATTTAATGAGATACTCAGAACTTTTCGCAAACACCACAACATAAAGGCATCAAGTCTTGTGCCATTGTTATTCAGCTTTCAGATGCATAGCAAGGGATTGAAAAGATCATGTATTGAATCAGGTGCTCATTAGTTTTTAAATTGATGCCATTGTTCCTCAGTATTTTTGGAGAGGTCTCTGACAGTTTATTTGTCCTATGCAGTG
This sequence comes from Elephantulus edwardii, assembly GCF_000299155.1. Classification (NCBI taxonomy): domain Eukaryota; kingdom Metazoa; phylum Chordata; class Mammalia; order Macroscelidea; family Macroscelididae; genus Elephantulus; species Elephantulus edwardii. Next base: position 10,525,088 of record NW_006399872.1, read on the forward strand.
CATATCTTGATCCCTTGATACTGGTATCATGGATATTGATTGTGGATTCCAGTAAGATGAAATCATTGACAATTTCAATCTTTTCTCCATCTATCATGATTTGCTTATTGGTTCAATGTTGAAGATTTTTTTGTTTTCTTGATGTTGCAATGAAATATATATTGAAAGCTGTAGTGTTTGATCTTATGAAGAAAGTTTTTCAAGTTCTCTTCACTTTCAGCAAATAAGATTATGTCATCTGTGTTAGGTTGGTTGTTGGAGTTTCCTCCTATCTAGATCCCTCATTCTTCTTCACAGAGCTTAGCTTTTCAAATGATCTGCTCAGCATATATACTGAATAGTTATGTAAAAAGGGTAAAACCCTGACATACTTTTTAAAAAAAATTTTATTTTACCCATGTAGTGTTTTCTTATTCTTTTTGGACAATGGCTTATTGGTTTGGTTGTTGTTGTTGTTATGTGCCATAGAGTCGTTTCCGACTCATAGCGACCCTATGCACAATAGCCCTAAACCCTGCTCTATCCTGCGCCAACCGC
>NW_006399872.1:10527244-10543915 GCF_000299155.1 Elephantulus edwardii
AATCAAAAGGGCCGAACTCGCTCAGCATTTCTTAAGCTCAAGGAACTGAAGAACAAATTCAAACCTAGAGTTGCTGTAATCAAGGATGCTTTGGCCAGAATATTGGTTTGGTATATATTTCATATTAGTACAATTGGGGAAGTCTGGTGGCCTAATGGCAAAAAGCTGTACTGCAATACCAAAAGCACATGCTTCAAGACCACTCACCAGCTGCTCTGAGGGAGAAGGATGGTCAATTTCCTCCCATTAGATTAAATGCCTCTGAAAACCCACTGGAGGGTGAGCTGTGGGTCTGTTCTAACTGAACAGTTAAACAACAACATATTAGCACAATTATGTGTTCTGGTATTCCCATTCTTCTCAATGTTAGCTGTAGTGTGTTTTGATCCAGAGTGTCAAAACCTTTCCATACACTATAAAACACAAACAAACCTTCTCTTGGTATTCTCTCCGTCAGTCAAGATCTTTCTGATATCAACAATGACATCTTCGGTGCCACAGACTTTTCTAAACCCAGCTTCAAGTTCTGGAAGTTCTCTGTCAATGTACTATTTTAACTATTTTTTGGATGATTGTTAGCAATATTTTGCTTCCATGCTATATCAATGATATTGTTCTATAATTTTCACATTCTGTTGTGTCACAATGGGGATGGGAACAAATATGAGTCTCTTCCAGTCAGTCAGCCAAGCAGTTGTCCTTCAAATTTCTCGTCATAGACTGGTGAACATATCCCGGGACGTATCTGTTAGTTGAAACATATCAATTGGCATCCTATTGATACCTGAGGACAAATTTTTTGCCAGGGACTTTAGTGCAACTTGAACTTCTTCCTTCACTATCATTGGCTCTTATTCTTACAGTACTTCCTGAAATTTTTCAGTGTCAACCAATTATTTTTGGTACACTGACTGTGTGTATTCCTCTCATCATATTTTTAGTCAAACCAAAACAAAACCAACATTTCTACTGTGATTTGAGTGAAAGTTTCCAGAACATATTGATTTGTTTTTGATTCAACAATTCATACGCATTGTGTTTTTAACATTGATTATAATTCTTACATTATAGCACTACTATTCCTCATTGTGTCTCCTTTTTCCATTTATTTTTATTTCCTATCTTTTTGTGCTTTCTGAGATTTACTACTGGCCATATGCTGCCATTTGAATATTCTAATGAGTACATACTTCCATCTTCTCATAATGATTCACGAATCATTAAACATTTTCCCATAGTCTCTCTCATTATTGCAATTCAAGGCTTGCATTTGTTTTCAGTTCTTTCAACTTTAAAAATGCCAAGTGAATAACTTTTTTTCCAATTCCAGCTCTTTTCACATTCCTTTATAATGTTTTGCTTTGTCTTCTCAAGTTACAGTCATATTTTATATATTCTGTGTTCCAATTATTAAAGAATGCTTATAGCTGTCTCCTCATTTGGAGTAGCCTCCAATCCGAGATCTACCTTTAATACTATATTGTTGTATTGTTCATAGAGTTTTCACAGGTCTGTTATTTCAGAAGGGTATGTCCAATCCTGGTTCCTAATTTGTCTTAATTTGGAAAGTCTTCTGAAACCTGTCCACATTTGGTTCATTTCTGGAATTTGAAACATCAGTGGACTAGCTTCCAGTATTATAGCAACTCATAAGTTACCTTAGCCCAGTGAACTGACAGACGAGGAAAATATGCAAAAAATGAATGAATGGAAAGCCAAGTTTTCTGTAAACTTTCTCTAAAATACCGATTAAAATATTTTTTAAAAAAGAAAACATTCGTATATAAACGTATAACTTTTCAATTAAATTTTTTATTTGGTTCAATTAGATTAAATGTTAATTTTTGTCACTCTGTGTATTAGGGTAGCAAGGAATTTAAAGCATCTAAACTATTTTTTTCTATATTGTTGCTGTGGTGAGATATCTTATTGTTCTTTTAATTTCTATAACTTTGATAGCTAAGTATTTTGAACATTTCTTCATGTGGTTGTTAGTCATCTTAATTTTTTCTTTGGTGATGTGACTATTCATGTGTTTTGCTTATTTTATAATTGGACTATTTGTCTTTTCCTATGGAGATGCTGAGGTAACCTGTAAATTTGAGATGAGTCCTTTATCAGATAAGTCATTAGCAAATATATTTTTCCCAGTCATTGGCTTTGTTTTTACCCTATTGGAGAAGTTGTGGGTTTTGTTGGTATGTAGGGGCTTGGTGTTTAGAAGGATTCAATTTTAGCCTCTCTTGGTTGTAAGATTTTTGTTATGTTTGAAAGTCTGCTCAAGCCATAGATCAAGGCTTCTAGGGTTGTTCCAAGTTTTTTTCTGATGATTTTTACATTAGCCTTTAGTTTTAGTCCTAGGTCCCTGATCCCTCTTGAATTGACTTATGTGTTTATTATGAGATGTGGGTCTTGCTTAAGTTTTCTGCACATGGTTTTCTAATTTTGTCAGTACTATTTGTTAAAAAGCCTGTCATTTCCTCACTTAACTGATTTCATCTCCTTGTAAAAAATCAGTTGACCATAAGTAGATGAGTTGATTTCTAGATCTTGATTCTATTTCATTTATCTATGTGTCTGTCACTATACCAGTATCATGATGTCTTAATTACTATGACTGCGAAGTAGCATTTGAGATCAGGGAGTGTGATGCCTTCTACCTTGGTTTTCTCTTTTCAGTAATACTTTGTTTCACAGGGCAGCAAGTAATAAATGTTGGTGAGAATGTGCAGAGACTGGAACTCACATTCACTACTGGCAGGAATGTAAAATGGTACAGTCACTGTGGAAAACAGTCTGGTGCTTTCTCAAACAGTTGAAAATAAAAATATCATTTGATCCAGCTATCCCAATAGAAGAATATACCCTAAAGAAATCAGAGCCATAAATCAAAGATATGTATGCACACTCATTTTTATTGTGGCATTATTTATGATAGTGAAGAGATGGAAGCAGTCCAACTGGCTACCAACAAATGAATGGATATTGAAACTGGTACATTCATGCAATGGTACCCTAAAGAAACCAGAGATGTGATACAGACATATGTATTCACTCTGATGTTTATTGCAGCATTACTCAAAATAGCAAAGAGATGGAAAGAGCTCAAGTGCCTTTTATCAAACAAATGGATAGAAAAACTTCAGGACATCCACTGAATGGAATAATATGCAACACTGAAAAAGAATGAAGTTGTAAAACACTGTACAATATGGATGAGTCTAGAAGATATTATATTAAGTATCTCAGTCATAAAAGGATAGGTAATATAGAAGACTAATGCTACAAATACAGGATAGACGCACAGAGGTAATAGAAGGGAAAGATGGTAATACCATATACTTTATTATATTAGTATGAACTCTATATCTAGAACAAGGAGCAAGGGATTGCAGCATGGTTTAAAATCAGGAGTTTATGATTACCTGAAAACAGGTGTGTGTTATGGTTGTATCCTTTCTCCATACCTATTCAATCTATATGCTTGAATATATGAGCAAATAATTTATGAAGCTGGACTCTATGAAGAATGTGACATCAGAACTAGAGGAAGACTCATCAACAAACTGCTTTATGGAGATGACAACTTTGGTTGCCGAGAGTGAGGAAGATATGAAATGCTTACTGCAACAGATCAAGGATCAAATTTTGGTATGAACTTTTTGGTATGAAGATCAAGAAAAAATCAGCCCTCACCATAGGACAAAGAGACAACGTTATGATAGATGGAAACAGGTTCAAGCTGTAAATTATTTAATAGTGCTTGGATCAACAATTAACACCCTTGGTGCTAGCAGACAGGAAATCAGGAGGTGTATTACAAGGATAAGTCTGCAGTCAGAGGTTTCTCCAAATTAGAGAGGAGCACCTCTTCAGGTACCTCTTCAAAATGATAAAGAGTAATGGTATCAGTCTTAAGACTAATGTGCACCTGATTCAGACCATGGTCTTTTTATCCCTTGCTGCCCATCAGAGAGATGGAAAATGAATAAGGATGACAGAAGAAGAACTGATACCTTTGAGTTGTTATACTGGGGAAGAGTACTGATGATTCCTTTAATGACTAAAAGAACAAATAGACATGTCTTGCAAAAAGTTCAGCTAGAGTGCTCCTTGGAGACAAAGATGATAAAGCTGCTTCTTTCATATTTTGGACATGTAGCTAAGTGAGACTTCTCCTTGGAAAAGGATATCATACTCAGAAAGATGGAGGGTCAATGAAGGAGAGAAAAAACCCCAACAAGGTAGACTGACACAATGTGCTTTAGTATGTCAGTGATGATGAGGCTGGCAAAGGACAGGGCCAGGTCAGCTGTTCACAGGGTTGCTATGAGTCATATTTGACAGCATCTAACAACAACAACAAAGAAAGATATAGGAGAAAGAAAGGACTATCTGGTTAACAACCCAAAGCAGGACACATTACAAAGGGAACTGGAGAATAAAGAAGACAGGAAAATTTTTAATAATAAATGAATAAAAATTCATCTTTTCTGCAAATTTTCACTAGAATCACAATTTAAAAACAAATATTTTTGTCATCTTTGTTAATGTTTTTGGACTAGTATATAAAACAATTAAGTATGCTCTTAAAGTTTCCCATTAAAGAATACTGATTCCAATTGGCAAAATTCTTAAGTGAATATTCAGATCAATATTGGATGATCTGTCTTGAAATTATTCTTTATTATATATAAGCAGATTGCTACAGTTTGTAAAATAATGTCAAGCATGTAGTTAGATAATGGAAGAAATGTTTAGAATTATTTCCTAGTGTCCCAATATATTAAGCTGTATTTACCATAAAATAATCTTAATTATAATATTGTGTGGGAATAACTGCTGTATTTTTAATCTTTAAAATTTATACATTTCTAAATAAAATTAATAACACATTACAGGTCAGAAAAGTTATATATACAAGTGCTTTAATGTACTTAACTTTAGTAGCTATGGAATCTAATTGTGCCCATTTTATAAAACTTGAAGCAATAGAATGCTTAAATTATTGACCAATATTATTTGAAGTGCTTGCTTCAGAAGGCCAAAGACTGTAATCTTAAATATGGATTGAAGCTCAACGTCAAAAAACCAGATTCTTACTATTGGGCCAATTGGTAACATCATGATAAATGATGAAGAGATTGAGATAGATTAATAGCTTCAGTTTATTTGGCTCCACAATCAACACTCTTGGTACCAGCAGACAGGAAATTAAAAGAAGAATTGCATCGGAATGACTGCTTTCAGAGAATTCTTCCAAGTACTGAAGAGCAACAATGTCAGTCTGGAGACTAAGTTGTGCCTGATTTGTCAGATAGCTGGACAATAACTAGGGGTGGTAGAAGGATAAGTGCTGCCTTTGAGCTGTGGTGCTGTAGAAGAGTATTGAATATACCATGGACTTCTAGGAGAACAAACAAGTTCATCCTGGAGAGGGTGAAATCAGGCTGCTCCTTGGAGGCAAGGATTCTGAAGCTTTGTCTGACATACTTTGGGTATGTTGCAAGAAGAGACCTGTCCTTGGAAATGGATGTCATGTTTGGAAGGGTGGAGGGACAGCAAAAGAGAGGGAGACCCTCAATGAGAGGGATTGATTCAGTGACTGGGGTAATGGTAGTAGGTGTGTCAGAGACAATAAGATTCGCACAGGAAGGGAGCTCTGGTGGCCTAGTGGCAAGAAGCTGTGCTGCAATGCCAAAGGTGTGGAGTTCAAATCTATAAGATGCTCTACTGGAACTGGAGGAGAAGTTTCCTCCTTTCCTAGTCAGATCTGATTTGATGGGACATGACAACAAGAAAAAGAAGAAAAGGGGAAAAAAAGATTGGCAAAGAAGAGAGCTATGAATAACAAGCGACTTGATGGCACATAAAAACAATTATGCATAGCACACAAATAAAATTTTCTTGAGCATAATTTTTAATAAAAATACTGTAGCAGTACATAAACAAGGAACTACCAGAAAAAAAATTCAAGCTGGCTTCTGAAGGAAAGGTGTAACTAGGGATATCAGCACTGATGTTACATAAATCTTAGGTAAAAGCAGAGAATACCAGAAAGATGCTTACCTGTACTTTATAGAATGTGCAATCAATCAATCAATAAAAATAAATAAATAAATAATGGGTTACATTGTGAATTTTCCCATAGAACAAAAGGTAGTTGTTCAAATAAAAGAAGGAAATTCCACATGTTTTAAAATTAGGAAAGATATGTGTCTAAGGTGTATCCTGTCACCATGTTTATTTAATCTTTGTGCTCTATAAATAATTCAAGAATCTGGTCTATATGAAGATAAAAACAGACTTATGATTCTGGAAATACTCATTAACTACCTGCAATATAAATAACAAATAACTTGGCTTGCAAAAATTAAAGAAGGCTTTTTAAGCATTTATTGATGAAGATAGAAATTTAAAGCCTTCAGTATGGATTATACTCTAACACAGAGAAAACATTTTTACAACTGCACCAATAATCAACATCATGATAGAGAAAAAAATGAAGTTGTCAAGAAATTAATTTTCCGTGGCTCTATAATTGATACTGATAAAAATTTCAGTCAATAAATCAAAGGAAATATTCCATTGGAAAAATCTGCCACACAAGCCTTTAAAGTGTTAAAAAGCAACAAAAGAAGGTGTGCCTGACTCGAGCCCGGGATTTTAAATCACCTCACATACATGAAAAAGATAGATAAGGAAAACTAAATGAAAATGTTGTTGCTGTTGTTTTGTGCTGCTGAGTCGCTTGCAACTCATAGCAACCCTAGGTACAACAGCCCTAAACCTTGCTCTATTCCTTGCTAATCTTATTGTCTCTGACACACCCGTCCCCATTACTCCAGTCACTCAATTAATCAATCTCTTCGAGGACCTTCCTCTACTGCACTGTCCCTCCACCTTCCCAAGCATGACGTCCCTCTCCAAGGACTTATTGCCTCCTTGAAACATGTCCAGAGTATGTCAGAAGGAGCTTCAGAATCCTTGCTTCCAGGGAACAGCCTAGCTTCACCCTCCCCTAGACGAACCTTTTCATTCTCCTAGCAGTCCACAGTATATTCAATACTCATCTCCAGCACCCACTACTCAAAGGCATCAACTCTCCTTCTATCATTCTTAGTCATTGTCCAGCTCTCTGATGCATAGTAAGTAATTGCAAAGACCATGGCCTCTATCAGGTGCACCTTAGTCTCCAGACTGACAGCATTGCTCTTCAGTACTTTGGAGAGGTCTCTGAAAGCAGACTTTTCCAATGTAATTAATCTTTTAATTTCCTGGCTGCTGGTACCAAGAATGCTAATTGTAGAGCCAAGCAAACTGAATATGTCAACAATCTCAATCTCTTCACCATCTATCATGATGCTGCTGCTGAATCCAGTGGTGAGAATCTTTGTTTTCTTGATGTTGAGCTTCAATCCATAGTGAAGGCTGCAGTCCTTGACATTCTGCAGCAAGCGCTTCAAGTCCTCCTCAGTTTCAGCAAGCAGGATTGTGTCATCTGCATAACAAAGATTGTGATGAGTCTATCTCCAATCCTGATGCCATACTTCTCCTCATAGAGCCCAGCTTCTCGGATAGACACATTTTAATTGTGGTGCTGCTGAATAATATTGAATGAACATTGTACTGCCAGTCAGATAGGAGCTCTGGTGGCCTAAGGTAAAGAGTTATGCTGCCAACGCAGGGTAGGTAGTTTGAATCTACCAGAAGCTCTGAGGGAGATAGACAATTTCCCCCCATATAATTTACCAGGCTCTGAAAATCCACTGGAGGGTCAGCTCTAAGTTGATTCTACTACGTGACATCCAGCCACAATCTATATTATAAAAAAGAATGCCAAAATAAGTTCAAGAGAAAACAAGCCCTGGAGTAGGCCATCATGCTTGGTAAAGTAGAAAGTCAGAAAGCAAGAAGAGAATCCTCAAGAACTGACATAGAAATTACAAAACTAGGCTCAAATATCACAGTGATTGTAAGGGTGACAGAAGATTAGACAGTGAGTCTTTTGTTGTAAATAGACTCACTATGAATACAATCTGAAATACTGTCATCTACAATGGAAGTATATGAACTACAATGAACTTTTGGTTTTAGGTACCCTTGAGTTGGCTCTGACTTATTGCTATTCACAGGGTTTTCAAAGTCTCATTATTTCAGGAGATGAGAAGGATGAACTTAGTTGTAAGAAAGCTGAGTTGCAATTATAAAGGCATGTGTAAAAGGCAAATCCGCAAGCTGCTTTGTGGAAGAAGGATGGGATTCTCCTTCCATGCAATGTATTGCTGCTGTAAACCTACTGAAGATCAGCTATTGGTCTGTTCCCATCTGATAGGACACAACAACAATATATCATACCAGTCCTGTTTCCTGGTCTGTTCCTAGAAGCTTTGCTGAAAAGTGTCCTATATAAGTGATCCTGCTAGTATATGCAATATCAGCTCCCAGAACCACATCAACAGTCAAGCCACAGCTGTATAGTCAAATGACAGAAGAGTGGTGTGTCAATTCTTTTAATTGCTTAACACTGCAGGCTTTTAAAAATGCACAGGACTGAGAGTGGACTGTAGTGTTTGAATCCTGGTTCTCCTGCATGGACTCAGAAAAGCATAGCATTTTAAAAAATAAATATTAAGTCTGAATGTTCTATTTAAAAATTATAGATCTGGGAAGGTATGTGAAGATAAAATTTGATAGAAAATAATTCTATGAGCTCTCCATGTGTATATGTATGTGTAGCCTGGGTGGTAATTTGTCTTTCAAAGAAAAATGATCTTATACAGAAGTGAAAGAATTCTTAGTACCTAAAATTGCAGTTTTGAAAGAATTTATCATAATTCATAAGGTAGCACACATTTGAATAAGAACTGAGTATTTGACCTTTACATATTAAAATCTGTAGTAGAATTACTAATATTATGAAAAAGTAAAGATATAAAAAGAAGCAATTCTCCTGTTGATGAATGACTAACTAGCAAAAAAGTCCGGTATTCAACAAATGGGTGGCCATTGACTTTAGAATCTTTATCCATTTACAGAATGTTTTAGTTCATTAAGGAATTTTTAAGAGTCATATTAGGTTGTAAGTTAAAGTTAAAGGAATTTCTAACTCAGATATTCCTGAGTTTATGTAGAGAAACAGAGTGAACTGAATGTGTTTTCAACTTAGGCTAGGAGGAATATTAGATGTTTACATCAGATAGGGATTGAAGATACAATTTTACAAAGAAAAATTTGATGTTTCCATTTAAATAATCATCATTTTATCAAATAATGTGTTTATTTTTCAATAAAAATCTATTTAGGAATTTCTTAACCTTCACAGTTAATTTAGTAAAGCACAAATTCTACAGAAAATGCAACTTTTTCACACAGTTATCTATTTTATAAATTATATGTGATAGGCAGAAAGTTCATGAGGTCATAACCAAAGGCACCATAATGCTCTGGAGTTCGAAGCAAAAGTGATTGAGTAGTCAGAGTCAACCTGTAAATTTTAATCTATATTAGGATTTCAAATAGCATAGTGTCAGTAATTTCCATTGCATCTTTACTGAGACATAAAAAGAGAAAGATTCCATGGACTGTCAAACTTCTGAGAACTAGAATAACTGCTGTATTCAAATAATCTTTGATTTTGAAAATAACTTTAAATACCTTTCTTTCTATATTTCTTTTTATTGTCTTCTCAAATAGGTGACATTAAATAATAGTTTTAAAGTTAATTTCAATATCTCACTTATGTATACTACAGATTTTATTGCAAATAGTATATATCATAAATTTTTAAAGACTTAGTGGTAGGATAACATATTCTAATGAAGAAGTCCAATGACATTTCTAAGAAGTGAGAATAATAAAATAGTATGAAGTAGTCATTTAAAATAACTTCAAGATGGCTTGAGATTTTCCGTAAGTAGTGACCAAAAAATACTGCACAAATATCCTTTTCTTTTCTCAAAATAGAAATACTAATTGAACATGCACTAACAATTCTATGGAATTTTGTATTACATCACAAAAATTTCAGGAATAATGCAAGCATTTTATAACATGATGTGCTGATGTCTCTCTCACAATCATAATGTGAAAACTCATTAAGAAACACATAAAAACAAACACAAAAATTTCCATAAAAATAAAGCAAAAATAAAATGCTTAAAATATAGAAGTCTTTCATTTCTACTTTGGCAGAGCAAGATTAAAGGAAAGTCTAATATTCTCCCATTTTGGGCTGTTTGCTTATTTTTGTTTTTTTACTTAGTTGCAGTGCTAGGAGAAAGGAAGGAATGAGATATTATTAAAAAGACTAGAGATAAAGATAATGGAGAGAAAAGGAAAAAGCTGGTGGCTTCAGAGATTTTTAGAAAGTGTGAATTTTACTCGTTTGGTTTTTTTTTTTTCATTTAGTGACAATTAACTGGTCCTCCAATTTAACCATCTAGAATTACCAAAATAAAATATTGTTTAAAGATATGTTTTCACAAGTATCTGTACTCATTATATCAAAAGAGTAAATACAGAGAATGGACTTAAGGAAAGAGATTGTTTCTTCTTTTTTTTCTCCCTCATAGTGGCTGAATATAGTAAGGCTGAATTTTTAGGCTCATTTTATTTGGAAATAGGTTTCTTTTCACAGGTGAGAAGGACAATAAGACTTGACGTTTAAGTGACAGCCTCCTCATACATTTCCAAGGCAGCTATCAATCACAAAGCTGATACTGGAACTATCTGATATACTCAATTTTCAGCATGATATTGATTTAAAATACAACCAACTGTCAATAAAATGTAATGAATTCACTCTTTTATTGCTATAACATGTAAATTTCATAATGTTTAACATGAGAAAACAAATGTATGCCAGTTTTTAAAAATTTGCACATGAGAATCAATGTTAAGTTTTACCTGATCTCTTTTAAGTGGGTAATTACCACTGTAACAAATGTATAGACTTCCTTTTAAACATTTTAATCACCTGTAAGGGAATGTGTCTCTTTATAAACCATTCATTTTTTTTATTTAATGTTGATCATCATCTGGAAGAATTGGATGCAAATCTTTCAGACCCAGAGTTTACTCATTTTAAACCTCTATCTTTTGTCTGTCTACTATTGTTAGCTGTTGCTGTGTTAAACATAACCCATGCACAATCAAAACTGGAAATTAACAATGAGTTTTGGGGTAAACTTTAGTCATACTAGAATCCTCCTTGGCTAGGAGGTCAAGCTAATGCTGACCTTGGTGCAAGGTAAAGAGATAGGGATGGGAGCTGAGAACTAAACAATTATAGAAGAGATGGAATGCTGCAGGATAACACATTGTCCATTTCTCAGCCAGGGTAGTAACCAACACAGAGCATACCAGAAAGCACTACATTTTACAGCAAACACAAACTCATTTGAGAACGTTTCCTAGTATTAAATGTTTTTACAGTGACATCTTTGAAAACTAGAACTCTAAGAAACAGCCTTTTTTCCCAAGTTTGACAAGTTTCCCACTTTAGACTGGGAGCAGTTTACCTCTTTTCTGGCACTGTAAATTGGAAATACTTGAGTTTCCTTCTCTGACAGCTTTCCCCCCTTGAACATAGACCCTAAGTTTCTTAGGTTTTACTCTGTCTAAATTTCTTTTATTTGGAATGACTGATTCCAAGAGCCCACTCATTAGCATTTTCAAATTGATGGGTAGGACAATTTTCCAGAGGGGTCAGTCAGGACCATGGAAGCAGGCATCTGAAGATTACACATAGACTAAAACCAAACCAAAACAAAACAAACCAACTCACTGTCATGGAGTCAGTTCTGATTTACAGTGACCCTCCTCAGATTTTAAGGCTGTAAATTGTCACAGAAGGACTACTATGCACTGTGCCTCCTGGTTCCTTGCATAGAAATTAGTGACCTATTTCTTCAACATTTTTTTTTAACCTCTTGCTTTTTATTGAGACTGCTTCTCTTTCCTTTGCAACCTTATCACACATTGCTTCCTCCCTCCACTCTTCCCATCTTATCCTCACCTGTCCACCGCGATAGCTGTCATAGAGTAAATGCTGGCGAACACCGCTGTGATAGGGAAGAAGTTCTGGAAGCGGCAGTAGTTGGTTCCAAAGTACCATTCGCTGTGAAGCGCATAGATGAAATTAACCAAGGTGTTGAAGGCAGCCATGGAGGCGTCGGAGAAAGCCAGGTTCACAAGAAAGTAGTTGGTGACTGTCCTCATGCGCTTGTGGGCCAAGATAATCCAGATGACGATGAGGTTTCCAAAGACAGCCACAGCCACCACCACACCATATGCCAGGGACCAGAGCGCGATGCGCCAGGACGGCTGCACAAACTGGTTGGTGAAGTTGGCCCTGGAAGGCGCCAGGGAGGCCATGGGGAGTCCCAGAGCTGGAGCGGAGGAAGCAGACAGGTTGTTGCCTGGGATCAGCAGATGCCGTCCCTCAGGCTCCATGGCTTCTGCAGCAGCTCCAGCCACTAGCGTGGCGCTCAGGTTCTCCAAGGCGTGGGCGCCCGCACCTCCGGCACTGTTGGTCCAGTTCCGCGCCTCCAGGAGAGAGGCCATCGAAGAGCCTCTGCTGCGCCTCCCTGTTCACCGTTGCCGGTCCAACCCTAGTTGCCGAAGTTCTTCGTCTCTGCCTCCGGATCACTTTATGGGGGCTGCTTTCCTCTGGGTCTGGAAGCTAGTACAGATTATCCCTCCTCTCCTGGTTGAAGGCTGCTTGCCCCTGCTGGTGACGGAGAGCAAGAGCTGAGCTTTCTTCTGGGAGTTTGCAGCTCTGGCAAGGATGAGTTGTTCTTAGAGAGCAAAATCTTAGGGGCTGCCTGCACAGCGGAACTTGAGTTGCGCCCTGCGCGCAGCTCTGCACGCTGGCTGGAGCACAGATGCAAGGCGCTGCAACGCGCTTTAGTCTTATGTAGCCCCAGCTTTGGTGACGTAGTCAGAGGGACTGCAGAGCCAAGGAGCCTCTTCTCTTCCAGGATTTAGTTCTCTCCTCCATCCTGCCTTTAGGATTTCATTCAATATCCACTCACCACAGTGCTCTGGTCCTCGTGGATTGATTTGCACGAGGAAGGGCTGTCTTAACTGTGGTAAAAACCTTTCCAAAATTGCTTTTCCTCTTTCAACTTCAAGATAATTTACTAAGATCCTGTTTCTCAGACATTTATTGTGTTCATTGTTGTTTTTGTATGCCATTGTCTGGTAGGTTTCCCTAGACAGTTAATCACAGGGGAGAAGATTGCCTATCCTTCTGCTACAGAGCATCTGGTGGATTGGAACTAAGTACCTTTGGGATTATAAAGCAGTTTGCTGCCACTAGACCACCAGAGAAGACGTAGTTGCGTCCTGAATTAACTTGTCCATTAAACTTTCTGTTTCTTTCTTCCTCTCACCGACACTTTCAAGTCCTATTTGCTTTTCTACTTCCTCTAATCTCTATTCTCAGATATCAGGCATTTCCACATCCCTCACTCCTCTAGGCAGAGACTTTAGTTTCTACTGATTCTACCTGGCGTACACACTGACTCAAGTAAAAAATCCCAAGATGTAGGCTATGATGGCCTAGGGGATAAGGAGATAAACTGTCAGTGCAAAGGGAGGCAGTTCTAATCCACTAAGTACTCACTGGAAAAGATGGGCAATCTCTTTCCCTGCAATTGACAGCTTCTGAAAACCCACTAGAGAGTCAGCTATGAGTTGGTTCCAACTTGATGGTAATGACAATGAATTGAATTGAACTGAGATGTTTTTCAAACACAATGCAAAATCTGATTTCTTCCTTTCACTTGGATAGATTTATCCTGTCAGTGACTTCTAAGAACAGACATTCATTTATGTGGTTCCTGATTTTTGGTGCATTAGTTTTCAAAATTTGACTGCCAGACCACATTGGCGAGTTTGTGTGGCCACAACTTTCATTTATCCAGATATGGTGTCTGGATCCTGAGCTCTGGATGGAAGTGGGACATAGAGACTAGCTGGAGGAAGGTAGACTATTCTCAGATCTGATCACACATTTATCTGTTTTTTAGCACAGAAATTCCAGTCCAGGGAGAGGAATAGGGAATTAGATTTCAACATATTTTCAACAATCTCCTGAAATGCACTTTAACTCTTTGAACTACTGTTTCCACACTTAAAAATGAGGCATAAAAAATAGTGTAATTTACAGGGTAATTAAGGGTTTGAATAGTTTCAAAAGACTTTGGAAATAAAAATCATGTAGGCAAGAACTTCAATAAATGTTAGTACCTATCTACCTCTCAAGATTTAGTACTTATCTATCCATCAAGTTTTATCCCTCCTTTACATCTAAATATCTGGGAAGCAAGTTTTATTTGCTTCAAGAGAACATCATCTGTATTTTTTTGAGTAAAGTATGTTATTTGATTTCCAGATTCAAAATATATTCTTCAGAAATTCTACTCTGTAGTCAGGAACAATATTTCCTTCTTATAATTTTATATCTCTTAGCAGTCCATGATAAATTCAATACTCTTCTCCAACACCACAATTCCCCTTCTATAATTCCTAGTCATTGTCTAGTTCTCTGATGCATAGCAAATAATTGCAAAGACCATGGCCTGAATCAGGTGCACCTTAGTCTCCAAAATGACATCATTGCTCTTCAGTACTTTGGAGAGGTCTCTGACAACAGACTTTCCCAACACACTATGTCTTCTAATTTCCTGGCTGCTGGTGCCAAGAGTGTTGGTTATGAAGCCAAGCAAACTAAAGCTGTTTATAATCTCAGTCTTTTCCCCATCTATCATGATGATGCCAGATGACCCAGTGGTGAGAATCTTTGTTTTCTTGATATTGTGCTTCAATCCATATTGAAGGCTGTAGTCCTCCCTTGCCTTTTGCAGCAAGCGCAGTTGTGTCATCTGCATAAGGCAGATTGTTGATGAGTCTTCCTCCAATCTTGATGTCACACTTCTCCTCATGGAGCCCAACCTCCTGGATAAATTTTTCTGAATATAGATTGAAAAGGTATGGAGATAGGACACAACCCTGGCATACATCCTTCCTAATTTTGAACCATGCAGTGTTTCCTTGCTCTGTTCTGATGCCTCCTGGTCCAAGTATAGGTTTTGCATAATCATTATCTAGTGTTCTGAGTTTTCCATTCTTCTCAGAGTTAGTGGCAGTTTGTTGTGGTCCACACAGTCAAATGTCTTTGCATAGTCAATGAAATACAGATATACATTCCTCTAGTACTCCCTGCTTTCAGTCAAGATCCATCTAACATTAGCTACAATATCCCTAGTACCACAATTCCTTCTAAATCCAGTCTGCACTTCTAGCAGTTTTCTTCTGATGTACTGTTCCCATCATTTTTGGATAATCTTCAGCTGAATGTTGCTTGCATAGGTTATAGGGTCAGTGCAGGAGAAGACACCCTCAGTGAGATGGATTGATTCAGTGACTGGGGTAATAGTGGTAGGTGTGTCAGAGACAGTAAGATTGGCACAGGATAAAGTAGGTATTAGGGGCTATTGTACTTAGGGTCTCTATGAGTCGCAGGCAACTTGACAGAACATAACAACAACAACATTTTATTTAGTAAAAACAAGTGTTTATGGTTTTATCATTGGGTGTTGAATCAGCTTTGACTGATAGCAACCCTGCGTACAGCAGAACAGAACCCTGCTTAATTCTGTGCTATCTTCAGTTTCTACTGTGCTTAACTCCATTGTTAAAGCTTTGTCCTATCTCATTGAAGGTCTTTATTTTTTTGCATCAACCCTCTACTTGTCTAACCATGTGGTCATCTATAGAAACTGGCCCCTCCTGATGATAGGACCAAGGTATGTGAGACAATGTTTCATCCTTGGTACTTCTGTGGCATACTTTGGGAGCTCTACTTCCAACACAGATTTGGGGTGTTTTTGACAGTCCATAATATATTCAGCATTCTTCTCCAACACTACAATTCAAAAGGCATTCGTTTTAATTCAGTCTTTCTTATTTATTGTCCAACTTTTCTATGCATTTGAAATAGTAGACAATACTTAGACACCTCAGTCTTTAAAGTGCCATCCTTACTCTTTAACACATGGTGGAGGTCCTTGACACCAGAATCGTCCATTACAATATGTTATTTGAAATAAAGTGTAGTGCATATAAGTAAGTTTAAAGCAGTTTTGTTTATATTTATATTTATACTGACACAAGCCACATTTGAAATTAATACATCTGAAAATGAGTTATTAAATAAATACATTATTTCAGATTTTTTCCAAGAGAGGCCAGGAGGCCCATAAGAGTATATAATAAATAATAAGTAAGGTTAACAAAGTTTCTAATATGCCTACATTGTTGTTGTTGTTATGGGCCTTCAAGGACTTTGGTTCATAGGGTCGCTATGAGTCTCCTACGACTTGACAACACTCAACAACAATGTAATTATAATATGCACAATATCTGGTCATTTACTTATTCTGCTTATAGATTTAATATTTAGATTTTCATCAGTTTTTAATTAGTTTTTGCAAACAGTGTGAAATATTTTTTTATTTTTCTATTTATTTTTCCATATTTAGAAATCCCATTTTGGCGGCGGCGTTCCCCCGGTCTGGCGGGCGGCCGCGTGCGTTTCCCCCGGCGGGCGGCGGGGTGCGTTCCCCCGGTGTTCCCCGGTCTGGCGGCCTCGCCCTCGCGCTG
>NW_006399872.1:10546610-10552548 GCF_000299155.1 Elephantulus edwardii
ACAATGAATGAGTGGAAGCCCAAAATCTCTGTAAATGTTTATGAAAATTAATAAAATATAATTATAGAAAAAAAAAAAGAAATCCCATTTTGAGTTCACCTCTATAGCCAATTTTTTATCTGATCCTTGATTTCACCCAAGTATAATGTTCTTCAACATTGATATATCCAAAGTACATGAGACAAAATCTTGCCACCCTGGTTTCTAAGGAGCATTATGACTATATTTCTGAGATAGAAATTTCTTCTGTAAGTCTATTCTCAGTATTCTTTGAAAACACCATAATTCAAAGGGATCATTTTTTCCCTCTTATTCATTATCCAACAGCTTTCACATGAATATTAGGTGAATGAAAAAAAGTTTAACATATATCAGGTGCTATTTGCAGTCTTTTCTGATATTCGTTTCTATTTTTTTTTTCTTTACTTGCTAGACTGTCAAGTTGAAAAAGCAAAGTTTAGAGATGCTGAAGTATAATCTGAACAGAAGGTTTCAAAGGCAGCTTAAGAAAACAAACTATTATAATGGAATGTGCAGAGAGTTGGTGTTGGAAAAGATCAACAAAGACTGTGATTGGCATTTCTCAAGATGAAAGTACTGAAAACCAAATTCAAGCCTCAAATCCCAATACTGACATATGTTATGGACAAAAATCTCTAATGATCTAGGAAACACAAAAAGGAGATGGAGATAATGCACAGAATCAATGAACCAAAAAGAACTGGTTGACACTGAAATATTTCAGGAAGTACCATATGATTGAGAGCCAATGATAATGAAAGAATAAGTTCAAGCTACACTGAAGGCATTGGCAAAAATAAGGTCCCATGAATCAATAGGATAACAACCGACATGTTTCAACTGACAGATGCAGCACTGGAGGGGCTCACTAGTGTATGCCAGGAAATTTGGAAGACAACTTTTGGCTGACAGACTGTGTGATTTAAAAGGTATGTTTCAAGATTTTACCCTTTCTCTATATCTGTTTCATCTTTATGAAATCATTCAAGAGGCTGAGCTCTATGGAGAAAAATGCAGCATTAGGATCAAATAAAGACTTATCAACCAATTATATTATGCAGCTGACACAGTAGTCTTGCTGAAAGTGAGGAAAACTTGAAGTACTTGCTGTAGAAGATGAAAGATTAAGCAGTCTTCAACATGGATTATATCTCAACATCAAGAAAACAAAAATTCTCATCATTGAACTGATAAGCAACGTCATGAAGATATAAAAAATTCTGACAGTGTAAATTATTCCATCTTACACGGATCCACAATCAGCATCTTTGGTACCAATCATCAAGAGATCAGGACATGCATTGCATTGGGAAATTCTTCTGTCTTGGACTTCTCCAAATTCCTGAAGAGCAATGATGCCAGTTTCAAAACTAATGTGTACCTGATTCAGGCCATGATCTTTTTAATCATTTGCTTTGCCCCTGAGAGCTGGATAATGCATAGGATGACAGAAGAAAAACGGATTTCTTTGAGATCTGATGTTGGAAAACAGTTTTGAATATCCCATGAGTTGCCAAAAAACGAAACAGATATGTTTTGGACAAAGTGGAACCAGAGAGTTCCTTGGAGGAAAAAATGAGGAAACTTCATCTCATATATTTTGTATATGTTGTTAGGAGATGCTATTTCTTGTAAAGGGACACCATGATTGTAAAGGTGAAGAGCTGGCAAAAAGAGGCAGTTTCTCAACCAGATGGAATGACACAGTGACTATAGAAATGGACTCGAGTGTGTCAGAGATGATGAGGACAGCACAGAACAGAAAAGTGTTCTGATCTTTTTTTTCATAGAGTTGCTATGAGTTGTACTTGACTTGAAGGCACATAACAACAGTGGGTAAGGATTTGTACTGCCAACTAAAAGACAAGGGGTTCAAATGCAATAACTGCTCTTCAAGAGAAAGATGGGGGGGGGGGAATCTCATACAATTTGCAGCCTCTGAAAACCCTACTAAAGAGTTAGCTAAATGGTTCCAGCACAGTGGCTATGAGTTATCATTTAATTGTATTCATATACATATGAAAACTGGGCAATAAATAAGAAAGATGAAAGAAGAATTGAACATTTGAATGGTGGTGTTGGTGAGTGCATTGACTATACCATGAATTATCAAAAGGGAAAAAAATCATCTCTTTTGGAAGAAGCACAGCCAGTTCCTTGGGAAAACATTGTTACTGTTGTTATTATGTGCCATCTAGTTGCCTGGGACTCATAGTGACCCTATGTACAACAACTCTGAATCCTACCCTCTCCTGAGCATTCTCACCGACTTCTACACACCTAATCCCATTTCCCCAGTAATTTTGTCAGTCTGTTTCATCTGGAGTCTTCCTCTCCTGTGCTATCCCTCCACACTTCCAAGCATGATGTCCTTCTCCAAGGACTGTCCCTTCCTGGTCGTTTGCTTAAAGAATGTGAGATGGTGCTTCAAAATCCTTGCTTCTAAGGAGAAACTTGGTTTCACCCTCTCCGAAACAGACCTATTTATTCTCCTGGTGGTCCATGATATGTTCGTTCAATAATATTCTCCAGAACTACAACTCAAGCCCATCAATTATTTTGTCATCCTTAGTCATTATCCAGCTCTCCGATGTATAGCAAGTAACTGTGAACACCATGGCCTAAAGGTGCACCTTAGTCTCTAGACTCACACCATTAATCATTAGCATGCTGGAGATGACCCTGACAGCAGACTTCCCCAATGCAATCTGCCTTTTTTTTTAAGGTGTAAACAGCTAACTTTATTCTACAAGCAATAGAGACTTCATTCAGATTTTAAAAAGAACATGTTTTTTTCCCCTCAAACTTTTAAAACATATGCATTATAGAAAATGAAAAAAAACCCAGATAATTTAAAACCCACACATAATCATCTTAATGATTAATTTATGTTATTTTACATTTTATGTATATACACATACAACTAATCATACATTTTTATCTGCTTGAGATCACACATTATGGATTCATGCTTTTCAAGCATTGCAAGTATCTATAAATTCGAAGTATCTAAGCCATGAGTATTTTGACAAACAAGAATACACTATACTGTCTCAATCAGGAAGTACAAAAAATCAGTCGCCATTCTTAGGGAGAAAAGTTTTATAAAGACAAAAAACAGTGCACGCCTCTAGATATTGGTAGAGTTGCAAATAAAATACTGCATTCAATTAATGCATATTTTAAAATAAAATATAAAGCAATAGAGTATGATATTTCTAAAATAGTTATCACGTCTCTATGAAAATTTAACAATATATTCCTACAATACAAACAAGAGATGTAAACATATATTAATATTTATGCACCAAATTATAGACATGCAAATATTTATGCACCAAATTATAGACATGCAAAATATATAAAACAAAGTTTAACAGAATTGAAGAAAGAAATAGACGGCACTACAATAGTGGTAGAAGACTTCAACACACAACTATCACCAAAGGATAGGTCAACTCAAAATAAACTTAACAGAGGTATAGAAGAGCTAAACTATAGAATCAGCCAACTTGAACTTGTGGAGGTATTCAGGGTACTGCATCCAACTGAAACTCAATTAACTTTCTTCTAAAGGGTACATTGTACATTCTCCAGCAT
This sequence comes from Elephantulus edwardii, assembly GCF_000299155.1. Classification (NCBI taxonomy): domain Eukaryota; kingdom Metazoa; phylum Chordata; class Mammalia; order Macroscelidea; family Macroscelididae; genus Elephantulus; species Elephantulus edwardii. The sequence goes on from NW_006399872.1 coordinate 10,550,232, forward strand.
TGATCACATATTAGGAAAGAGCAAGCCTCAACAAATTAAAGAAAAATTGAAATAGTATGAAGTATCTTCTCAGATCACAATGACATACAACTAGAAATTAATCACAAGAGGCTAAAGCTTACAAAACCACTCATGTGGAAGCTAAATAATTCTCTACAGGATTGAGTTATAAAAGAAAGTTTACAGAATCCTATACGGCCTCCACAAGTAAAAGACTGATAACACAATTGAAAAATGGGTGAAAGAAATGGGAAGAATTTTCACAGAGGAAGATATTCAGATGGGCAAGAGACACATGAAGAAATGCTCAAAATCACTGCCAATAAGAGATGAAAATAAAAACCACAATGAGATATCATCTCACTCCAGTCACAGTGGCAAAGTTCAACAGGATTGCAAGTAGTAAATGTTGGAGAGGATCTGGCAAAATAGAAACTCTTAAAACAATATTAATGGGATTGTAAAATGACACAACCACTCTGGAAGGCATTTTGGCATTTCCTCAGAAAACCGAACACAGAAAATTCCAAATGACCCAGCTATTTGACTGCCTGTAATATTCCCCGAGAAAATGAGAACTGGGGCACAATCCGAAACCTGTTACACCAATGTTAACAGCAGTGTTGTTCACCATCACAAGAACATGGAGACAACCCAAATGTCCAACCACAATTTAATGGGTTGAGAAATTATGGTATATTCACAGTATGGAATACTATGCAGCACACAGAAGCAATGACTTTGTAAATCACTGCCCAACTTGGAAGGAACTAGAAATCATTATGCTAAGTGAACTAACTCAATACATAAGGACAAATACTGTACAAGACCATGGTTGTAGAAAATGGATAAGGATCCAAGGGGAGGAGGGTGAAAGCAGAGTGGTCAGAATGGGTAGGAGTGGGGGTAGGGGTAGTTAATTATAGGGTCATAAAATTTGATGGGTGAAGGAAGGGGAGGGTAAAGGAAATGAGAAAGAGCCAGTATGAAAAACAATGTATATGAACTTTGAAAGTAAACCAATATAAAATAAAATTTTCATTTTAAAAAATTGCAAATGTGGACACACATACATACCTACCTTCTCTTACATGCCTTTCTGCCCCTCTACAGCCACCTAATCAACTTTGATGGGCACTGATCTTCATTTATTTTTTTAATTTTCTGATAGCTGGTGCCAAGAGTGTTGATTGTGTAGCTGAGCAAGCTGAATGAAATTGTTGACAACCTCAGTCTCTTCTCCATCTATCATGATGCTGCCAATTGGCTTACTAGTGAGAATCTTTGTCAGTCCTTGACCTTCTGCAGCAAACATTTCGGGTCCCCTTCAGTTTTGTCCAGAAAGGCTGTATCATCTGCATAATACAGGCTGTTGATGAATCTTCCTACAATCCTGATGCTATACTCCTCTTATAAAGTCCATCCTCTCAAACTGAGAGCAATTATGATGAAATTTTGTCTCACAGACTCGGATGTGTTATAAAGTATGTCCAGTTTCTGGAGAAGAATATCATTGTTGGAAAAGTAAAGGATCAAATAAAAAGAGAAAGACTCTCATAAAAAAGAGATTGACACAACAATTACAACTATGAACTTGGACACAACAAGATTGTAAGGATGTCACTGGACTAGACAGCATTTTGATCTGTTATACATAGAGTTGCAATAAGTTAGAATTGATTCGATGGCACTTAGAAACAACAGGTGATAGGTATGTATCATTAAGAAGATATGGTTAGAACTAATGAAAAAGATTTTATTTGTACTATACTTATGCAATCAAGATCAGTACCTGAAATAGCACTTACAATCAAGTATACTCAAAACACATATAAGGAATGAGTTTTCTAATGAGTTAACAATGACCATACTATTGACATCCAGTGAGTTTGTCTCTCTGTAAGACTGATCTAAGAAAGAAACCCTGACAAGATTGGTCTCTTCTGCTTCCTTCCTTAAATCTCCTTTATTATGTATATTTTGGAAACCATAATTATCAATTCATTTGATGGTTTGGGTGTTTTTAATTCTATCATCCTTGTTTATCTATTAAATCCAATGAAGGCAAAATCTGTAACTTAGAACATTAAGCAAACGTAAGAAAATCAATAGTTTGAACTGAATTTTTTCACCAGTAAGTAGTTTCCAACTTTAAATATCTGATCAAAATATTCCTTTTTTTTTTTTTAAGCCACTGACTGGGAAAAAGTATTCGGTTAATAACATATCAGATAAGGGACCTATATCCAGAATTTATGAAATACTTGAGCACCACAACAAGATAAAGGTAAATAATCCAATAGAAAAATGGGCACAG
>NW_006399872.1:10553753-10563367 GCF_000299155.1 Elephantulus edwardii
GAAAATGGTGCAGCAATGAAGGAATGAAAACCCAAAATCCCTGTAAATGTTCATTAAAACTAATAGAATTTAATAATAAAAAAAGAAATAAAAAAAAGAAAAAAAATGATCAAAATATTCTTATTTACCACACTATTATATAATCTTTTTTGTAATCATGAACAAAAGCCCTTAATGGCATTGTAGTTAAATACTGAGCCACTAAGTTTAAGTTCAAACCCACAAATCACCTTGAGAGAGAAAGATGTGATGATGTGCTTTGATAAAAGTTATTGCCCTGGGAATGCTATGGGATAATGCTACAGAGTCCTATGGAATTACTATGAGTCATAACCAACTTGATGGCATACAATAGCAACTACAAAATTCTGAATAAGTAGTATGTGTCATACAGAAGGACTGTTTTTTATGATACTTTGGTTTCACTAGGGAAAAGGAGGCTTTCATTATTTTTAACTCATATTATCTCTAGGAGATAAACAGACAGAAAGAAATACATTGTCTTCCAAAACAAAAGATTTTAATTTGGAATTAGTAAGCAGGAAGTTTGAAATATTTATTAACTTTATATGTGATTTATTGCATGATACTTTTGATAACTGTCATTTTCAAATGCGTTTATTTCAAAGGAAGTTTGGTTATTGTAATAATTACTAGACTGTCTTAAACTTATTTATACACAATACATTTTAAGTCATAATAACTGTAAGAAGGAAAACATTGCACCTAACCAAGCATATGTCCCTGAAACTGGAAACTAAATTATATATACTTCCTATAAATCACACATTGCTATCCCTTAAAGAACATAAAAATACTGTCCACATATATTTTACTTGAAATTTTTTTAAGTGAAAATCCCAATGGCAACTTAAGGTCTAAGTATAAAGGTTCACTGAGGTGTCCTGTCTTCTTTTATTATGAAAGTATATTGTAACTACCCAAAACATTGATTACCCTGTAAATTACATTGGTTTTAAATCCTAATTTTCAAGTGAGGAAACTGTACTTTCAAAAGCTCACTGGGGGGAGCTCTGGTGGCCTAGTGGCAAGGAGTTGCAACTACAATCCCAGAGGCGCACGGTTCGAATCCACCAGATGCTCTGCCGGGGAAGGAGGGGCAATCTCCTCCTGTACCAGTTAGATCTGATTTGACGGTACACGCACACAAAAACAATAATAAAAGAAAATAAAAAAGTGGATTTAAAAAAAAACTCACATAATTTTTACTATAATTATTATACATGTGCACCAGCAGAATTTCTGCCCAGGAATAATCCGGACTATGTGTGATCTCTTAGCACAGAGTGCTACTTGCTCTAGCTGGACCACTACACAAAACTAGCTCACCAGTTTTCATTTAAAGTTCTGAAGCCAGGCTGAATTTTCTGCTTGGAACATAAAGCTATTACTTAACATCTTCAATAGTGTTTTCTGGTGATCAGTCATAGAAAATTAAGGCACCAATTTCCAGGAACAGATATTTTTTCGTTTATTGTTTTTTTTGTAGATGGTGTGAGGTATAGATCTTGCTCCATTTTTCTGAAATGGAGCACCTAATTTTGCTAGTATTACTTTTTAAAGAGATATATTTTCACAATTAAATTAGTTCCAGCATGTCATTCTAGATTAAGGTGTACCTGACCTAAGCCATGGTTTTCACAATTACTTGCTATGCATCAGAGAGTTGGACCATGACTAAGGATGATTGAAAAAGAATCAATGTCTCAGAGTTGTAGGACCAGAGATTAGTATTGAATATACCATGGACTACCAAGAGAACGAATAAGTCTGTCTTAGAGTGAAACCAAGCCGCTCTTTGGAGGCAGGATTTTGAAGGTCCCACTCACATGCTTTAGACATGTTGACTGTACATATCACAACAAAATGTGGCTAACCTTAAGAAGAATGAGAATCTCAGAATGATTGTGCTCATGTGAAACCTATACTTAGACAGGAATCAGTTCTCAGAACAGAGCAAGGCAGCACTGCATAGTTCAAAATTGTGAAAGGAGCACATCAGGCATGTGTCCTGTGTTCACACTTTTTCCAATCTAAGTGAGGAGCAGGTCACTCAGGGTTGAATTTTATGAGGAGGAATGTGGAATCAGGATTGGAAGAAGACATCAACAACCTGCAATATGCAGGTGACACAACTTTGCTTGCTGAAATTGAGGAGGATTTGAACCATTTGCTGCAGAAGGTCAAGGGTTGTAATTTTTAATATGAATTCAAGCTCAGTATCAAGAAGATAAATATTCTCACCACTGGGCCTATTGGCAACACCATGATGAATGGAGAAGAGATTGAGGGTGTTAACAATTTCTGCTTGTTTGGCTCCATGATCAACTCTCTTAACACCAGCAATCAGGTAATTTAAAAAGGTGAATTGTATTGGGGAAGTCTTCAGGGACTTCTTCAAAGTGCTATAAAATAATAATATTTGTCTAGGGACTAAAGTGAGCTTGATCCAGGTCATGATCTTTGCAATTACATGCTATGCATTAGAGAGCCGAACAATGAGTAAGGATGACAGGAGAAGAAATCGACCTGTTTGAGTTGTGGTGCTGAAGAAGAGTCTTGAACGTACTATGGACTGCCAAGAGAACAAATAAGTCTGTCTTGGAGAGTGTGAAACCAAGTTTCTCATTGGAAGCGAGGATTTTGAAGTTTCATCTCACATACTTTGGGCATGTGGCCAAAAGAGACCAGTCCTTGGATAAATACATCATTTTTGGAAGGGTGGAGGGACAGCACAGGAGAGGAAAACCCCAGATGAGATGCATTAACACAGTAAAAGAGGTAATGGGGTCAGATGTATCAGAGTCAGTGAGACTGTGTAAGAATAAGTCAGGGTTCAGAACTATTGCACACAGGGTTGAAATGGCTCTCAGGCACTAACAACAATAGTAGGATTTAGGATCAGAAAGTGTGAAGTTATTAACTTTTTTCTTCTGCTTTAAAAATGCTTTACTTATCTGGAGTTTTTCTCCTATGCATACAAAGTTGATTTTTATTTTCTCTATTTCTTTAAAGAATAGTGACAGAATCTGAGTCAAGATTGTGTTATATTTATATGTTACTCTGGTATATCTATCTATATATATTTCTTTCTCTAATATATCTATATCTATATCATCTATATCTATATCTATCTATATATAAATGATGTATTCTTCAATTTATAAAGGTCAGCTTAGTTCTTTGAAGTTCCCCCTCCATTGTATATGTCTTTTGTATATCGGATTAGATTTATTCCTCATCATTGCATCTTTTATATCTATAGGTTTCACATGAACACAATTAAGTCTTCTTGGATTCTCATGTTTGTTTTTATTTTTCAGTATGAACCATAATTTGTTATGATTCTTAGGTCAAATGTCTTCATAATCAATAAAAACAGAAGTAAATATCCTCCATTAGGGTATTTCTCTGCTTTCACCAAGATACATAGATCGAGAAACAGTTATCCAAATAGAACAACGGAGCACAGAATGGTTTAAAATCAAGAAAGATATGAGTCAAAATTGTATTATTTTCCCATATCGATCCAATCTATATGCTGAGCAAATTGTTGGGGATGCTGAACTGCATGAAGAAAAATGTGGTATCAGAATTGGAGGAACTCATAAACAATCTTCTTTATGACACGTCCTTATTTGTAAAAAGTAAAGCAGAATTGAAACACTTCAGAAGATCAAAGACGTCTATATGAATTACATGTCAACATTAAGAAAACAATAATCCTGTATGAAACCATTATTGCAAAAATAGAAAGATAACAAGTAAAATGTGTATGAGGATCCAAGGGGGAGAGGTTAAGAACAGAAGGGTGAGGATGGACAGGGGGGTAATCATAGGGTAACACAATTTAATGGGTGGAAGGCAGGGTGGGTGAAGAAAATAGGAAAGATTTGGTGTGAAAACAATGTATATGAACTTTGTAAGTAAACTAGTATAAAATAAAAATTTTATTTAAGAAAAGAAAGGAAAAAAGAAAAATTTCTAACCACTGGACCAATATGCAATATCATGATAGATCTAGATTGAAGCTGTAACTATTTAATTTTAGTTGGATTCACAATAAACATCATGGTTGAGGGTCTTCCTCTTCTTCACTGACTACACATTTCCAAGCATGATGCCCTCTTCCAAGGAATAACCCCTTCTAACAGCATGCCCAAAGTATGTGAGACAAAGCTTTGCCATTCTTGCCTTGAAAGTGCACTCTGGCTTCCTTTTCTCCAAGACATATTCTGTGACAGTCATTGGAATATTCAGTACTCTTCTGCAAAACTACAACTCAAAGGGATCAATTCTTCTGCCATCCTTATTTATTGTTCAACTTTCAGGTTAATATCAAGTGATTAGGAAGACCATGGCCTGAATCAGACACACTTTAGTCTATAAACTTACACAGAAAAAACACTTTGAGCTGCCACTTGTGTCATCTGCATCCATGGATCTTTTCCAGTCAAGTAAGTAGGTACCTATATTAAAAACTATGTTGTATGGCCTGGAATGCTCTCCCACATAGAACACTAGACTGAGGCCCTACTGCCTGGAGGCCACAACCACACCACCTGGATCCCTAAACCCATTGCCTGGAGGACCTTGTCTTTATGCCTAGATGCTCCTGCCAGCCACCTAGACACCCTGGCCCCAAAACCTGGAGGACCTACCTCTTCAGCACTGTCACGAGGATGCTCCCATCCATCTCCTGGAAACCCAGCGCAACTGCCTGGAGGACCTAGCCCTGTCACCTGGACACTGTCATCTGAAGGACAACCCACTCCCATCTCTCTGAACTATACCAGGGACCCCAGTATCACAAGTGATTTCATTTTATCTTCCCTCCCAGACCTTTAGCTGCCTTTAGTCATGGGCACCTTGGACCTACCTACCCTTACTGCTGCAGTTGCATGACAGAGAAGACTGCTAACTCATAGGCCTTATCTCTTCCCAACAGAAGTAAGTCTCCCTTAAATCAAAAGCTTAAATCAAAAGCTCAGACAGAAACTCAGGCAGGGTAGCTTCCCTACCCTTCTCTGGAACAGTGACTTCCTGAATGAAAGTTTTCAGACCAAGAGTCTGCTAATGCCCCAGGCATGAAAAACTTTGCCACAGAAATATCACAAAAGAAGCAGACTACTTCATATCCTACACAAACCCAAAACAAGAAGTGACAAATATCGATGGATTTCCTGAATTCAAAAAGTCTGATGGAACTTTCTGACACAGAATTCAAAAGAACAATCATTGAATATTTTCAGTGGGTAAAAGACAAACTTGAAGAATGATAGGATTCTGCAAGCAAAAACCAAGAGGGACTTAAAAAAGCAACACAACAATCCAAGACAGAGCAGATAAAACAAATGATAAATTAGAGGCTTTGGAAAACCAAGAAGCTATGATCCAGAATTATGAATAGTATTGCAGAAATGGAACACAGAACCAGCAAAATAGAAGCGAGAATTGTCCTCATTGATCTTCTAGAACAAAAAAACGAATGAAAAAGGAAGGAAAAAGAAGAAAACCTGAGAAAAATGTGGGACACCATCAATAGGAATAACATATATTTACTTGGAATATGAGAAGAAAAAGCAGGTAAAGACCTGAGAAAGTTGGGGAAGAATTACTAGGAAAAAACTTTGCAGGCATAACGAAGAATGAGAGAATATATATTCAAGAATGTGAATGAACGCCACATAGGGGAAAAAAAAACCTCAAATGAAAAACACCAAGGCATATTATAGTCAAATTTGCCAGAATGAAAGAGAAGGAGAGAATTATGAAAGCAACTAGGGAAAAACAAAGAATAACCTGTACGAGAGAGCAAATAAGATTAAGTGCTAATTTCACAGCACAAACTATGCAGGTAAGACAGTGGGATGACATATATTGAACACTGAAAGAATATAACTGTCAGCCAAAAATACGGTATCCAGCAAAATTGTCTATCAAATATTAAGGTGAGATCAAAATATTCTCAGGAGAACAGAACCTGGATTCCATGATGGTGGCAGTGGAGAGTACAGTGTGAAGAGCCAGAGGAATAGCAAGCTACATAAATATGGGCCACTAGAGAGCCTTTCATGCTGCACAGAGACCGATGATCACAGCACGACATTGACAGTAGGAATTTGAATCAGAACTTTCATTGGAACATTTAGTTTCAGAGCTACAGGAACATAAAGCCGAGCCAAGCTGTAACTCTGAGGATGACACTAGCTGGGCTGCTTTGGGACTCTCTGAGAGGAGAAAGGTTAGTGGGGTTATTGGATGAATTCTCTTAAGCCTCACTAAGACCCAGTGGGTCTGTTGCACAATGAGGACAGTAAGAATTGTAATCACAACTTTTTTTGGAACAATTAGTTTCAGAACTACTGGAACACAAAGCTGAGTTTGTGCAGTGGGGATGAAAGCAGGAAGCTGCTATCTGAGCTTCTGTGGGGAGCTTCTGTGGAACTCTTGAAAGAAGAAAGCTTAATGGGGAAATTGGCTGAATTCTCATAAGCCCTACTAAGGCCCAGTGGGATGTGGACAGTGGGAATTTGAATCAGAACTTTTGTGGGAACAATTAATTTAGGAGCTACAGAAGCATAAAGCTGCATTGCTTTATGGGAATTTGACTGAGTTTTGATAGGTCCCACTAGACCCAGGACCCTGCTTGGGCAGGGGTCGCTGTGCGAGGGCACCTGGATAAGTGCTGCTGGGCAACAACCAGTGAGTGAGAACTGCTGGGTGGGAGATGGAATTTGAGCAGGGACATCAATTGTGAGCACACTTGGTCAGCTGAGGTCTGAGTGAGGTCCCCCAAATGGTTGATTCACCTCTGTGATTGTCCCACACCCTTGCCTGTCATACCACATTTGGCTCCATACCTGTGCCTAAACGTCCAGTCAATCGACTTGCCTTTAATTGAGAGCACCTTGATCTGACTTACCTCCAAGAGACTGCTCTCACAGGCTCTGAACTGACTTTCCATTGAGTCAAAAATTCAGAGAAAAACACAAGTGGGGTAGCTGTCCAACTGATTTCTAGAGCATTGTCATCAGACCAAGAATATATCAATGTCTTGAAGAAGGCAAGCTATCTCACACACTACACAAGCACAAAGCAAGATGTCACCACCAAAGAGTGCACAGTATCAATGCATTTCCTGAAGCCAGACAGTCTGATGGAACTTTCTGACACAGAATTTAAAAGAATAATGATTGAATATTTTCAATGGCTGAAAGACAAACTTGAAGGAATTACAGGACACTACAAGAAAATAGCAAAAGGAGCTCAAAAAAACAATCCAGAACAATGCAGATAAAACAACGAGGCATTAGCAGCACTGGGTAAACAAAAAACCACGATCCAAAACATGAGGTCTGATGTTTCAGATGCTGTCAACATGATGGAAGGACACATGAGCACAACTGAAGAGATGGATCAGAGAACCAGTGAAATAGAAGATAGAATTGTCACCACTGATCTGCTAGACCAAAGAGCAGAATCAAAAAGGAATAAAAAGAAGAAAATTTAAGAATAAGGTGGGACACCATCAAAAGAAATAATATGCACATTACTGGAATCCTAGAACAGGAAAAAAGCAAGTAAAGACACTGAAAAAGCTGTGGAAGAATTACTAGAGGAAAACTTCCCAGGCATAATGAAGAACAAGAGAATACATATTCAAGAAGCCAAGTGAACACCATATAGTCTAAACCCAAAGATAAGGAGAAAATCCTGAATGCAGTGAGAAAGAAACAAAGAGTAACCTACAAAGGAGAGCAGGTAAGATTAAGTGCCGATTTCTCAGCAGAAACCATGCAAACAAGAATAGAATGGAAGGACATATATCAAACACTCAAAGAACACAGCTGTCAACCAAGAATACAGTACCCACAGTGTCCATCAAGTATAGAGGGATCAAGATATTCCCAGAAAAACAGAACCTAAGAGAGTTTGTAAAAACAAGACCAGCATTGCAGGAAAGACTCAGAGATGTCCTTCTTATAGAGTTACTACAGAAAGCAGCATGGACCAAGGTAACTAGCAACAACACCAAAAAGAATTCAACAAAATGATAGCAATAAAACCCTGCCTTTAAATAATCATTAAAATTAATTTTAAAAAAAACGTTAAAAAATGAAATGTGCAGAATGCTTAGAGAGTTTATAAAAACAAACCCGGCATTGCATGAAACACCGAGAGACATCCTTCTTACAGAGGTGCCACAGAAAGCACGATGGATCAAAAGTAACCAGCAACAACATCAAAATGAACTCTAAAAAAAAAAGTGATAACAATAAAACCTAGCCTCTCAGTAATTACACTGAATGTGAATGGTTTAAATGCATCACTGGAGAGAAAAACAGTAGCAAATTCATAAAAAACAAATGAACAAAATAATAAAACACCCATCAATATGCTGTCTGCAAGAGACACACCTGAAACGTGAAGATAAAGAAAGACTAAAAGTAAAAGCGTAGGGAAAAAATAGACCAAGTAAACGGCAACTAGAGAACAGTAACAACAACATTAATCTCTAGATGTCAACGCAAAAACCATCAAAAAGGACAAGGAAAGTCACTACATAGTGCTTAAAGGGTCAATAAAACAAAAGGACATAACAATAATACATATCCATGCACCAAATTATGTTGTTGTTGTTGTTGTTGTTGTTGTTGTTTTTATGTGCCATTGAGTTGCAGGCGACTCATAGTGACCCTATGAAGGAGAGTCCTCAACACTTGGGTGACTCTCATCCTCTCTCCAGGTTCATAGGGTTTCTGGAGGTAAGCTATTACGGCAGTGGATGCCACTCCTCCTTCCAAGCTTGTTTTAATTGGGGAGCTCCACCCCACTCTCTGTCCACATTGGATAACCAGCCATTAATGCCTTTGACACATTAGTGTCACAGTGTTCAGCCTCACAGAAACCATAAGTGACCGCTGTACGGCAACTTGTACACCAGGGCTATATGACCTAGAGGAATGCACCAAATTACAGAGCTGCCAAATATACAGAGCAAACATTGATAAAACTGAAAAAAGAAATAGATAATGCTACTATAATAGTAGGAGACTTCAATACACCACTTTCAAGAAATGATAGTACTACCAGAGAGAAACTGAACAAAGGTGCTGAAGAATTGAAACACATAAAAAAAACCAATATGATCTCATAGATTTAAACAGGATAAGGCATTAAAAAAAAAAACAGTATACCTTCTCCAATGTGCATTAAATGTTCTCCAGAATAGATAAAAGTTTAGGTCACACGGCAAATCTTAATAAATTTAAAAAAATAGAAATAATACAAATATCATCTCAAACCACAATGCTACAAAATTAGATATTAATAACAAGAGGATAAAGGAGAAAAACTCACACACTTTTGGAAGCTGAAAAACACCTTGCTTGAATATGAATCGGTACTGTTGTTGTTGTTGTTATGTGCCATAGAGTTGTTTTCGACTCATAGAGACCCTAGGGACAACAGCCCTAAACCCTGCTCTATCCTGCACCAACCTCACTGCCTCTGACACACCCATCCCGATTACCTCAGTCACCGAATCAATCCATCTCATAGAGGATCTTCCCCTCCTGCGCTGTCCCTCC
>NW_006399872.1:10566342-10570312 GCF_000299155.1 Elephantulus edwardii
AGTTCCATACCTTTATAATAACGATATCATTGATTTCACACGCAAGCAAGATTCTACTGAAGATTATCCAAAAACGACTGGAACAGCACATCAGCAGGGAAGTGCCAGAAGTCCAGGCTGAGTTTAGAAGGGGTCATGGTACTAGGGATATTGTAGGTGATGTTAAATAGATCTTAGCTGAAAGCACAGAATACAAAAAGAATATATGTCTGTGTTTCATTGACTATGCAAAGGCGTTTGACTGTGTGGATCATAACAAACTGTGGTTGACTCTGAGAAGAATCGAATCCCAGAACATTTGCTTGTTCTAATGTGAAACCTATACTTGGACCAAAAGGCAGAGCAAGGAAACACTGCATGGTTCAAAATTGGGAAAGGCGTATGCCAGTGATGTGTCCTATCTCCATACCTTTTCAACCTGTATGCAGAACAGATTATCTGAGAGGCTGGGCTCTATGAGGAGAAGTGTGGCTTCAGGATTGGTGGAAGATCTATTAACAATCTGTGTTATGCAGATGACACAACCCTACTTGCTGAAACTGAGGAGGACCTGAAATGCTTGCTTCAGAGGGTCAAGTACTTCAGCCTTCAGTATGGATTGAAGCTCAATGTGAAGAAGACAAAGATTCTCACCACTGGACCAATTGGCAGCATCAGGATGGATGGTGAAGAGATTGAGATTGTTAACAGCTTTAGTCTGCTTGGCTCCATGGTCAACACTCTTGGCACCAGTAGCCAAGAAATTAAAAAATGTATTGCGATGGGAAAGTCTGCTCTTAGGGACCGCTCCAGGGTACTTGAACAGCAATGGTGTCACTATGGAGACTAAGTTGTGTTTGATACAGGCTATGGTCTTTGCAATCACTAGTTATGCATCAGAGAGTTGGACAATGACAAGGAGTATAGAAGGAGAATTGATGCCTTTGAGCTGTGGTTCTGGAGAAAAGTATTGAATGTACCCTGTACTGTCAAGAAAACAAACAGATTCATCCTGGAGAGGGTTAAACCAGGCTGCTCTTTGGAGGCAAGGAATTTAAAGCTTCGTCTGACATACTTTGGACCTGTTGTAAGGAGGGAGAGATCCTTGGAGAGGGACATCATGCTTGGGAAGGTAGAGGGACGGCGCAGAAGGGGAAGACCCTCTATGAGGTGGATTGATTCAGTGACTGGGGTAATCAGGATGGGTGTGTTAGAGGCAGTAAGATTGGCACAGGATATAGCAGAGTTTAGGGCCGTTGTACATAGGGTTGCTATGAACCATGCCCTCTCCTGTTCCAACTTCACAATTTCTGACACCCTCAAACCCATTATTGCAGTCACTGTGTCAATCTATCTGATAGAAGGTCTTCCTATCTTCTTCTACTTCAGCATTCCCTCACCTTCTCAAACAATGAACATTGTTTATTTTTTTTGTTATGTTTTTTTTTTTTCTTTCAGTCAGAATCCATCTTACATCAGCAATAATATTATTGGTGCCATGGCCTCTTCTAAATCCAGTTTGAACTTCTGGCATATACATATATATACATATGTTCCTTGCCAATTTCAAAGCATGACCCTCTAATGAGGTTAAGAACCAATTTCCTGCCATGGACATTTGTTTTGTATAGTTGCTAACTCAAGTTCATTTTCTAGTTTATCGTCACTTCTTTTACAATGTCTGCATAGTACGGACCTATTACAGAACAACTAGTAGTTCAAAGCCTAAAAAAATTATCAAACCAAGCTGTTCATTGCTTATCATTGAAATGCAACAAGTACTGAGATAAAAACCAAGGCAAAGGTAGAAAAGCCAAAATGCTGTTTAAAAAAAATCAAGAGAAAAGTCAAAATAGAACAACTCATTTGACTTCAGACTCCTAAATCTATTGCTTAAAAATGGTGTGTTAACATTGAAACCAAAGCAATTTTTTTGAAAATACTTCAAAAACTCAAATACATTGCCATCAAGTAAGAATTGATGTTGGTTTTCTGAAATTGTAAATCACAGAAGACTCAGTTTTACTGTTTTCTTCCTCCTTCAGATTTCCTCCTGTTGGCTTCAACAAGAAAGACTACAGGGATCCTGAGAGCTACAGAAAACTATTTACCCTCTTTTCTGAATCAGCTTGTCAAGTCCTAGTGGTGTAAAAAACAGAGCGGATAATGGATTTATTTTCTGTTAGTACTTATGTTTCAATTTCTGTGTTTGATGGCACATATTTAATGTACCTCTGGTGTCTTGTATTTTATTCAGCTCTACTAATCCTTTCTCCAGAGATTTAAAATTATCTCTAGAAATACACCCATTAAGCTAGCAACAAATATATTAATATTTTTTCCTAAATGACTATGTTAGATCAGGCATAACACTTTGGTGAAAATGTTGCATAAATAGTTTTAAAAACAAGGACATTTTCATTCTACTCTGACTACTGTTATTTCTGGAGAACACTTTGTTTTCTGCAAGGTTTTGTGACAAAAACTGTGTTCTGAATAAGCGAGATTGTGAAAGCTTAGAGAGCACACTTGTAAAATGATGAGATTTATTTATAGAACTAACATTTCCAGCTATGATTTATGTATGCAATTAATAGTGATTATACCATCTGTACAGATTATTTTCTTGCTAGCTGATGAAATGGATATGAGGCAGAAAAAAATCTAATTTCAAGTATCAAGAAATTTTGTGTGTGTGTATGTGTGTGTGTGCGCGCGCGCCTATGTGTTTTGGGGGTGAGTTAGATATCACGTAGGCCAAATTCAAAGAGTAATTGAGAAATTTGCACTGGTTATATGACAATACTGACATTTCTCTGAACTCTATGTCTTTGCCCCAGATGATGACTGATGTTGTGATAAACAGAACTCTAGCCTCATCCAAGTATAGGTTTTGCATAAGCATAGTTAGCCACAATTTATTTTTATCCACATAGTCAAATGCCTTCTTAAGCTAAAAGTTTGAAAGGATACAGCCCTGACACATGTGGTTAAAGTGCCTCATAAACTTCCCTGATTGGAAAAGAATCTTAAAAAATATGTCTAATTTATCTTCTAAAACAAAACAAACAAGTAAAAAATGCACTACATTTAAGTCAGTTTTGACTTCTCTTGAGGAAAAACACTGCCCACTGCTCTCAAGTGGAGAAGTTGAGGATCTTGAACTACAAAACGGTAAGTTAGCAGTCCAATATGTAACACACTAAGGTGCCATAACTGTATGAGGTAATCAATTGGCATGTCTCAACTAAACGACTGCAAGAGATCCATATTTGTTCCCATTCCCAAGAAAGGTTATCAAACACAATGTGGCAATCATTGAACAATATTATTAGCATTACACATAAACAAAATACTCCTGAATATCATTCAAACATAGCTAGAACAATATATTGGAAGAGAACTGTCAGAAATTTTAAGTGGGATTTAGAAGAGGTCATGACACCAGGGATATCATTGCTGATGATAAATGGATCCTAGTTGAAAGCAAATCATATCAGAAGAATGTCTATTTGTTTTATTGATGATATGCAGGCGTTTTACTGTGTGAATTATAACAAACTGTGGCTACCACTGAGAAGAACAGGAACCCTGGAGTAATTATTCATGCTCATGTGAAATCTATACTTAGAACAAGAAGCTGTTTGTCCAAATAGAGCAAGGGAAAATTGTTGTTGTTGTTGTTATGTGCCGTCGAGTCGTTTTTGACTCATAGCGACCCCATGCACAACAGCCCTAAACCCTGCTCTATCCTGCGCCAACCGCACTGCCTCTGACACACCCATCCCCATTACCCCAGTCACCGAATCAATCCATCTCACAGAGGGTCTTCCCCTCCTGCGCTGTCCCTCCACCCTTCCAAGCATGATTTCCCTCTCCAAGCACCCGTCCCTCCTGGCAACATGTCCAAAGAATGTCAGACCAAGCCCCAGAATCCTTGCCTCCAAGGAGGAGCTTGGTTTAATCCTCTCCAAGATGAATCTGTTTGTTT
>NW_006399872.1:10570412-10571247 GCF_000299155.1 Elephantulus edwardii
CTCTTCCAGTCAGTAGGCCACGTGGTTGTTCTCCGGATTTCTTGGCACAACTTGGTGAGCACATCCACGGCAGCATCTGTTAGTCGAAATATGTTAATTGGTATACCATCTATTCTGGAGGCCTTATTTTTTGCTATTTCCTTCAAAGCAGCTTGAACTTGTTCCTTCATCACCATAGGCTCTGGCTCAAATGCTATTTCACTAAATTCTTCTGTATCTGCCAATTCCTTTCAGTACAACGACGCAGTATATTCCTTCCATCTTCTTTTGATACCTCCTGGATCACTTAACATTCTGCCTAAATACATGTGTGTGTGTGTGTGTGTGTGTGTGTACTATATATGAGTGTGAGCTATATATACACGTTAACTACATATATGTTGACTATATATACATGTTAACTGCATATATGTTAACTATATATACACGTTAACGACATACATGTTAACTATTTCTATGTTAACCACAAATATGTTAACTATATATGTTAACTATATATACATGTTAACTATATATACGTTAACATATAGGTTAATTATTTATACACGTTAACCACATATATGTAACTATATATGTTAACTACATATATGTTAACTATATATACACATTAACTACATATATGTTAACGAGATATATGTTGATGATATATATGTTAACTATATATGGTAACTACATATATATGTTAATGACATATGTATGTTAACCACATATGTATGTTAACCACATATGTATGTTAAGCATAGAGGTGTTAACTATATATGTGTGTTAACTATATACGTTAACCATATATATGTTAATTAGATATGTTAACTCTATATGTTAGCTACATATATAT
>NW_006399872.1:10573287-10576714 GCF_000299155.1 Elephantulus edwardii
TTTAATACTTCCTGGATCATTTAATATTCTGCCCAAAGCATCCTTGATTACAGCAACTCTAGGTTTGAATTTGTTCTTCAGTTCCTTGAGTTTAAGAAATGTTGAACGAGTTCGGCCCTTTTGATATTCTGACTCTAGCTCCTCGCACATTTCTTTGTAGTATTTTGCTTTGTCGTTCTGAGCTGCCTTTTGGAATCTTCTGTTCAGCTCTGTAGTATCTTCATGGTTTAAAATCAGGAAGGGTGTGAGTTAGGCATGAATCCTTTCTCCATACTTAATCTGTATGCTGTAGCAAATAATTTGTGAACCTTAACTCTGAGGAGGAATGTAGCATCAGGATTATAGGAAGACTCTTAATAACCTATGTTATGCAGATGACACAACCTTGCTTGCTTAAAGGGAGGACTCAAAACACTTGCTGCAGAAAATCAAGGACTACAGACTTCAGTAGAGATTACATCTTAACCTCAAGAAAACAAATGTCCTTGCTATGGGTCAATAGGAAAAATCATGGTAGAGGGAGACAGGATTGAAGTTATTGAAGAGTTCATCTTTTTTGGATCTATGTCCACTGTCAGGGACTTCTTAAATATATTGAAGAGCAATGATGTCAGTTTTAAGACTAAGATACATCTGATTCATGCCATCACGTTTTCAATCACTTATGTATTGTAGAGTCAGACAAAGGATAAGGATTACAGAAGAAGGATTGATGCATTTAAGGTATGGTGATAGAGAAGGATATTCAATATCTGATGGACTGCCAAAAGAGCAAACAGCTATGTCTTGGAGAAGGTGCAACCAAATTGTTTCTTGGGGGCAAAAATAACAAGCTTCATCTCTCATACTTTGGCATGTTGCTAAGAGAGACTGTTCTATGGAGAAGGTCACCATTCTTGGAAAGGTGAAGGGTGAGTGAAAGAAAGGAAGGCCTTCGATGAGATGTGTTGACACAGTATAGCAGTAGACTAGAGAAGGTCAGAGATTGTGAGGATAGTACGGATAGATGAGGGTTCAGATCTGTTGTACATAGGGTGACTCTGGGTCATAGTTGACTCAATGGTACATAACAACAGCAAGAAGATATGAGTCTTTAAATTTACCCAAGCTCACTCAGCTGTTAATTTAAAACACAAAGACTGTTAAGAAAATACACTTTAACTTCTGATATGCTTAATACAAATATGCCAACACCTGCTAACAACTTCTCTAGTAGTATCTGTCAAAAGAGCTGATGGACTTTGGAGGTGTATTATAGAAATATAAATAAAGTGTTTCACATAGCACTACTTATGTTCACTTTCATAGTTAAAATTCAAGCTATATAGCAAGCTATAAGATATTGATGCTATTCAATGTCTTTCTTTTCATCTCTATTTTGAAATTCAAGGTCAACAGGCATTCATGGGAATATCTTCCATATATACTTCTTTGTGCTTTTTAAGAATCTTTACATTGTCTTACTTGTTGATACAACTAGGTAAGTAGTTGTTTTGTGCCATACAGTTGCCAATGGCTCATAGAAACTCTGTAAACAACAGACCTGAAACTTGCCCAATTCTGTGACTTCGTCACAATCTCTGATATGTTTGAACCCACTGTTACAGTCACTAAGTCAGCCTATTTTGCTAAGAATTTCCCTTTCTTTCTCTGAGTCTTCATCTTAATAAGTGTAGTCTTCATGTCCAAGAACAGGCTTCTTCTGATAACATGCACAAAGTATGATACAAGAGCTTCATTATCCTTGTGTTACAGCATACACTAATTGTACTTACTCCAAAACAGATTTATTTGTCCTTTTGACAGTCTGTGTGATATTGAATTATCATCTGCAACACCGTAACTCAAAGCATCGATTTTTCTTCTGTAATCCTTATTCATGATTCAATTTTCAGATGCATGGCATATAATGGAAAAGACCATGGCCTGCATTAGGCATACCATAGTCTTTAAACTTACGTTCTTGTGAACTTTGGTGGGTACTTCCAAGCAGATATCCACAATATAACACATCTTTTGAGTTCATGACTACTGTTACTATGGATATTATTGTAGATCCAAGTGAAATGAAATATTTTACAACTTCCATGTCTTTCCCATCAGTCACAATGTTGATCATTGGTCCAGCGGTGCGGTTTTCAATTTCCTGATGTTGAAATGCAATTCTTATTGAAGGCTGCAGTCTTAGATATTATTCAGTAAGTGTTTCAAGTCTCCTTGCTTTCAGTAAGCAAGGTCGTGCCATCTGTATAAGCACAGATTGTTGATGAGTTTCCTCAACTTCTAATGCTGTGTTCTTCTTCATATTGTCTAATTCTTGAATGATTTATTAAGCATGCAGATTGAATAGGTATGAATAAAGGATATAACTCTGAAGCACATCTCTTCTGATTTTTAAACTGTTTCAGCTTCTAAATAGTAGTAGTTACTGTGGGAACAGTAACTACTGGAGATGTTTTCAGGTACTGGTTTACTTGTATTAAGCATATCGGAAGTTAGAAGTATTTTTTAAAATAATCTTTGTGTTTTGAATTAATGGCTGAGTGAACTTGTGTAATTTTAAAGATTTAAGTCTTTTTGTTATTGTTGCTGTTATGTACCATCAAGTCAAATATGACCCATAGCGACCCTGTGTACAACAGTTCCCCTTGTTCTCGTGGTGTTCTTGGATTATGTATAGGTTTCCCATGTGCATAGTTAAGTGTTCTGCAATTCTCATTCTTCTCATTGTTAGCCATAATTTACTTTTATTTGATTCACACAGTCAATTACCTTTTCATATTCAATGAAATGCAGATAATAATCTTTCTGATATTATCTGCTTTCAGCCAAGATATTTCTGATACTGTGGTAATTTTTAAAATACTTCAGCAGAATTTGCTTAGATGTGGTATTAATGATACTGTCTGATAATGTCCACATTCTATTGGATCAGAAGAAAAACTGATGCCTTTGAGTTGTGGTGTGTGAAGAGAGTATTGAATATCCCATGGATTGCCAAGAGAACGAACATATATGTCTTGAAGAGAGTGAAGCCAGATTGCTCCTTGGCAGCAAGGATGGTAAAGCTTCATCACACATACTTTGGGAATGTTGTCAGGAGAGGTTGTCCATTGGAGAAACACATCATGCTTGAAAGGTGGAGTGATGCTAAAGGAGAGGAAGACCCTCAACCAGATAGATTGACACAGTGATTGCAGCAATGGGCTCAAGTGTATCAGAGATTGTGAGGTTGGTACAGAAGCAGGGTTCATATCTACTGTTTATAGAGTTTATTAAATATTGACTAAACATCCCCTAGACAAATAAAAATAATCTATTCTATATGTCATATGTTTGATCAATCTCCGATTGTAAAAGTTGGTAAAAATCTTCTATCTCCTCTTCCTTGGCTCTGGTTGTTGGTGCATATATTTGAATGATAGTG
>NW_006399872.1:10579204-10581348 GCF_000299155.1 Elephantulus edwardii
TTCAGTGACTGGGATAATTGGGATGGGAGTGTCAGAGACAGTGCGATTGGCACAGGACAGAGTGGAGTTTAGGGCTGTTGTACATAGGGTCGCTATGAATCGCAGGCGACTCGACGGCACATAACAACAACAACAACACCAACATATGTCATATGTAGAAATCAATGTAAGAGACAGAAAAATTGATTCTCAGATTTCAGGATAAAATATGTTAAACAATGACTACTTGGCAAAAATCCAAATTTAATTTGTAAAGTTATCTAGGAAAAAAGTTCAATCTGAATGAGCTTTTAAAATTTATTGTGGCATATTTATATTTGTGACAGGTTATTAAGATACTTTGGAGGCTTAATGGCAAGAAGCTGTGCTGCAATCTCAAAGGCACGATGTTTGAGGCCACCAGCTGTCCCGCAGGAGAAGGATGGGCACTATCTTCCAGAGTAATTAACTACCTCTGAAAATCCACCAGAGGTTCATCTATGGGTCACTTCTGACTTTATGTTACACAGCTACAAATTATTTTCATCTTCTTTCTTGTGCGTAAATCAGTGACGTTAGCTTATCATAGTGTTTAACCATTATCCATTACCAAAATTTCCCTTTACCTTTTAAAGATGCTCATTATTGAACAAGGGCAGATTTCTTTAGAACTTTCAAAAGCCCAGATAAAACCCAGTCTTTTAGCTACTTACAATTCTTATACACAAATTATTTGGAAATTTCTGTGATGAACAGCCACACTGACTTTGGCATGTAAATACCACCAGACTGACTTTGGTTTTATTGTAGGAAGTTATCTGATGCAGTTTCAAGACAGTATTATTTGCCATCAAATTGGTTCTGAAAAACAGTGAAAACAAAATTAAACACTTCTCAGTCCTGTGCCATCCTCACAGTTGCCATTGTTTTATTGTTGCAGCCACTATGTCAGTTCATCTTACTGCAGGTTTTCCTTTTTTTTTCACAATTTTTTATTTTTATTGTGATTTTAACAAAAGTTTACAGAAAAACTGGATTTTCATTCATTCATTGTTACCCATTTTCCTCCCTTCCTTTCCCTCCCACCTCCTCAGTTCATGTTTTGGGTTTGTTCTTTTGTTTGTTTGGTTGGTTGGTTTTTTCTCTACTAGTTTATTTATAAAACTCAAATAAAAATTTGAACAAATGGTTTCAATTTCCCTCCACTCCACCCATTAAAAATTGTACAATGCAATGATCAATTCCCTACCCACCGTGCACATCCACATCCTTCTGCTTCCAGCCTCTCCCACCCCTCCTGGATTCTTCTATGCCATAATAATGGTTTTATACAATATTTATGTTTGTGGGACTGAGTTAGTTAACTCAGCATAATGCTCTCTAGTCCCTTCCAAGTTAGGTAATAATTTACAAAGTTATTGCTTCTGCATGCTGCATAGTATTCCATTGTGTGGAATTATTATTATTTTCTCAACCAATTTATTTGTGGTTGGACATTTGGGTTGTATCCATGTTCTTATGGTGGTAAATAATGCTGCTATTAACATTGGTGTACAAATCTCAGTTTGTGCCTCGATTCTCACTTTCTCAAGGTATGTTCTAAGTAGTGGAATAGCTGGGCCATACGGGGTTTTCTCTTTTTTTTTTATTTGACCCTTTACCAAGTTTAATATCTTTCTCCAGGGACAACTACTCATAAAAATATATTCGAAGTGTGT
This sequence comes from Elephantulus edwardii, assembly GCF_000299155.1. Lineage (NCBI taxonomy): Eukaryota > Metazoa > Chordata > Mammalia > Macroscelidea > Macroscelididae > Elephantulus > Elephantulus edwardii. The sequence continues at coordinate 10,580,902 of NW_006399872.1, forward strand.
GAGACAATGTTTCAAGAACTTCAAGGAACATTCTCACTCCATTTCTTAGGAGACAGATAGAATAATTCTTATTAGCAGTAGAAGCTGTGTTCAATATTCCTCTCCAACACCATAATTTATAGCCAATTTCTTTTTGGTATTCCTTTATTCCAACTTTCACATTGCATATATGACAGTCTAAAAGATTAAGTAAGACTTACTTCAGATACACCTTAGTCCTCAAAGTGGCATTCTTATATCTTCATGCTTTAAACAGGTCTTTTGCACTAGGTTACCTGGTGCAACAGGGTTGTTGTTGTTGTTACGTGCCATCGAGTCGTTTCCGACTCATAGCGACCCTATGCACAACAGCTCTAAACTCTGCTCTATCCTGCGCCAACCGCACCGCCTCTGACACACCCATCCCAATTACCCCAGTCACCGAATCAATCCATCTCATAGAGGGTC
>NW_006399872.1:10582533-10584443 GCF_000299155.1 Elephantulus edwardii
GAATGGGAACAAATATAGATCTCTTCCAGTCAGTTGGCCAAGTGGTTGTTCTCCAGATTTCTTGGCACAACTTGGTGAGCACGTCCAGGGCAACATCTGTTCATTATTTTAACTGCTGTTTCCAAAGCTTTGGTTGTGAATCCAGTGAATATGAAACCCTGGACTTCACTCTTCTTAGTTTATCAATTGTGTATAATTTTACTTGTGGCAATTTTTATATTCTTTATAATGAAATTTAATTCATGAACTTTCTTTCTTCATCAGTATCTAAATTTGTCTTCATTTTCAGGAAGCAAGGTTTTGATATCTGTATATCACAGGTTATTAATAGGGCTTTTTTGAAACTTCATGCTGTCTTCTTTTTAGACCATCTTCTCTATTGATTTGCTCAGCACACAGATTGTATGCTGAAAGGATATTACCCTGACACACATCTTTCCTGATTTTAAAGCATGTATTAATCTTTTGTTCTGTTTGAACAACTGGCTCTTGTTCTATGTAGAAGCTTTACATAAGCATGGTACAGTGTTCCAGAAACTCTATTCTTAATCGTATGTCTTTAAACTAAGATCCTTGTTCTTTAAGACTTTAGAAAAATCCTTAACAGCAGATATTCACAGTGCAACAAATGTTTTGATTTCTTGGCTGCTGCTACCATTAAGTGTTGATTATGAAGTCAAATAAAATTAAATCATTAACAATTTCAATCTTTTTGTCATTTATCTATTGGTCTAGTTGTGAAAATTTTTGTTTTTCTTAATTCTGAGACATAATCATATTGAATATTGTCGTTTTTGCTTTTCTGCAGTAAGTGCTTCAACTCTTCTGCACTTTCTGCAAACAAGGCTGTGCCATCTGCATAAAACAGGCTGTTGATGAGAGCTTAAACTGCCTTACATCATTGAAAACACAATAAATCACAGCATGCCAGGGCACCAACAAGCTTATAGACTTGAAGCATGAAATACAAATGAGGAATCTCCATATCTATTAACAAAATACCATCAGAATTAGTAGTGATTGCAAAAAGACATTGATTATTGTTGGTTCTCTGAAAATGGTCTCTTAGATATATGAACTGAATGGAAGAGATAGTTGAACGATAATTAACAGACAAAAAGATGAATCTTACTATTTCTCTCCGAAACTTCTAGATGACTAATAATTGCTTATTTTGTCAACTGCCTATTGAGCAGGTTCAGGATGATCCATAGAAGATAGATAAATTATATTGACATCTCATGGATACCAAAAGTCTTTGGCCAAGTTCAAAACTTGTTAGTTGCTCTTGAGTAAGCTCTGACTCAGATATCTAACATGTAATAAAACTATTCTCCACTTATGCATCAACACTGGAAATGGATGTGCATATTAGTGTGCATATCATATGCATATAGAAAATGTCTATAACAATGTTTAACAATTTTGTTGTTGTTATGTGCCATTGAGTTGCTTGCGACTCATAGTGACCCTATGTACAATAGCCCTAAACTCTGCTCTGTCCTGTGCCAATCGCACTATCTCTGACACACCCATCCTGATTACCCCAGCCACTGAATCAATCCACCTCATAGAGGGCCTTCCCCTCCTGCGCTGTCCCTCCACCCTAACAAGCATGATGTCCCTCTCCAAGGACCAGTTGCTCCTTACAACATGTCCAAAGTATGTTAGGCAGAGCCTAAGAATCCTTGCCTCCAAGGAGCAGCCCGTTTTAATGCTTTTCAGAATGAATCTGTTTGTTTTCCTAGCAGCCCATGGTACCCTCAATACTCTTTTCCAGCACCACAGCTCAAAGGCATCAATTCTCCTTCTATCCTCCTTAGTCATTGTCCAACTCTGTGATGCATAACAAGTGATAGCAATAGAGTATATTTTTTTCAATTTGAACTCTTGTGTGTGTGTGTGTGTGT
>NW_006399872.1:10584543-10585371 GCF_000299155.1 Elephantulus edwardii
AAAGTGAAGAAATGATAGACATAAAAACACAAAACCTATTTCTCACGAAAAAAGCAGATAGACTGAAAACTGGAATGAGCAACTGAAACACCTACCTACTACCACAAAGGTTATAAAGGGCTAAAAGGCTGAGGGCTGACTTGCACAATGAAATATATGTTAAACTTTGTATGTGATAAAACTGATTATACATCAAAAGAAAAGTGGTCATGATTAGGGAATTGTTAAGGTATTGTGGGAACAAATGGAAGAGTAAGTGAAGAATGGCGTGACTATTGAGATGAGGTGGACTGGCATGGGGCATGTTGAGTCGGATGATCATACGATATATTACACTGGAAATGAAAAGGTGACAAAAAATGGAGTTGCTTTCATAGTTAAAAAAGTCATTGCTAGATCCATCTTGAAGTACAATATTGTCAGTGACAGGATAATAACCATACGCATACAAAGAAGTCCAGTGAATACGACTATCATTCAAAAATATGCACCAACAACCAGAGCCAAGGAAGAGGAGATAGAAGATTTTTACCAACTTTTACAATCGGAGAGAGAACGAACATGCAATCAAGATGCATTGATAATAAGGGGTGACTGGAATGCAAAAGTTGGGAACAGAGAAGGAGATGCAGTAGTTGGCAAACATGGACTCAGTGACAGAAATGCAGCTGGAGGGAGAATGATCGAATTTTGCACAATCAATGACTTATTCATAGCAAATACATTTTTAAGTGACATAAACGCAGTTTATATACTTGGATTTCACTAGATGGTATGCATAGGAATCAGATAGATTACATCTGTGGAAAGAACCGCTGGAGAAGCTCA
>NW_006399872.1:10587236-10590493 GCF_000299155.1 Elephantulus edwardii
CAAACAGATTCATCCTGGAAAGGGTTAAACCGGGTGGCTCCTTGGAGGCAAGGATTCTGAGGCTCTGTCTAACATACTTTGGACATGTTGTGAGGAGAGATTGGTCTTTGGAGAAGGACATCATGCTTAGGAGGGACGGCGCAGGAGGGGAAGGCCCTCTATGAGGTCGATTGATTCAGTGACTGAGATAATCGGGATGGGATTGTCGGAGACAGTGCGATTGTTACAGGACAGAGCAGAGTTTAGTACTGTTGTGCATAGGGTCGCTATGGGTCACAAGCGACTCGATGGCACATAACAACACAACAACAACATTTCAAAAAAAATTATTTTACCCTTAATTCTTTAATGTGGGGTATCAATTGCATTTTATATTTATAAAGTAAACAATAATTACTATTAAATATAAGGACAATACATCTAAGGAAAGAAATGGGGGAAACCCAATAAAATAAATGGAAAAAATAATCTGTCAAGAGAAAATTAGAGTAGGCTGTCATTATCATTAAATATAATGTGATTTGTATCCCTAAGTACAAAACAATGCTATGCAAATAAACAAATACAAATAAATAGCATTAAATAAAATAATCTTAGAATAAAATTAGATGATACATTAAGCGGTATGTTGGAAGAGTGCAATGTTACATGAAAATTCAATTTGGAATGGTTAAGACAGTAATTGTTGTTGATATTATGTCGCCTGTGACTCATAGTGATTCTTAATCCCTGCTCTATCTTGTGCCATTCTTATTGTCTTTGACACACCTGCTCCTTAGTACCCCAGTCACTGTACCAATCCATCTCATCAAGAGTATTCTGCACTGTCCCTCCCCCTTCCCAAACATGATGTCCCTCTCCAAGTACTGATCCCTCCTTGTAAAATGTCCAAAGTTTTTCAGATAAAGTTTCAGAATGCTTACCATGAAGTATCCTGGTCTCACTTTCTCTAGGATGAATTAGTTTGTTCTCCTTGAAGTCCATAGTATATGCAATACTCTATCTACTCTAGCACCATAGCTCAAAGGCATTAATTCTTCTTCTATTATCCTCCAGTCATTTTCCAGCTTTCTGTTGCATAGCAAGTAGTTACAAAGACCATCACCTGGATCAGATATACTTCAATCACCCTAGGATATTTATAACAACATACAGTAAAGAAAATTATTTTTATGATGAGTAAAATTTTCAGATCTAGTCAAAGTCAAAGGCCACAGAAGTTTAACAAACTGAAAGAAGTTGAAAAATATTATGTTTATTGACTGAGTAAGTTGTAGGATTCCTTTGGGCAGCTGAGTAATCATAAAAGAAGCTTTGATATTAGGTGTACCATTGAATTTATTAAACTATAGAATTAAGATCAAAGAAAAAAAACAGAAAACTTTACTACAAAACAAGTAGCAGACATAAAAAGATAGTTCAGTAGAGAAGACATTCAAATGCCTAACAAGTATGAAGAAATGCTCAAGATAATTAGTGATTAAACTCATAGCTATTTTGTCTGTTCTTACTTATAAGTACCTTCCATTGGGTTTGTGAGGTTATAAATCATATAGAGAAAAGACTGCCCATTTTTCTCCAAGTGAGCTGATGGTGGATTGGAGTCAGTGATGGATTTTAACTGCTGGAGATGGGAGACCTATAGGTTACCTATAGACTGTCTATCCCAGATCTTCTTCATTAGCTGTTAGAGAGATGCAAAGGAAAGCAAAAAGAAGATATCATCTCATTACAACAACGATAGCAAAGTTCAATAATTTATTAAAGAACAAATATTAGTGTGGTTGGAGAGTCTGAAACTCTCACAGACTGCTAGTGGGAATATAATAATGGTGCAACCACTGTGCAAAGCAATTTTACATTTACTTAGAAATTTGGAAGTGGAACTATTTTAATCAGCAATCTCACTACTAAGTATACGTTCTACAGAGATAAGAAATACAACATAAATGGATACACTCACCACTATGCTCACTGGACCATTATTTATAATAAGAAAAAGATGGAAACAACCCAATTGTGTCCAATCATAGATGAATGGATAAAAACTATGATATATTCACACTATGGATTACTATGCACTTCTAAAAAAAAATAAAGAAGTAAAGAAACACTGCATAATATGAACAAATCTAGAGGATATTAAACTGAATGAAATAAATCAGTTACAAAAGAATACATATTGTATAAGATCTGTATTATTAAAAAAAATCCAAAGTAACAATAAAATAATGAATCACACAAAATTATCCTTAAGTGGTTACCAAGGATAAGAAAGAAAGAAGAGGAGAATAAAAAAAGTTAGTGAATAGGTAATGAAAATATATTAAGATGGAAAGTCACAGAGGGGTATAAAAGAATTAATGGAAATTAGAATTAAAGGGGGAAAGTGGGAAAAGTGCAATTTCACTTAGAAAACTTAAATGAAGTAAATTACAGAATGTGTATGTATGATTGAGTGAAAAATTAGTTTTGCTTTATAACTTTTCATTCAAACCTCAAGAAAAAAATAACACTTATTTTGAGCTATTATTTACAAGATTGCTATTAGTTCTAGTTGATTTGATGGCACATAACAGCACTGTAGAATAAAGTCTACATGTTTGGGATAAAGGTGAAAATGTATATGTTATGGCATGTTTCTAGGAGATGCTATTTCTTGGAGAAGGACATGATGTTGAGAAGGGTGAAGGAGAGGAGGACCCTCAGCCATGTGGATTGATAAGGTGACTGCTACAATGGGCTCTTGTGTGTCAGGAGGTGTGAGGATGATGCAAAATAGAACAGGGTTCAGATCTTTTGTTCACAGGGTCGCTATGAGTCATGCTCAACTCAATGGCAACTAACAACAACAACAACAGCAATATAATAGCCAAAAAGTGTGAAATGTGGAGAATTTGTGGAATTAAAATAAGATTAGTAATTGCTTCATAGGTACTAATAAAAATTAAAATATTATGTATGTTTTAATAAGATGTGGAGGTTAAGAGTTCCTCTCCTCTTACCTCTTGATTAATTAAAGTCTTGAGTAGTCCACTCTTGTTGCTTAGCACTTTCTTGCAGGTCAGAGAAGTGCGACAACCAGACATATAGTAGAAAAATAATCAGGCTAGAATTTATTGTTAATATGTAGCTGTGAGTCATTGGCATCCTATATATGTTGTTGTTGTTGTTGTTGTTATGTGCCGTCGAGTCGCCTGCGACTCATAGCGACCCTATGTACAACAGCCCTAAACTCCGCTCTGTCCTGTGCCAAT
>NW_006399872.1:10591748-10606006 GCF_000299155.1 Elephantulus edwardii
CCAGATTTCTTGGCAGAACTTGGTGAGCACGTCCAGGGCAGCATCTGTTAACTGAAATATGTCAATTGGTATACCATCTATTCCTGGAGCCTTATTTTTTTTGCCATTTCCTTAAAAGCAGCCTGAACTTCTTCTTTCATCACCATAGGCTCTTGCTCATATGTTGTTTCATGAAATAACCAAACAAAGTCCTGCAAAATTCTATGCCATCCTCATAAGTCTTGATGAGATTGAGCCCATTTTGCAGTGGCCGTCTAAGGCTGCCTTAACAGACTACCTCAACATGTATGCCTTAAAACAAGTTCTTTCCAAAGAAACTACTTCCAAACATGATTGTACTCATAAATTGGAATGGATTAGATGGCAGTAGTTTGATTCTAGGTAGTTTAGAGAGCATGAAGTGATATTTCACAGTTATTTTTATTTCCATTTCTCTCTATGACTCGATAACAACAACAATGACAATGACTAATATGAGCTCTGGTGAATTAATGGTAAGAAGCTGAGCTGTAATCCTAAAGACATACCGTTCGAAGTTACCAGCTGCTTTGCTGGGAAATGATGGACAATGTCCTTCCATGCATTTTGTTACTTCTGAAAACCTGCTGGAGAATCAGATATGGGTCTGTTCCAACTCGATGGTGCACAACAATGACTAATAAGACTAATCACTAGTAAGTGCAGGTGATTAAGTATTGATTACTAGCTTAACACTGTACACATAAACATTTATATATGGAGTATTGACTTTCTGATTTTGCTTCAAAACACAACAAAAATATGAAAAATATGATTCAAATGTGTTTTGAGTTTTAAGTTAATTCTAGAAAGTGTATCAGTCTTGAACATTTTTTAAAATATGAATTGAATAAAAACATTAATAATCATCTTTTTAAAATTCTTTTTTAAACATCCTAAAATTATCTCCTAGAGTGTTTTTGGTTTAGTTTTTAATCTATGAAATTGAGGCTTAATACATATTTTTAACAAAATTGTATTTCTATTTGTTTTCTACTTTAGTTCTTCTGACAAGGGTCATCTATTCAATTGAGAAGAAAAGAAATAATGATACATTTTTAAGCTACAGTTTATAATTTCAAAGTGCATATTTTCATTGGCAGTACAGTGAAGTTTAGCTTTTTATTTTGCACAAAATTTTAAGAAATTGACCTTCCAACAAAGTCTGCTTTTTGTGATTAAAATAGAAAAATATTTCCTCACTAGTTTTTAGAACAACATCTCAGAAAATTAAAAACTCAAGCTGTATCACAAAAGCAATATAAGACACATGAAGTAATATTCCAAATCACTGGCAATAATAAAGATGAAAATCAAAATCCCATTGAGGTACCATCTCACTCCAGTAACAGCGGCAAAGTTTAACAGTGCAGCAAGCAATAAATGTTGGAGAGGATGTGGTGAGAAAGGAACTCTTCTGCATTGTTGGTGGGATTGTAAAATGGTGCAACCATTCTGGAAGGCAGTTTGACACTTCCTCAAAAAGCTGAACATAGAAATTCCATATGATCCAGGTATTCCACCCCTTGGAATACAGACAGAGAAAATGAGAACTGAGGCACAAACAGAGATTTGTACACCAATGTTCATAGCAGCATTATTCACCATTGCAAGAACACTGAAACAGCCCAAATATCCAACCACAAACAAATGGATTGAGAAATTATGGTACATTCACACAATGGAATACTATGCAGTATACAGGAGCAATAACTTTGTAAATTATTACCTAACTTGGGAGGGACTGGAGAGCAATATGCTCAGTGAACTCAGTCTCACAAGGATAAATATTGTATAAAGCCATTACTGTAGAATGAGGATAAAGATCCAAGAAGGGCGGGAGAAGTTGGAAGCCGAGGTATGAGGATTTGCAGGGGTGGGAGACAAAATCATGGGGTTGTAAAATTTGATGGGGATAGTGAGGGAAATTGAAGGAATTTGTTCTTGAAAACAATGTATTAGAATTTTGTAAATAAACTAGTAGAAAATATAAATTTTAAAAAAGCAATATAAGAAGAAGAAGAAAGAAGCTTATGGTAGTACCTGTGCCCTTCTTCCATTTCTATAAAGAAGAGGACTTTGTTGTATGGATTGTTATGTAAACATAACAACAAGATGATCAATAAAGATAGTTCTACATGTTCAAAACTGGGAAGGGTATACACCTTTGTAGAATCCAGCTGCTCCACTTACCTTCCTGAACTTTAAAGCAATGCATTGAAGTCTGTAGTCTTTGACATTTTGTTGCAAGCATTTTAAGTCCTCCTCACTTTCAGCAAACATGATTGTGCCATTAGTATAACCAAGTTATTGATGAGTCTTCCTCCAATCCTGATGCCACATCCTTAATAAAATCCAGTTTCTCAAATAATGTATTCAGCCTACAGATTGAATAAGTATGGAGAATTGATACAGCCTTGACATAGACCTTTCTCAATTTTAAACCGTGCAGTTCCCTTGTCCTGCATGGACAACTGCTTCTTGATCCGTGTATAGGTTTTTTATATATGTTTTGATATTACTATTCTTCCCAATGTTAACATATGAAGTCAAAACGGACATAGCTGACTCCAGTGGGGTTTCAGAGAATCACATGGGAAGAGATTGCCCATCTTTCTCCCACTGACCACCTGGTGGTTTTGAACAGCTTACCTTTGGGTTGGCATGCAATTCCTTACTAACTAGACCACCGGTGATCCTTATCACATAGTTAAGCATGTAATAATGAACTCTAGCTATTATTATTTTTCCAATAAGAGTCTGGTTTAGATCCTTTATCTTGATCTGTCTTAAAGCAAGTTCAGTCAGAGGCAAGGATGGTGAAACTTCCTATCACTTTCTTTGGCCATATTTTTTAGGAAGAACCAGTTCTTGGAAAGAAAGATAGTACTGAAAAAGAGGGTCTTTGGAGGGGGAAAGTCTTCAAAAACATGGATAAGACAGTGCCTACCACAATGGACCTGAGCATATCAGAAAAAAATAGGATGGCATAAGACAGGACAAGGTTTGGAGCTGTTGTTCATAAGGTCTCTGGGAGTTGCAGTTGACTTGACAGCATCTAACAACAATCATAACTCTAACTAGACCTTTCCTTGGAAAATTTCCCTTTCTTTCATTCTTTGTGTGTCTATGGAGTTAATTGTTCTTATCAGAAGAAGTGTTATGCATAGCTAATTTCAGGTTTGTGAGTTCTTGTTCACAGTGGGAAGCCAATAAATGAATTAAACATAAAAAAATGCTCTTTTCTCTCTTCTTTCTGTTCTTTTTTTCCCTCCCTCGTATTTTAATTAACTTATCTGAGACAAACATACCCAGTAAGATGACAACCAATGGCATAATTTTTTATTGGATTTGGTTTTGTCTTCTCCCTGTCCTAGAAGCTTTTCTGTTTATTGCTCCAACTAGGAGTCAGAATCAAATCAGTAGCAGACTTTTTGTTGTTGTTCGCTTATTTGTTCATTTTTGTTTGTTTGTTTTTAAGTGAGAATGTGTAAGTCTTTTAGTTATGTTGTTGTTGTTGTTATTGTTGTTGCTGTTATTGTTGTTGTTGTTACTGCCATTGAATCAAGTATGACTCATACTGCCCTATGAACAATCAACCTGAACCTTGTCCTTTCCTGTGACAACCTCTTTACCTGAGATGCACTAAAACTTATCTATCTCATTGGAGGGTCTGCCGCTCCTTCCCTGACCCTTCATCTTTCCAAGCATGTTTTTTTCTTTCAAGGAATAGCCTCACTTAGCTACATCTAAAAGTATGACAGATGAAGCTTTGTCATTTTTACCTCTAAGAAGCAGTCTATTTGCACTTTCCCCAAGACATATTTATTCTTTTGGTTTTGTATGGAATATTCAGTACTATTCTCCATTACCACAACCCGCAAAACATCAATTATTCTGTCATTTTTATTCACTGTCTCACTATCTGATGCATAGCAGGTGATTGAGAATACTATGGTTTGAACCAAACACACGTAAGTTTTCAAACTGACATCATTGCTCTTCAAAATATTAAAGAGGTCCCTGATAGCCCAGTGCAATGAGTCTCCCTCTTTCCTAACTACTGGTACCAAATGTGCTGATTGTTTGTACAAGCAAAATGAAATCATTGACAGCCTAAATCCTTTCTCCATCTATCATAATGTTGACTAGTGGCCTTGTGGTGAAGACCTGTGTTTGCTTGATTTTGAGATGAAATCCATACCAAATATTATAGATCTTCCGCTTTTGCAGCAAACATTTCATGTTCCCCTCACTTTTAGTAAGCAAAGTCGTGTCATCTGCATAACACTGGTTATTAATGAATCTTCCTTTGGTCCTGATGCCACATTTTTTTTATTATTTGCAGCTTAGCAAATTATTTGTTCAGCATATGATTGAATAGATATGGAGAAAGATGTAACCTTGCTGCATATCCTTCCTACTTCTAAACTTTGCAGTATTCTCTTCCTTCATTCAGAGAACAGCTTCTTGATCTAGGTATCAATTTCTCACAAGCACAATTAAGTGTTGTGGGACTTTCATTCTTCTCAATGTTAGCCATAGTTTGTTATGATCCATATAATAAAATACTTTTGCATAGTCTAACAGCACAAATAGGCTTTGTTCTGGTATTCTCTGCTATCAGCCAGGATCCACTTGACATCAGCAATGATATCCTTAGTACTAAGGCTTCTGAAATGAGCTTGAACTTCTGGTAATTCCCTTGTTAATGTACTACTCTAGTAGTTTTTTAATGATCTTCAACAATATTTAGCTTTCATGATATATTAATTGTATTGTTTGATAATTTACACATTCTGTTGTATTGCCTTTCTTGGGAATGGGGACAAATATGTATTGAATAATCAAGTTCTGTGCACTCAATGATTAATTCATAACAAATACCTTTTTTAAAAAACACAAATGGTAACTTTATATGTGGACTTCATTTGATGGTTTACAAAGGAATCAGATTAACTATAATTGCAAAATTATTGGAAAAGTGCAATATCTGCAGTCAAACCAGAGCAGACCATCAATTACTTATGTGCAAGTCAAAATTGAAGCTGAAGAAAATGAAAACTAGTCGTGAGAACCAAAATATGACTTTAAACTATTCCAGCTGAATTTCAGAATCTTCTTAAGGACAAGTTTAAGGCATTGAACAAAAGTGATAGAAGACCAGAGGAACGGTGGGAGGAAATCAAGATATCATCCATGAATAGTGCAAAAGGTTGTTATAAAGAAAGAGAAAACAACAACAAATCAAAACACATGCTTGAAAAGACTATGAAAATTGTCTTAGAATGCTGTTTTTGTGTACCATAACTAATGAACTGACCCATAGCTGATCTTCCAGCAGGTTTTCATAGACAGTAAATCACACAGGAGGAGACGGTCCATCCTTCTGACACAGAGCAACTGGTGGACTTGAGCCTTTGGATTGCAGTGCAGTTTCTTACCACTAGACTACCAGAGCTCCTTAGGATGTATAGATGTTTTTATGTGCCATCGAGTCACCTGTGACTCATAAAATCCCTGTGTACAACATCCCTAAACCCTGCTCTTTCCTGGGCCAATCTCACTCTCTCTGATGCACCTACCCACGTTGCCCCAGTCACTGAATCAATCCATCTCATAAAGGGTCTTCCTCTCCTTCTCTGTCTCTCCACCCTCCCAAGCATGGCATCCCTCATCAAGGACTGCTCCCTCCTTGCAACATGTCTAAAATATGTCAGATGCTTCTGAATTCTGGCCTCCAAGGAGCAGCCCGGTTTAACCCTCTCCACGGCAAACTTGTTAGTTCTCTTAGCAGTCCATAGCATATTCAATACTCTTCTCCAACACCGCAGCTCAAAGACATCAATTCACATTCTATCATCCCTTGTCATTGTCCAGCTCTCTGACACTTAGCAAGTGATTGCAAAGACCATGGCCTGTATTAGGTGCATCTTAGTCTCCAGACTGACATCATTGCTCTTCAGTACTTTGAAGAGGTCTCTAACAGCAGACTTTCCCATCACAATATTTCAAAAGACAGTGCAGGAAGACAAAGTAAAGTATTATAATGAAATGTGCAAAGAGCTGGAGACAGAAAATCAAAAGTGCCGAATTTGCTTAGCATTTCTTAAGCTCAAGGAACTGAAAAACAAATTCAAGCCTCAAGCTGCAATACTTAAGAATGCTTTGGGCAGAATATTAAATGATCCAGGAAGTATTAAAAGAAGATAGAAAGAGTATATAGAGTTATTGTACCAAAAGGAATTGGCAGACAGAAGAATTTCATGAAACAACATATGAGCAAGAGCCTATAGTGATAAAGGAGGAAGTTCAAGCTGCTTTGAAAGAACTGGTAAAAAATAAGGTCCCAGCAATTTACAGTATATTAATTGACATATTTCCATTAATAGATGCTGTCCTAGATGTGCTCAACAAGAAATTTGAAGGACAACTACTTGGCCAACTGACTGGAAAAGATCTATATTTGTTCCCATTCCAAAGAAAGGTGATCTGACAGAGTGTGGAAATTATCGAACAATATCATTAATATCACATGCAAGCAAGATTCTGCTGAAGATTATCCAAAATTGACTGAAACAGTACATCAGCAGAGAACTACCAGAAGTGCAGGATGTATAGAAGAAAAAAGAAAAAGAAAAAAAAAGGAAGAGATACTGAAGTAAAAGAGCTGAACAGAAGATTTTAAAGGGAAGCTAGAGAAAATAAAGTAAAATATTATGAAGGTGAAGGCATATGCAACTATATGTAGTCACAAATTAAAAGGGAATAATTTACTTAACATTTCTCAAATTTAATAAAAAAGCACCACAAAAGAATGAAAGACAAATTTAAGCCTCGAGTTGCAATACTGAGACATGCTATGGATATAATCTTGAATGATATAGAAAGCATCAAAAGAAGATGGAAGGAATAAAGAAAGTCAATGTATGGAAAAGAATTAGTTGACACTGAAAAATTTCAGAAAGTACCATACGAACAAGAGCACATAGTGATGAAAGATGAAGTTAAAGCTGCACTGAAGGTATTGACAATAAATAAGGCTCCAGGAGTTATTGGAACACCAACTGTCATGTTTTAACTAACAGATGCAGCCCTGGTTGTGCTCACCACTTTATGCCAGGAATTCTGGAGGGCAGCTACCTACCTGGTCAACTAACTGGAAGAAGCATTTGTCTTTCAGATATTAGTCATGTTATATAAACTCAAGTCCGTTTGTTTTGATGAGGTCATATGAAGAAACGTTCTTCTAGTATTTTGATTGTCTTATGTTTTTCACTGAATGTGTCCTTCAAATGGCCTACACCAGTGTTTCTGACTCTCTGCAGTCTTATACCCATTTCCTAATTTAATTTCTAACGTATTTCCTTGAAATTCTGTCCATTCTGTCTGTATTATTTTCTCCATTTATAGGGAAAAAGAAGGGTAACGGGGGATGAGTGATGGGAGAATAATTTTCTCCCAGTTGAAGTAAGATTTCAGAATTGGGTTGGGTCAAAATTCTTTCCCTCAAATAGTATACTTTACCATAGAGAAAGACCATTTCTCAAGGATTTCTCTTCTACTCTCCTTGCTGAACCTTCACAGAATCTTTATCAACTCTTTACCAGGAGAATCTGGTAGTCTAGTTGTCTGTAGGGAAAATCCATGGAAGTATGTGCAGGGTATCTTCTAAGACTGAAAATCCCAGCTCTCTCTCTCTCTTGGTTTTTTTTGGCTATTCACTTCTTTTGTATGTGTGATTTTAATGAAAATTTAAAGAAAGGTTGGGTTTTCATTCATTCATTGATAAATTTTCCTCTTTCCCCCTCCATTCTCCCTACCCCAATTACTTTTTTAATGTGTATGTGTATATATATATATGTATGACAATATATAACATATAATTCCTAATTACACACTCCTTTGAGATAGTCCTTCCTTTCATGTGATCCAGTACAATGTTCCTTATCTATTCACTCTTTGCCTCCTCTCCTCCACCACTGCTATTTTAATATTGTTTTGTAACTGTGAATTTATGCATTATTTGTTTTTTTTGTGACTTCTCATAGTGCCTTCCAAACTTATCTACGTTGTGTAGTGTTTTACGAGCTCATTTTTCAATGGTGCATAATATTCCTTTTTGTGAATTTAGCACAGTTTTAGACCAATAGTTGGGTTGCTTAAATTTCTTCTCTGTCATAAATAATACAGCAATAAATATGTATGTGCATATATTTATCTGTGTCACAGTTCTGGTTTCTTTAGGGTTTATTTCCAGTAACAGGATAGCTAAGTCAAATGTATTTCTATTTCCAGATTTTTGAGAAAGCACCAGATTGCCTTACATAGTAGTTGTATCATTTTACATTGTCACTAATAATGAATGATAGTTCCAGACTTCACATATCTTTGGCAGCATTTGTTCTTTACTCCCCTGTTGAAGTTCACTTTTGTTACTGGGATGAGATGGTATCTCATGGTTGTTTTGATTTGTATTTCTCTGATACCATAAGATTTTGAACATTTCTTCATATATTATTAGGCCATCTAAATTTTTTCTTTAGTGATGTGTCTATTAATATCATGTGGTTGGATTGTTTGCCTTTTTCTTGTTAAGTGATAAAGTATACATTTTAGATATGTTTATCTAAACATTCAGATATATCATTGTAAAATATTTTTTCTAGTCTGTAGTTTTTCTTTTCCCCCTATTGGAAATTTTTCTGATGCATGTGACCCAACAGAGTGTGGAAATTATCTAACAATATCATTAATATCACATGCAAGCAAGATTCCACTGAAAATTACCCAAAAACGTTTGGAACAATATGTCAACAGAGAACTGCCAGATGTGCAGGCTGGATTTAGAAGAGGTCGTGGTACTAGGGATATTATAGCTAATGTTAGATGGATCTTGGCAGAAAGCAAAGAATAGCAGAAGAATGTCTATCTGTGCTTCATTGACTATGCAAAGGCTTTTGACTGTGTGGATCACAACAAGCTGTGGCTGACTCTGAGAAGAATGGGAATCCCAGAATATTTGTGCTAATGCGAAACCTATAGTTGGACCAAGAGGCAGTCATCAGAGCAGAGCAAGGAGACAATACATGGCTCAAAATAAAGAAGGGAGTCCGTCAGGAATGTATTCTGTCTCCATACCTTTTCAATCTGTATGCAGAACAGATGATCCAAGATGCTGGGCTGTATGCGGAGGAATGTGGCATCAGGATTAGTGGAAGAGTCATCAACAACCTGCATTATGCAGATGACACAACCCTGCTTGTTGAAATGCTTCAGGAGGACCTGAAACGCTTGCTGCAGAAGGTCAAGGACTGCAGCCTCCTATATGGATTGAAGCTCAACATCAAGAAAACAGATTCTCACCACTGGGCCAATTGGCAACATCAGTATGAATGGTGAAGAGATTGAGAAAGTTAACAGTTTTAGTTTGCTTGGCTCCACAATCAACACTTGGTAACAGCAGCCAGGAATCAAGAGATGAATTGCATTGGGAAAGTCGGCTGTGGGGGACCTCTCAAGAGTACTGAAGAGCAATGACATCAGGCTGGAGACTAAGGTGTGCATATCTGGGCTATCATTTTCACAATTACATGCTATGCATCAGAGAGTTGGACAGTGAGTACGGTTGATAGAAAGAGAATTGATGCCTTTGAGCTGTGGTGCTGGAGAAGAGTGTTGAATATACCATGGACTGCTAGAACAAACAGGTTTGTCCTAGAGAAGGTGAAGCCGGAATGCTCCTTGGAGTCAAGGATTCTGAAGCTTCGTCTGACATACTTTGTGTATGTTGCAAGGAGGGACTGGTCCTTGGAGAGGGACATCATATTTGGCAGAGTGGAGCCAGGACGGTGAAGGAGAGGAAGACCTTCGATGAGATGGAGTGGTGGGAATAAGAGCATTTGAGATGCCTCTGTTGGCACAGGATAGAATAGCGTTTGGAGCTCTTGTACATAGGGTCACTATGAGTCGCAAACGACTCGATGGCACATAACAACAACACATCAATCTATGACTTTGTCATTCTCTTATGAATTTTTTCTGAGTCTCCTCAAGACATAAGTTATAATGATTAAGTGTTTCTAAAAGTTAACAGCTCTGTAGGCTTCTGCTCCATTTAAGAAATTCTGTTATTGAGGTTTCTGGATGCATTTGTCCTTTCAAATTTCAAGGTGACATTTGTCTTATATAGCTTATGTTCTTTTGAGCCCAAGAAAAGTTGTTAATATTCAGTTTACCTAGCTATTTCTTGTTGTAAAAGTGTATACTTCTGAGACCTTTATATTTCAAAGCTAAAACCAGAACTGAGGAATTTTCCACAACACAGATTTGATTTATATGTTCTATTTTTTTCTAGTGTTAAAAAGAGCAATTTTTTTTTAATTTGCGGTCTTTTAAGAATGTATATATGCGCATGTGCATGTGTATGAAGACAGCAACATTATCGTCTGTTGTTTTAATGTGCTGTAAAGTCACTTGTGATTCATAGTGACCCTATGTGCAAGAGCCCTAAACCCTACTCTATTCTGTGTCAACCTGTCTCTGACACACCTATTTCCCCTACCACAACCACTGAATCGAGTCATCTCATTGAAGGTCTTCCTCTCCTGCACTATCACTCCACTCTCCGAAAGATGATGTCCCTCTCCAAGGACTGGTACCTCTTTGCAACATGCCCAAAGTATGTCAGATGAAGCTTCAGAATCTCTGACCCCAAGGAGCAGCCCAGCTTCACCCTCTCTAGAACAAACCTCTTTGTTCGCTTAGCAGTCCATGGTATATTCAATACTCTTCTCAAGCACCACAGCTCAAAGGCATAAATTCTCTTTCTATCATCCCTAGTCACTGTCCAGCTCTCCAATGTGTAGCGTGCAATTGCAAAGACTATAGCCAGGATCAGGTGCACCTTACTCTCTAGCCTGATGTCGTTGCTCTTCAGTACTCTGGACATATCTCTGACAGCTGACTTTCCCAGTGCAATTCACCTCTTGATATCCTGGCTGCTAGTACCAAGATTGTTGACTGTGGAGTCAAGCAAACCCCAATCTCGTCACCATTTATACTGATGCTGCCAATTGGCCCAGTGGTAAGAATCTTTGTTTTCTTGATGTTGAGCTTCAATCCATATTGAAGGCTGCAGCCCTTGACCTTCTGCAACAAGCACTTCAGGTCTTCCTCAGTTTCAGCATATACATATTACATATACATATACATAAACAGGTTGTTGATGAATCTTCCACAAATCCTGATGTCACCTTCCTCCTCATACAGCCCGGTGTCTTGGATGATATGTTTTGCACACATATTGAAAAGGTATGTAAACAAAATATTGTCATATGCTGCATTAGGTGAAATCAGAGTAATTAAGTCTGTATATTTGATATAATCTTATTAAAAATTAAGAAATGGTTGGAATAAAAATAAAAAAGATGTTACTATATTTATATTGTTGTTGTTTTTATGTGCTATAGAGTTGCCTGCAACTCAGAGTGACCCTATCCATAATAGCTCTGAACCCTGTCCTGTCCTGAGCCAATCTCACTGACTCTGACACATTTACCCTCATTATCCAAGACACTAAGTCAATCCATTTCATCCAAGATTTTCCTTTTCTACACTGTCCCTGGACTCTTCCAAGCATGATGTCCTTCTCCAAGAACTGGCTCTTCTTTGCAACATGCTCACAGTGTGTGAGACAGAGCTTTAAAATCCTTGCCTCCATAAAAGAAACTTGATATTGCCTAATATAGACCTGTTTGTTCACTTTGCTGTCTATGGTATGTTATTCCTATATAGGGTCAACTTTGTGTCAGTTCTGACTCTACTGCAAACAACAATATACTTGCCAAGCATGGAAAGGAATAAGCTTGATCATTGTTACTTTAAATAAACTACAGTTTATTGATGTACGTAGTTCAGAACAAGCAAAAGAGTTCTTGTTGTTTGGAAAAAATGTAAAACATAATAGCCAGGTGATAGAATAAAATACTTAAACTACAAAAAGGAGCAAGAGGGTCCATGTAAACAAAGATTGTCATGATTAAGAGAACAGAATATAAAATATTAGTGGATAAAATACATGATGAAAAAGGTTTGAAGAAATATCTCTTTTTATTAAATAGTCTTATATGTGGTTCAGTGCATTTCATGATGTTTAGATATGTTCAAACAAACAGGCATATATTTTAACACATGAAATATCACCATCTGGGGTGTTTTCTAAAAAACTAAATTTTGGTATAATTCCATTTATTTTTATGCTTGAAATTTACCACTATGACTCTACTAATAGCAGACTCAACTACTAGATTGATATATTCAAGGTTCTATAGACAACATCATTTCTCCTTAGCAATTTTCATACTACATCTTTTTTCTATTATTTTTCCAATAAGAAAATGTTATTTCTAACCACTGATATCTGAAAATGCCTTTTGTGAAATGACTTAACGGCTTTAAATCAGGCAAGTTGGTAATTTTTTTCTTATTACTTTGTAAGTTATTTAAAGATATTAAAAAGAATGCTTAAAGGCATTTAACACAGAAATGCAAGAGTTCATTGCTACTTTCTCTTCACAGATTCTTTCAGATTGCATCTTCTGTTTTTCAACGGGATTTTTTTTTTTACTGTTTATAATTCTACTCCTTTTCATATTAAATATATTTTATTCTGGGTATGTTAGGGAAAATGAGTATTGTATTAGTAGCTAAGTTCTAGCTATTATTACTGTGATATTTGTAATAGACAATAATGTTCTCCCACAGAGAAGCTGGTGGCCTTGAGCCAGGATTACAGCACAGCTTCTCACCACTTGGCCACCACAGCTCCCTACAAAATTGACAGACCATGATTGGTTCTAAATGGGCAATAGGAACCTTCTGTACAGCATTATGTTTTTTTCTGTGGTATCTGGGAATTTTTAAAGGATGTCACTTAATTTTTGTTTTTATCTTATCTTTGAAAATAAATATTCTTCTTGGACTTTGGATTAACCTTATCTACTTTATATTACCAATGTACAATAATCCTTAAATTACATAGCTAATGCACTTTTATGGGACTACAATTTGAACATCTCAAAATGTGGTTACCATCTATTTTCTCATGTTATTCTCTCAGATAGCTAAATTCTCCCAGATATGACCTTAATGATTCAGTCCCTCATAAGCATACAAATTTGTTCAAGTTCAAATCTTGGGTTCACTACTTATTAGCTGTGTGACCTTACTACTTAACCTCTCAGTTAACCTTTCAGAACTTTATAATTTGTAATACAGAAATTGTAATAGTGCCTCCTTATGAGAATTAAATTGATTTGAATACATATAATACATGGAATTGCATCTGATGCATTTTAGATGCATATTAATATGTAGGGCTGATTTATGGATTGAATTATGTCATGCACAACCCCCTCCTTCAAGTGTTGGAATCTTAACTCTTACACTTTTAGATATAATTCCATTTGCAAACAGGCTTTTCTTTGTTATATTGTTGTTATTGTTAGATGTTATAGATTTAGACTCACAGCAACCTTGTATACACCAGAATGAAACATTACTCATTCCTGTGCCACACTTCCCGTTGCTGTTGTACCTTAATTCATTATCCCAATACTGTGTTAATCCATTACCTTGAAAGTCTTCCTCTTTTTCTTGGAACCTCTATATTACCAAGCATTCTGTCTTTTTTAGGGGCAAGTTCTTTCTGTACTAAACTGTCTAGAGAATTAATATTTAAAGAGTCAATAGAACATTTCAACCCCACAAAAAAAACACTAAGTATTAGAATTTAAAAATATAAGCTTTTGTCATGTTTGTTATTATTACTGGTATTTTTGTTACTAGGCACCATCAAGTCAAGTACAACTCATAGTGACCCAGTGAACAGCCATTCTGAAACCTGCCCTATCCTGTGCCATTCTCATTATCTCTGAGACACGAGAGCCCATGGTTAAAATCACAATGTCAATCCATCTCATTGAGAATTTTCTCTGTTGCTGACCCTTAATCATTGCAAGCATGATGTCCCTTTCCAAGTAATAGCCTTCCCTAACCTAGAGTTGCTATAATCAAGGATGCTTTAGGCAGAATATTAAATGATCCATGAGGTATTAAAAGAAGATGGAAGGAATATACTGAGTCATTGTATAGAAAGGAATTGGCAGATACAGAAGAATTTAATGAAATAACATTTGAGCAAGAGACTATGGTGATGAAGGAAGAAGTTCAAGCTGCTT
>NW_006399872.1:10610819-10616777 GCF_000299155.1 Elephantulus edwardii
TTTGGTATCAAAGGTATGTCTGCTTCATAGAATGAATCTGGGAGGGTTCCATCTTCTTCTATTTTCTGAAATAATTTATGTAGAATTGGTAACAGTTCTTCTTCAAATGTTTTATAAAATTCACTTGTAAAACCATCTGGTCCAGGGCTTTTCTTGGTTGAATCCATTCTTGTAGCAATTGTGTTGAATCATATTGCTGTTTCTACTTTCTGCCTTTACAGTGCTTTTTAAATATTGTGAATGTTATTGTGTGGGGCATACAAATGTGCATTAAATAGAAAATTTTTGGAAAATAAAAAAAATCATGGAATGTTTTATGTTTGACAAAAATAAAATTTAAATTTAACTGTTTAAAAAACTATATGCAAAGATAATGTTTTATTGTTTGGAAGTTATAACTTCAAGATTCTATGACAGGTGCACACCGTAAGGTGACTCATATTGATCCTCAACTTTGACATTTAAACCAATCTAAATAACCTTCTCTTTTTGAGTATGGTAAAAATGTTAGGCTTCCCTCTTTTTTTAAAAAAATTATTTTATTGATTTTAATGAGTGTTTACAGAGATTTTGGATTTCCATTCATTCATTGTATTTTTCTCCCTGCCCACCCCTCAATGCCCAGTTCACTCTTCTGTTTGAAAAGTAAAATTCTTTCATTGGTATACAATCTCCCCCACCCCCCGCCCCCCAGTACATTCCACTAGGCAACCTTTATTCCGGACTCTAGTTGTGACCATTGTACCCAATCATATATCACTTTTAAACTGTTTTCTCCCTCATCTGTTTCAATGCAATATACATAATTTATCCAATTTTCCTCAGTGTCAACCCAACCCTGATGTCAGTCCCTTTCTACAACAGTGGCACTATGCAGTGTTTGTCCTTTTGTGACTGAGCTATTTCACTCAGCATAATGTCCTCTAGGGTCACCCATTTTGAATAATATTGTATGAGTTCCTTGGTTTTCAATGCAGCGTAGTATTCCATTGTGTGAATATACCACAGCTTCTCTATCCATTTGCTTGTACTTTTGTCTTCCAGAGTTGCCTTTTGAAATCTTCTGTTTAACTCCTTCCGTTCTTGATTTCTTCCCTTGGCATTGGCTTCTCGGTGCTGTAGTGGAATATTAAAAGTCTCTTCTGATATCCATCTTGGCTTATTGTTCCTCCTCTGTTTTTAATGACCTTTTGTATTCTTTGTGGATAATATTCTTGATATCCTCTCATAGGTCATCTGGTCTTCACCCCTTAGTATTCAAAGCTTCAAACCTGTTCCTGAGATGATCTTTAAATTCTGGTGGGATAAACTCGAGGTAAAATTTTCATTCTTATGGATTTGATTCATATTCCTTTAGCTTCGGTTTGAACTTGAATATGAGTAGATGATGATTTGTTCCACAATCAATACCTGGTCTAGTTTTCACAACTGATAGCGAGCTTTGCCATTTAATTTCTCCACAGATATAGTCAATCTGATTCCTGTGTATACACCATAAAGTGAAGTCCACATGTATAGCTGCCATTTGTGTCTCTTATAGAAGGTATTTGCAGTGAACAGGTCATCGATTGTGAAGAATCCTATCATTCTCTCTCCAGCCTCATTTCTGTCACCAAATCCATGCTTTCCAAGTATTGATCATTCTCCCTTGTTCCAAACTTTCACATTCTCATTTCTCATTATTAGCAAAGCATCTTGGTTGCATGTTCCATCAGTTTCTTACTATAAATGTTGATAGAAATCATCTACCTGCTCCTGTTTGGCCCTGGCTTTGGTGCATACATTTGAATGGTAGTGGTACTAACAAGTCTTCCTTGTATGTGTGTGGATATTATCCTATCGCTCACAACATTCTATTTAAGGTTCAATCTAGAAATTATCCTTTTAGCTCTGAATATGACTCCATTTTTTCCTCACCTCTTCATTTCCAGCATAGTAGGTCATATGGCTGTCTCACTCAAAAAGGTTCATGTCAATCCATTTCATTTTACCAATGTCTAATATATTAATATTTATGCATTCTCCTATAGTCATACTTCTCACATTGCACATTCTAATCAGTTTAAAATTAAGACAGTGTGCATCAGGGTTTTATTCTCTCCAAAAACTCATTCAATCTGTGTGATTAACAATAAGCATAGAAATACATTTACCTGTTTATGTCTCAGTTCTTATTTTTTTTGAGGCTATGTATCTATTGGTGGAATGTCTGGATCAAATGATATTTACATTTTCAATTTCTTAAGTAAATATAGACTGCTTCCACAGCATTTTACATTTCCACCACCAACGTATGAGTTTCAATTTCCCACAACCCTTGCCAGTTCTTTTTCACGGACTTACTAAATTTAATTTTTGATGGAATAAATTGGTATCTCTCTTTTTATATTTTACTTTATTTCCATGCCTTTGCAGCTATTATGGAGCTCTGGTGACTTAATGGTAAAGAGCTGTGTAGACAAACAAAGGGCATGTTTTTCGAATCCACCAGTAGCTCCTCAAAAGAAAGATAGAAAATCTCCTCCCATGAAATTGCTGCTGAAAATCTATTGGAGGTTCAGCTATGGGTCATTTCCAACTCAATGGCACTTAATAACTGCTAATAAGAGGAGCTCTGATATTTGGCTGGCCAAATGGTAGAAAGTTTTGCTGCCAGCTCCAAGGCAAGTGGTTTATATTACCCAGGTGTTGCCCTGAGAGAAACAGGAGCATCTCATCTCAGGTAATTTATGAGTAACAATCTACCTGCTAGCGCTTAACAGCAACAAACAAAAGATCTTGAGCATTTCTTCATGCCCCTGTTGACCATTTGAATGTCTTCTAAGGTGAACGGTCTTTTCATGACTTCTGCCCATTTTGTAAGTGAATTTTTGGCCTTTATTGTTGCTGAAGTGATGGCATTTTCTATAGATTTTTTTATATGAGGCACTTGTCAGTTATGTCACTGCAAAAGATGTTTTCCTCAATCTGATGATTCTCTCTTCACTCATTTGGAGGAGTTTTTTTGTTTGCTTGTGTTTTAGAAGAACATGATTTTCTTCTTCTTTTCTTGTTGTTTTTGTTATGTCCTGTCGAGTCACCTTCAACTAATAGGGACCTTACGTACAATAGCCCTAAACTCTGCCCTATCCTGTGTTAATATTAATGGCTCTGATACACCTACCCCCATCAGCCCAGCCACTGAATCAATCCATCTCAAGGGTCTTCTTATTCTGCACTGTCGCTCTACCCTCCCAAGCATGACGTTCCTCTCCAAGGGCTGATTCCTCCTTGAAACATGTCCAAAGTATGTCAGACAAAGTTTCAGAATCCTTGCCTCCAAGAATCAGCCTGGTTTAATCCTGTCCAGGATGAACTTGTTCATTCTCTGAGCAGTCGATGGTATATCCAATATTCTTCTCCAACACCACAGCTCAAAAACATCAATTCTCTTTCTATCACCCATAGTCATTGTCCAGATCTCTGATTCATAGAAAGTAATTTCAAAGACCATGACCTGTATCAGGCACACCTTAGTCTCCATAATGACATCATTGCTCTTCAGTACTCTGAAGAGGTCTCTGACAGAGATTTATTTCTCCCACATATTCTTTCATTGACATTATATTTCATACAATCATTTTCATACATTGTGTTTTATAAAAACAAGTTAAAAGTACATGAGTAAAAAAATTAAAAGCAATAATATTCCAAGCAGAGGTTCTAACTGTGGCACAAATCAGGTTACAGAGGGAAGGTAGTTCTTAAAATAAAAGGCTATTGACTAGCACTTTGTCTATTTTAGTATAAAGGTTAGGAACCACAAGATGTAGAGGCTCAAGTATGTCATTTATTGTTCTTAAGTCCTGGACCACATTCTAGTCTTCTGGGCTACAACAGTTGCATCTTCAAGGATATGAACATGTATGGCTAAGCACAATTGATAGCAGTGCATCTAAATTCCAAAATCAATATCCACAATAGTCTACATGTTTCCTATTGCCAAAGGGGCTCTTCAGAGTAGTGAGAGAAGATCTTCACCCTGAAACCTACAGCGTCCCTTTTCAGCAGGAAGTAGCTAAGAGAATACACAGTCCCCTTTTTCTTATGAATCAGGGTGAAATCTTTCTTAGGGAGGAGTGATAGGGAATAGCAAAGGACACACTGACAAAGGAGATTAATCAGAACTGGTTTTGACAAGCACTGTGGCAATGGGAGAATTAAAACAGACTTTCAAGGGAAAAAAAATTTTTTTAAAAAAAAAGAGGAACGAACTGGGGTGGGTAGAGAAAATAGTGCAACAATGAATGAATGGAGATCCAAAATCTCTGTAAATGTTCATTTAAATTAATAAAATAAAAAAATTTAAAAAGTGATATCCTTGCTATTCAACACTTTAAAGAGGTTCTTAACTGTAGATATC
This sequence comes from Elephantulus edwardii, assembly GCF_000299155.1. Lineage (NCBI taxonomy): Eukaryota > Metazoa > Chordata > Mammalia > Macroscelidea > Macroscelididae > Elephantulus > Elephantulus edwardii. The sequence goes on from NW_006399872.1 coordinate 10,615,222, forward strand.
CCCAATGTCCTTTTGATTCTTGGCTGCTGTTACCATGAATGTTGGTTGTGGATCTATGTAAAATAAAATAAATGACAATTAAAAAAAATTAATCACCGTTGGACTATGCCCACCATTACCTGGCCTTTTCAGGTCTCCACCAGATCTTTCCTAGTTCCTTTACCCTCCTCTCACTCCATCCATTAAATTGTGTAACCTTGTAATTTTGCCCCTACTTATCCTCACCCTTCTGCTTCAACTCCTTCTCTCCTTGGATCCCCATGAATGTTTTGCTAGTTATCCTTCTATCTTTTTTAAACATGCTTATGCAGTATTTGTCTATATGAGACAGAGATAGTTTATGCACTGTAACACTCTCAAGTCTTTCACAAGTTATGTACTACTTTTTAAAAGTATTGCTCCTGAGTGCTGCATAGTATTCCATCATGTGAGTGTACCATATTTTGTCAACCATTTGGTGGTGATTGGACATTCGGGCTGTTTCAATGATCTTGAGATGGCGAATAATACTACTATGAACATTGGTGCATATCAATCTCCATTTGTGTCTAAATTCTAATTTTCTTGGGGACTTTTCCTAATAGTGGAATAGCTGGGTTATATGTTAATTTCTATGTTCGACTTTTTTTATGATCCTTTTAAATTTTTTATTAATTTTAATGAAAGTTTACAGAGACTTAAGGTTTCCAGTCATTCATTGTTTCACTTTTCTCCCTGCCCATCCCTTCCCCCCAATTCACTTTTCTCCTTGATGTTGTTGTTGTTGTTGTTGTTGTTGTTGTTGTTGTTAAAGGCCATTGAGTCGCAGGCGACTCATAGCGATCCTATGAAGGAGAGTCCTCAAAGCTTGGGTGCCTTTTATCCTCTCTCCAGGTTCATAGGGTTTCCAGAGGCAAACTATTATGGAAGTGGATGCCACTCCCCCTTATACGCTTATTTTAATCGGGGAGCTCCACCCCACTCTCTGTCTGCATTTTCTCCTTGATGAGTAAAAGAAAAACTCTTTCATTGCTATGCAATCCCTACCGACAAGTCCACTGCACTGTGCAGCCTTCATTCTGGACTCCTGTCATGACAATAATATGTTCAGCTTTTTGAGGAAATGTCAAACTGTCTTTCAGAGTGGTTGTACATTCCCACATTGTATGAGAGTTCCCAACACTCTACGTCCTCTCCAACATTGTTTGCTTGCTGTCCTTCTAAACGTTGCTGTTGCTACTGGGGTGAGATAATATTTCATTCTGGGTTTGATTTTCATCTCTCTTATTGGCATTAATTTAGAGCATTTCTTCATATGTCTGTCGGTCATTCAAATGTATTCCTCTGTGAAAAGTTCTTCCATGCCTTTTGCACATTTTATAATTAGGTTATCAGTATTTTTTTTTCTGGAGTCTTGAGAGTATTCTGTAAACTTTTGTTACGAGATCCTTGTTTGAGATGATTTTACCAAATGTTTTTTCCCAGTTGGTAGGTTGCCTTTTCACCCTATGGATGAACAAAGGTTTTTAATTACAGAAAGTCCCATTGTTGATTTTTTTTTCACTTTTTTTGTTTTG
>NW_006399872.1:10616877-10618017 GCF_000299155.1 Elephantulus edwardii
AATAATTTTAATGAACATTTACAGAGAATCTGGATTTCCTTTCATTCATTGCTGCACTTCTCTACCTGCCCAGACCTCTCCCCCCACCCCCCAGTTCGCTCCTCTCTTTCAAAAGTAAAAGAAAGACTCCCTCCCTGGTACAAAATCCCCCCCGCACCCCTCCCACCGCCCCAAGTACATTCCACTATGTAACCTTAATTGTGGACTCCTGTGATATCCATTGTTGAGTTTATTCTCTCCAGATTGTGCACTTCTGGCTATATTTATCAGCCTTTTCATACCATAGACTAGGCCTTCTAAGCATGGTGCTATTTTGTCTTTTTATTTTTTAAATAAAATTTTAATTGTGATTTTAATGAACATTTACAAAGAAGTTAGATTTTCAGGGAGCTCTAGTGGCCTAGTGGCAAGAAGCTGCATTGCACTCCCAGAGGTACATGATTTGAATCCACCAGATATTCTGCTGGAGAAGGAGGAACAATGTCATTCTGTACCAGTCAGATCCTATTTGACAGCACACACACACAAAATAATAAAATAAAATAAAAAAACCCAAAGAAGTTAGATTTTCATTGATGAATTGTTGCACATTTTACCCCTTCTCCTTCCCTGTCCCCCTGCCCAATTCACTCTTCCTTTTTAAAAAAAAATGCATTGTTGTAAAATTACTGACATTCTCCCGCCCCAGTCCTCTTTGCAATAGTATACTTCTTATTCTGAGTTTTTGTCTCATGTATAATGCCAAATAACATGTTTCTTTTAGGTAGTTATTTTCTTTCATCTGTTCCAATGTAATGGTCATTATCTACCCACTCTTATCCTGTTCTCCTCCCAATAGCCCATGTCACACCTACTTTATAACAGTGGTGTTATGCAGTACTTGTTCTTTTGTGATTGACTGAGATATTTCACTCAGCATGATGCATTCCAAGGTCCCCCATGTTGTGTAATGTTTTATGAGTTCATTGTTTTCAGTGCTGCATAGTATTTCATTATATGAAGATACCATCACTTTTCATTTTTCTATCCATTAATTTTTTATGAGTACTTGGTATTTTCCCATCTCTTTATTATTGTAAATAATGCAGCAATAAACATGAGCGTGTATATATATATATATATCATGTATCATATATTTAT
>NW_006399872.1:10618867-10619385 GCF_000299155.1 Elephantulus edwardii
TTGGATGGTGGTTATGGTTTCTTTAGGATATAGTCCTAATAAGGACATTGCTGGGTCAAATGGTATTTCTCTTTCCAACTTGTTAAAAAAGTGCTAAACCACCTTCCATAGTGTTTGCACCATTTTACACTCCCACCAGCAGTGAATAAGGGTTTCAATCTCTCCAACAACCTTGCTAGCATTTATTATCTGCAACTCTTGCTATGGTTACTGGGGTGAAATGTCATTTTATTAATTTGCATCTTTCTGATAGCTAGAGATTGTGAACATTTCTTCATATGTTACCATCTGTATGTCTTCTTGGTGAAGTATCTATTCATATCCTGTGCTCATTTTGCTATTGGGTTGTTTACCTTTTTCTTTTTGAGGTGTTGTTTTTGTTGTTGTTCTTGTGACTCATAGCGACCCTATATATAAGAGCTTTAAATGTTCTTCTATCCTGTGCAAACCTAGTCATCTCAATTGCACTTATTCCCAGTCACAGAATCGATCCATCTCATTGAAGGTCTTCCTCTCCT
>NW_006399872.1:10620661-10635840 GCF_000299155.1 Elephantulus edwardii
ATAGAAAAGTAAAAGAAAAGATTCTTTCATTGTTTTACAAACACTCCCCCAGGTCCCCTCCACCATGCAGCCCTCGCTCTAGTCTCCTGTGATGACAGAGATACCCAGTTACATCTCTCTTTTAGACGAGAACCCCCTTCTTGAGTTTGAACCATGTAGTGTCTCCTTGCTATGTTCTGACGGCTGCCTCTTGGTACTGGGGTATTCTAAAAATTTTAGATATGAATCTCTTATCATATATGCCATTATTAAATATTTTCCCAGTTTGTGGCTTTTCTTTTTATTTTGATGAAGTTTTTTTATATGAATAGGGAATTAATTCTTAGATGATCCCATTCATCTATTTTAATCTCTCCTGGTTGTAGGTTTTCATTATGCTTGAAAGACTGTTCAAACTGTGGATGAATACTTCTAGAGTTCTTCCAAGATTTTCTTTAATGAAATTTATAGTCTTTGATTTTACTCCTAGGTCCTTGATCCACCTTGAGTTGTTTTTTGTATATAGTGTGAGATGACCCAGTTTTTCTCTGAAGAACTTTATAGTTTTAGGCTCCCAGGTCTCTGATCCACCTTGAGCTGATTTTTCTATACAGTTAGAGATGTGTTTCATTTTTATTCAGGTGGCAGTCCAGTTTTGTCAGCATGATTTGTTGAAAAGGTTGTAATTTCCCTATTTTATAGGTTTTATTTTCTTGTTGAATATCAATTTACCATATGCAGATAGGTCCGTTTCTGGGTTCTTAGTTCTGTTCCATTAGTCTGTGTGTCCATCATCATCATACCAGTACCATGCTGTTTTGGTTATTACTGCTGTGTAGTAGGTTTGAGGTCAGGGAGTGCACAATGGGAAAATCTTTAGATTTTAGAAATCTTTAGAGATTAGTTTTTTAAGGCTCTATTTATCTAGTTTATCTTCTTCTTTCTATATTTTTAACTATATTTCATAGTTTATTTTGCTATATATTAGGGCTAGGAAATTTTTTCCATGTTTTCTCTGATGAACTTACAGGTTTAGAATTTACACTTAGATCTTTGACTTCCTCAGGACTTGACACTACCAATGTAGCAGCATGATAAGCACAATGCCATAAAGTGAGGCAGCTAGTTTGACACTTTAACTTGGAATTTTAAGTAGAATAAATACTGTTCTTTTTTCTGATTTAGTGCTATTTTGTTTTTAAGAAATACAGATCTGTAAAGAAACACCAGCTGACTGAGAGTTTAAGGGGATACTATTCTCCTCATTTCCAAACCATGATATGAATAAGCTTTATCATGTGGAGAGAATAAATACTTGCATGTTTGCAATTCATTTTTTAGATAACAACTAGGACTGAGTATTTAAATTAGTGCATTTGCGAATTTAATATTAACAGCATATTTGTGAGTTTAGTAACATAAAGATTTGTCTTCAAAGAAAAATCTCAAAATTCTTATTGTTTGTGTGAATTTCCTTTTAACTTGTAATAGTATACTATTTAGTGTTTTAGTTTTGCTAAGAGTACTAGCTATGTTTAGGAAATGTATTTATTTTTGGTCACATTTGAACTGCTAACATCATTTTATTTGCGTGTAAAGAATATCTGTTGACCTCTAGTTAAATTCTAAAATGGAGTAACAGATATCTATTAATAATTTCTCCTCTAAAATCACTCTTTAAAAACTTTAAAATTCAGACCGGTAAGCCTGTGGCACATAAGCAAATTAGTTGGCTCTCTTTTTAAATGATTCTTTTTAAAACAAAAAGGGCTTATAAATTTTCTGTTCTTTCCCTTGGTTTATTGTTGTTGTTGTTAAGTGAAGTCAAGTTAATTATGACTCAATGACTCCATAAACTAAAGATCTGAACCCTGTTCTATTCAGTGCCATCCTCACACTTCCCGACACCTAAGAGCCCATTGCAGCAGTCACGGTGTCAATCTAACTAGTTGAAGGGTTTCCTCTCCTTGAATGACCCACCACCGTTTCAAGGACCATGTCCTTCTCCAAGAAATAGCACCTCCTTGCAACATTCCCAAAATATATGAGGCAAAGCCTCATCATTCTTGCATCCAAAGAGCACTCTGGCTGCACACTCTCCAAGATATTTCTGTTTGTTCTCTTGGTTGTCCATGAGATGTTCAGCACTCTATTCCACCATTACAGCTCAAAGTCATCAATTCTTTTTCTGTTATCTTCATTCATTGTCCAGCTTTCAGATGCGTAGCCAGTAATTGCAAAGACCATGACCTGTATCAGGAGCACCTTAGTCTCCAGGCTGACATCGTTGCTCCTCAGTACCTTGGAGAGGTCTCTGACAGCAGACTTTACCAGTGCAATTCATCTTTTCATTTTCTGGCTGCTCATACCAAGAGTGTTGATTTTAGAGCCAAGAAAACTGAAGCAGTCAACAATCTCAATCTCTTCACAATATATATATCATGATGCTGCCAATCTACCTGGTGGTGAGAATCTTTGTTTTCTTGATGTTGAAGGCTGCAGTCCTTGACCCTCCGCAGCAAGCACTTTAGGTCCTCCTCAGTTTCAGCAAGCAGGATTGTGTCATCTGGAAAACAGATTTTTGATGAGTCTATCTCCAGTCCTGATGCCACACTTATCCTCATAGAACCTAGGCTCCAATAATTTGTTATAGGATAATCAGTTTCACATATGGATTGAAAAGATACTGAGATAGGACACATCCTTGACACACTCTTCCCAATTTTGAATTATACAATGTTTCCTTGCTGTTTAGACAACTGCCTCCTGGTCCAAGTATAAGTTTCACATAAGCACAATCAAGTGTTCTGGGATTCCCATTTTCTCAGATTCAATCACAGTTTGTTGTGATCCACACAGTCAAATGCCTTTGCATAATCAATGAAAAACAGATAGACATTGCTCTGGTACTCCCTGCTTTCAGACAAGATCCATTTTACAGTAGCTATAATATCCCTAGTGCCAAGGCCTCTTGTAAATACAGCCTGCCCTCCAGGCAATTCTCTGTTGATGTGCTGTTCCAGTCGTTTTTTTATAATCTTCAGCAAAATCTCGCTTGCATGTGATATCAGTGATACTGTTTGATAATTTCCACACTTGTTGGATCACCTTTCTTTGGAATGGGAACAAATATAGATCTCTTCCAGTCAATTGGGAAGGTAGTTGTCCTCCAGATTTCTTGGCACAACTTGGTGAGTACATCTAGGGTAGCATCTGTTAGTTGAAATACATCAACTGGTATACCATAAATTCCCGGGGTCTTATTTTTTGCCTTGATATCATCCCACAACTCTTCTGGTCTTCCATCCTTGGTGTTCATTGCCTCAAACCTATTCTTAAAATGATCTTGAAATTCACATGGAATTGATTCAAGATCATATTTTGGTTCCCATGAACTTATTTTATTTCAGCCTCAATTTGAACATGCATATGAGTAATTGATGATGTGATCCAAAGTCCACTCCTGACCCTGTTTGACAGCTAATATTGAGTTTCTCCAACAATTTATTCCACAAATGTGGTCAAATTGATTTTTCAGGTGAGATCCATGTGTAAGGTCATTCTTTATGTCTTTTTAAAAAACATATTTAAAAGTCAGTTTGATCCTGTTTGAGAGTGAGAATCCAGCTTGAAATAATTGGATTCTTAAAGATGTATATTATTTACTTGAAAACTGGGAACAAACTGTGTTTCTGATTTTGTTAACAACCAAGTGTAAGCTGATTGGCTGTTTCTGATTTCATTAACAATAAGTTGTGGGCTGAAAGACTCTTATTTAAGCAACCAGGTCCTGGTGGGTGGGTCTTTGTATTTAAAAGTCAGTTGGGCCCTCAGTTCTGATATTAATTGTGGTTGAGAAGAACATTGTTCTAAGTGGTATGGCACTAGTCTGTCAGTTTGCTGTACTGAGATAACTTGGGGTTACTGTAAGACTGAAGTCTTTGCCACCGATATATCAACTATCATGTGAGTTAGCCATAGTGGACAGGTTTTGGTGGAGCTCCCTGATTAAGACAGACTAGGAAGCAAGATGGGCCATCTACTTTCTAAATAGCAGGCTTTTAAAACCCTATGCACACTTAAGAAATAGCATAGTTATAATACTGTAGTGGTAAAGCCCAGAGTGGAAGTCAGTTAAAATGAGGAAAAAGCAATACCAAATATCGTTTAATAACTGTAACATGGAATGTACATAGCTTGAATGTTGGAAATTGTTAAAAATAAAATGTAATACATGAATGTTAACATACAGGGAATTAGGGAGATGAGATGGACCAGCTTTGGACACTTTGAATCAGATGATTCTCTAAGCAGGGAATAAAAAATAGAAGAAGAACGGTATTGCATTCATAGTCAGAAAGTCAATTTCAAGTTCTATCCTGAAATACAATGTGGTGAGTGATAGGATAATATCCGTACACATACAAGGAATATCCTTTAGCATGATTATTATTCAAATATGTGCTCTTATATCTAGAGCCAAAAAGAAAGAAATTCAGAATTTTTACCCAAATCTTGCAGTCCAAAATTGACTAAATATTCAATTAAGATGCATAAATGATAAATGGTGACTGGAATGTGAAAGTGGAAATAGTGAAGAAGGAAGAGTCGTTGGAAAATATGGGTCTGGTAATAGAAACGAGGCTGGAGATAGAATGATTGATTTGTTTTCCTTGGTTTAATTTTAAATAAAACAAAACAATAAAAAAGGTTTTTCACTAATTAATTTTTCCTAATATGAATACTTAATGTCTACAAATATAAGACTATAACATAAATGTAATAATAAAGTATGTAAAATACTGAAGATTTTTAAAGAAGCCAACATTCACTATGGTTTCTCATGTAGAGCTGTCAAACCATGTTTTATGGTTTTAATTTCTCTTAACACACTTTCATCTTTGCAATTTCCTCTTAAAAACTTGACCAATATTGATTTTTCCCTTTATGTTCTTATAAAAGTACATGCCAAAAAAAATTTCAAACAATTGAAAATTATCTACTTTATATTGTAAATGTGACTTTTTGCTACAGGTTTTTCATATTTTATAAAATTTTATATTAGTTTGTATATGAGATTTGTAAACATTATGTTTTATTCATATATATTGTATTTCATACAACTCTTCATTCACATTGTGCTTCATGAGATTATTCTCATACATTGCATTTTATGAAACCAATTGCCATTTATGTATGTCCACTACCTCCCAGTCTTTTTGGATGTCCAGTAATTAAAGAGTTTTTACAGAACAAAAAAAATGATGAGTGAAATTTGAATGTTGGAATACTAGAGATTGTGAAAAATGAAATGGAACATGTGAACATCAACATTCTAGCCATTAGTGAGATGAAATTGAGTGAAACTGACCACTTTGAATCAATAAAATCACATGGAAAGAATGAAAAACAGAGAATGGTGTTGTATTTATAGTTAACAGAAGACAATTTCAAGTTTATCTTGAAGTAAAATTTTGTGATTCATACATGTACAAAAAAGATCTGTGAATACTAGCATTATTCATATATATGCATTATTTGTTAAAGACAAAGAAGAGTAAAGATTTTTACCAAATTTAGCAGTCTGAAATTGACTAGGTATGCAATCAATGTGCATTAATAATAATTGGGAACTGGAGTGCAAAAGTTAGAAACAATGACAAAGTAATGGTTGATGGAAAGTACAGACGTGGTAACAGAAATGAACCTTAAAACTGAATGATTGACTGTTTTACATTCAATGATTAAGGTATTGCAAACATCTTTTGAAAAAATCCACAAATGGTGACTTTTTATATGGACCTAACTTGATGGATGCCATGGAAATCAAATTGACTGTATCTCTCGAGGAGTCGTTGAAGAAAGTCAGTATTAGCAGTCAAAACCAGCCCAGATGCTGACTGTGAGATAGACCATCAATTATTCATGTGCAAGTTCAAATTGAGGCTGAAAAAAAATGTGAACAAATCCATGAGAGCCAAATTATGACCTTGAGTCCATTACACTTGTAACTTGTAAAAGTTATTATGATTGGATGTAATTTGTGTGAAAATAGTCCAGAATAAGAACTGCATAGTAAAGTGGACTGGTGGGGGGAGGAATTGTATAACAATGAAAGATTTTTCCCCCCAAAGTGACAAACAAACTGGGGTGGTGGGGAGAAGTGGATAGGGAGGAAAATGTACAACAATGAATGAATGGGAATTTATGTTCTCTATAAACTTTCATTAAAATATCAATTAAAAATATTTACATCCTTTGAAACCTGTCACCTAACCCCCCATAAAAGAATAGGTTTTAAGCATTGCATACAAATGATTAAAACTGCAATTGATTGTGAAGTGACATCAAGGATATTATCTATGAAAAGAGCAAAAGAACTGAGAAAGGACCAAAAAATCAACATGGGTGTCAGAAGAGACTCTGATAATTGTACCAAAGCTTTGGGAAGGAAGCCAAAACAAAGGAAAGAGATTCTGAAATAAAAGTGCTGAATAGAAGAAATCAAAGGGCAACTCTAGAAGGTAAAGGGAACTATTGTGCAGAGAATTGAAATTAGAGAATAAGGAAGATTTTGCTTTGCTGTAATACTAATGAGATGGATAATTTCAGCATTCTTGTGGGTCACCTTTATTTGGGAATATATATGGATCTCTTTGAGTCAGTCATTTGACCAGGTGAATGTCTTCCAAATTTCTTGAAAAAGACAAGTGAACAAGTTCATGACTGCGTTTACTGGCCTCAATTCTGGGAGACGTTTTTCCCCTGATGCCTTGAATGAGAGTAGCTTTTTAATGTCTTCTTCAATACTATTTATTATAGAATTTATAGTACATCCTGAAATGATTCAGGATTTACTATTTTTGGTAGAGTGATTCTGTATATTTCTTTCAAATTGTTTTGATACTTCCAAGATGTTGCCTTAGAATCACTCAATATTGTAATTTGAAGCTTTGTATACTCTTTCTCATCTCAAGTTCTTCCAGGTTCAGAAAAGCTGAATGTGTTCTTCCCTTTAGGCTTTCTAACTCCAGGTGTGTGAAAATAAAATTCTATTGCTTTGTTTATCTTGCCCTGCTCTCTGAAATCTTCTGTTCAGCTTTTTTATGTTATATTTTTTCTTTAGTTTTTACACAGTTGAAAATAAGTTTCAGATTCTTCTCTGACATTGATTTTGGCCTGTTACTTTATTACTGACCTTTTAATAATCTTTTTCTTTTTTGGGGGGAGCTCTAGTGGCATAGTCTGAAGTAGTTGCACTGCTAATCCAAAGTCCACCTCTTTCCAGTTGTTTGCATCTACCAGTTGCTACACTAAAGAAAGATTAGCCATCTCCTCTAATAGCAATTTACAGCCTCAGAAAATCAGTGGAGGATCATTGTGAGCTAGAACTGACTTGATGACACTAAATTATTGTTTTGTTCTCTTTTCGTAATGTATTATGTCCTTTATGTTATCCAATAACTGGTTCTGTCTTCAGTCATTAGTGTTCAAGGTATTGAATCTATTCTTAAAGTGTTTATTCTGGTGTGACATTTCTTTTATTCAGCTTCATTTTGAAGTTGAATAGGAGAAATTGGTGCTTTTTTCCACAGTCAGTCCAGTGTCTTCTTACTGACAGATTATTTTCAACAATCTTTTTCCACATATGTCAGCAATTTGATTCCTATATATCCTATCAACTCAAGTTTATGTGTATAATTTATCTTTATGCTTTTTTAATGTCTCAATGAAGATATTATTAATTATATAGATCTAATTTATTCATGTGATATCTGACATCATTTCTGTCACAAAGGTAATATTTTTCAACTTCTAACCTGTATACAGAACAGATTATCTGGGAGGCTGGGTTCTATAAGGAGGAATGTGGGGTCAAGATCGGTGGACGATCTATCAACAGTCTGCGATATGCAGATGACACAGCCCTGCTTGCTGAAACTGAGGAGGACCTGAAGCACTTGTTGCAGAGGGTCAAGGACTGCAGCCTCCAATATGGATTGAGGCTCAATGTCAAGAAGACAAAGATTCTCACCTGTGGGCCAATTGGCAGCATCAGGACAGATGGTGAAGAGATTGAGATTGTTAACAACTTTAGTTTGTTTGGCTCCACAGTCAACACTCTTGGCACCAGTAGCCATGAAATTAAAAGGCGTATTGAGATGGGAAAGTCTGCTGTTAGGGACCTCTCCAAAGTACTGAAGAGCAATGGTGTCTCTCTGGAGACTAAGGTGCATCTGATACAGGCCATGGTCTTTGCTATCACTTGTTATGCATCAGAGAGTTGGACAATGACTAAGGAGGATAGAAGGAGAATTGATACCTTTGAGCTGTGATGCTAGAGAAGAGTATTGAGGGTACCATGGACTGCTAGGAAAACAAACAGATTTATCCTGGAAAGGGTCAAACCAGGTGGCTCCTTGGAGCCAAGGATTCTGAGGCTCCGTCTAACATACTTTGGGCATGTTGTAAGGAGGGACCAGTCCTTGGAGAGGGACATCATGCTTGGTAGGGTGGAGGGACAGCACAGGAGGGGAAGTCCCTTTATAATAAGGTGGATTGATTTAGTGACTGGAGTAATCGGGATGGGTGTGTCGGAGACAGTGCGATTGACACAGGACAGAGCAAAGTTTAGGTCACTATGGGTCGCAAGCGACTCGACGGCACGTAACAATAATAACAATATTTCTTTTTTTCTGACTTTTTCATCCTAGTTAAAAATTGTTAGTGCATCTTGATTGACTTTGTAATCAATATCAGGCCCTATAATTTGGTTGAAATTTCTTGAACAGTTCATTTTTGGCTTTAGTAATCAGAGAGTATATTTCAAGAACAGTATTATTAATAAGTTTTTCTTGTTTGTTTAGTTTTATGTGACTGTACCATTATACTTCAAAAAAGCTCTTTAATATTATAAATGCAACCTCAATCCCCCTCAAATTATCATTTCTGACATATAAGATTTATCTGATTGTTGTTGTTGTTATGGATTGCTGTAAAGTTTAGCATGACTCGTAGTGACCCCATGAACAAAAGGCCTGACCCCTTTCTATAACTATTGACATTTATCAAAATTTATAGAATTTCCAGAGGCATGTTGTTTAGGAAGTGGATGCCACTGCTACTTCTAAACATGTCTTAAATTGGGAGTGCCACCAAACACTGTCCACCATGGGTAAACTTTATGATATTTAATACCCCAATGGCACAAGGTTTAGCATCACAGCAATCCCAGACTTCCTCAGTACAGCATATTGACAGAAGAGTGGTGCACCACTTAGAAGAAAGTTCCTCCAAAATATAATAACAGCCAACTTTAAATACAAAGACCCTCTCCAAGGTCTTGACTCTAACAAGAGGCTAAATTAAAATAAATAAATACACAAATACATAAATAAACAAACAACAATATATTATGTTGTTGTTATTATGTGACATTGAGTTGACTGTGATGTATAGTGAGTGACTCTATGTACAGCAGCTCTGAACCCTTCACTGTCCTGAGCCAGTCTCACTAATTCCAACACACCAACCCCCATTGCTCCAGTTACTATATCGATCCATATCATTTGGGATCTTCCTCTCTTGAACTGTCCCTCCACCCTTCTGAGCATGAAGTCCTTCTCCAAGGACCAATCTTTCCTGGCCACGTGAGCAAAGTAAGTGAGAAAGAGCTTCAAAATCCTATCCTTCAAGGAGAGACTTGGCTTCACACACTCCAAACAGACCTACTTGTTTTCTTGGCAGTCCAGGGTATGTTCAAATCTCTTCTCCAGCACCACTCGAAGGCATCTATTCTTCTGTTATCCTCAGTCATTGTCCAGCTCTCTGAAGCATAACAAGCAATTGAGAATACCATGGCCTGGATTAGGCACATCTTTGTCCCTAGACTGACATCATTGTTCTTTAGCTCTATGGAGAGGTCAATGACAGCAGATTTTCCCAATATAATTCATCTTCTGATTTCCTGACTGCTGGTGTTAAAAGTGTTGATTGTGGGTCAAAGCAAACTGTAATTGTTAACAACCTTAATTTCTTCTCCATCTATAATGGTGCTGCCAATTGGTCCAGTGGTGAGAATTTTTGTCTTCTTGATATTGAGCTTCTATCCATATTGAAGACTACAGTCCTTGACCTTTTGTAGGAAGCGCTTCAGATGTTCTTCAGTTTCAGCAAACAAGGTTGTGTCATCTGCATACCGTAGGTTGTTGATGAGTCTTCTTCCAATCATGATGACACTCTCCTCCTCATAAATCCTTTTTTTTCTGAATAATCTATTCTGTATACATATTGAAAAGGTATGTGGACAGGATTCATCCCTGACACACTCTTTTCCTGATTTTGAACCATGCTCTGTTTCCTTGCTCTTTTCTGAGGACTGCTTCTTGGTTTAAGATAGGTTTCACATAAGCACAATCAAGTGTCCTGAGATTCCCATTTTTCTCAAGGTTAGCCACAATTTGTTGTGATCTACACAGTCAAATGCTTTTGTATAGTCAATGAAACACAGGTAAACATTCTTCTGGTACTCTCTGCTTTCTGCCAAGATCCATCTGACACTGGCAATAATGTCCCTAGTGCCACAACCTCTTCTAAACCCAGCCTGTATTTCTGGTAGTTCTCTGTCAATGTATTGTTCAAGTATTTTCTGGATATCTGTATAATCTTCAGCAGGATTTTGCTAGTGTTTGATATTAGTGATATTGTTCAATAATTTCCACACTCTGTGAGGTCATTTGTTTTTTAATGGGAATAAATATGGATCTCTTCCGGTCAGTTGGCCAAGTAGTTGCCTTCCAGATTTCTTGGTACAACTTCGTGAGCACATGCAGGCAGCATCTGTTTGCTGAAATACGTCAATTGATATTTCATCAATTCCTGAGGCTTTATACTTTGCTAAATTCCCTCTGATCATATGTTATTTCTTGAAATTCTTCTGTCAACCACTTCTTTTTTGTACAATGTCTCTATATACTCCTTCCATTTACTTTTCATGCTTCCTGAATCATTCAATATTCTACCCATAGAATCCTTAAGCACTAAAACTCATGAATTGAATTTATTCTTTAGTTCGTTCAGCTTAGGAAATGCTGAGAGAGTTCATCCCTATTCATTTTCCAACTCCAGCTCCTTGCACATTTTGCATTGTATTGCCAAGTAGCCCTTTGAAATCTTCTATTCAGCTCCTTAATTTTTTTATTTCTTCCCTTTGCTTTGGCTTCATGGCGCTCTAGTTCAATAATCAGAGTCTCTTTTGACATTCATTTTGTTCTTTGTAATGACTTTTTTTGCATTTTTCATGAACGATATTCTTGATATGTTCCCACAGCTTACTTAGTGTTCATTAGTGTTCAAGGCCTCAAATCTATTCCTGAGTTGGTTTTTAAATTTATGAAGAGTAGACTGAAGGTCAAATTTTAATTTCTGTGTATATGATTTATCCTTCTTTAGTTTTAATTTGAATATGCATATGAGCAGTTGATGATTTTTTTCACAATCCACACCTGGCCTAGTTTTCTCTGCTTATATTAAACGTCTCCACTGGTTCCTTTCACAGATGGAATCACTCTGATTCCTGTGCATCCCATCAGGGGAAATCCATGTGTATAGCCTGCATTTATGTTTCTTATAAAATGTATTTGCTATGAATAAACCATTGATTGTAAGGAATTCTATAATTCTATTCCCAGACTCTTTTCTGTCACCAATTCCATATTTTCCGGCTACGGATACGTTCTTCCTGGTTCCCAACTTTTGCATTCCAGTCACCCATTATTATTAATGCATTTGGTTACATTTTTTATTTCTGACTGCAACATTTGATATAAATCATCTGTTTCTTCCTCTTTGGCTCTGGTTATAGGCACATAAATTTGAATGATAGTGGAATAAGTCTTCCTTGTATGTGTATGGGTATTATTCTGTCACATGTTATATTTCAAGATGGATCTAGAGAAGGCCTTTTTTTTAAAGAGAAGGCCTTTTTAACTATGAAAGTGACCTCTTTTGTTTTTCTCACCTTTTCATCAACAGTGTAATAGATCATACAATCATGGGATTCAAAATGTCCCATGCCAATCCATCTCGTTTAGCTAATACCCACTATGTCAATATCTGTGTATTCCATTTCTTTACAATAGCTAGTGGGTTTTTTTTACATTCATGCTTCTCACATTCCATGTACTAATTGTTAATTTCTTCTTACAACTATTTCTCTTCCTCTGTGTTTCCAAATTCAAGGGCTCAACTAACAGTCTATGTGTGCTCTGCTGTACATAGGGTTTTCAAAGACCAGCTGTATTTTGGACATGGATAACCAATTCTTCTTTCTAGTCTGTCTTAATTTGCATGCTTAGTGTTAGAAGAATATCAGACAGACAAGCATTCTTTACCTAGCAGATGAAAGACACTTTGCTTACAGAAATTATCAATACATTTACTGTCTGTCCTCCCCAAGCACATGCGACTTGTCTCTACCCTTTCCCTGACATATCTTCATTTCTTGCACACCCAGCTACATGCTCAAACCCTTCCTTCCCTACTACCTCTTAATATGACCACAAGTCACTTCTGTGATGCCTTGCACTACACATTGCTGCTGGTCTCTCACGTTGTTGTCTAGTTTCTTGTTTAGGAGGATGTAAATCTAAATCCCATGTACCAACTTCAGAGAAAGTGTTTTGCTTGAGGCCGTACTGAGGGAAGATCCTGGCCACAGAGTTTCTGCTAAGTTTTGTGACTTACTGTCTCTGTTTACATTGCTTACACAATATGATAATTCCAAGGTCTTTATAAGTCTCTTCTAGATCTGAAGATATCCTTTCCCAAAACATGAGATTAAGGTAGCCCAACACACTTCTGGGAGAAAGGTGTTACCTGATCAAGGAGATTAGAGGTAGCTCTCAGATCCCATCTTGTGTGACTCCATGGGATCCTGATGCTATTGTGTGTGTGAGGAGGCCACCTGATTTGATTTCCGTGTTAAAAATGATCAATAGCTAATTTCAGCTCACTAATGCCTAGGAGGTCAGTCTTTATTATATGATCTTTGTGTGTTCCATTTCAATTATGACAACTCGTCATTCCTTAGATATGGATTCACACGTTTCGTTTTCCACTTATTAATAGATATTTACAGTTGTTCCTCCATTTTGCATGTTGATACATCAACAAATGAAGGTCCTTCACTGTGTGAAAGATTTAGTCATCAGTGTCATTAAGGTAGATTTTACTTTAAGGAGATAACTTTTTTTTGAGCTATGTTTTGCTATTATTGTTAGGTGTTATTGCATTAATTTTAACTCACGGTAACCAATAAATCGGAACCTTGTCTTATCCTGCACCATTGTCACTATCTTTGTCATGATCAAGTCTGCTGAAATCACTCTATCAATCTCCTTGGCAGCATTATGCTCTCTTGTCTATCATCTGCCATTCCCAGCATGACATCTTTTACGAAGGACTGGCCCCTTCTAATAAAATGTCCAAAATATGTTTCAAATGCCTATAAAAAATACTTTAATGACACTTGAATAAAGATAGAGTTGTTCATTCTTTTGGTAATCCACGGGATATTCAATACTCTTTACAAAAACCCAATTCACAGGCATTGATCCTTTGATCTTCCTCATTCATTATCTAACTTTCAAAAGTAGTTTAAAGTACCATGGTTAGCATCAAGCACACCTCAGTCTTTAAATGAATGTAGTTGCAAATTAAAGAGGTCCTCAATAGCAGATTTTCACAACTGATATTACCCTGAGGATTAAGTGTGAATCTAAGTAAAATGAAGTTATTACAGCACATATATAAAAGTGATGTTTCAAAATCAACTTAAAAAATATTTAACTGGACTTAATTAAATTCATTGTAGTTGAGTTGGTACTGATTCATAGATGACGCTCCGGTGGGTTTTTGGGAAACTGTAAATTGTATAAAAGGAGATTTCCTATCTTTCTTCTCAGATGAGCAGATGAATTTGCACTGCCAGAGAAATGGGGTCTCTGAGTTAGCAGTGCAACTCTCTACAATGTCACCAAAGTTCCCTTTAGTTGTCATTAATATCTATTTAGAAATTCAATGGTGTTCAATGTATGTTATCTAAAATTTGGCAATTACTGTCTTTGCTTTTGAGTATATCTCTTATTTTTACTTAAAATGCTAAGTCCATCCTTAAAGTAGATTATGTTTTACAAAGGTGACAAATGAGTAATATTTTTCTTCTCACATTCTCTTTGACAATGTGACAGTACACTTTTCCCTTGCTCTTCATTGGAATCTAGTTAGACTTTTGACTGGATTGGAACCAATAGAACAGAGAGAAAGCAATGCTCCCTGTCTGCATAAGCTAGGCCAGAAAGATGCTGAAACAATTGCCCATCTCAATGGGACATCTGTTTTTGGAACCTTGAAATGCTGGTAAAGAAGTCTGACTACCCTGAGGCAACAGTGTTATGAGGAGGTCAGGATCTGTAGTGAGCCAACATAAATAAACAGACATATGAGTAAATAAAACTTAAGTTGATTCCAGCCCCAGGCAACAAAATCAGTGTTAGTTATTGAGTTTTTCCAGTCCAGAAAAGCCTTCCCTGCTTTGTCAATTCTAAATTCTTGATTCATGGTATCCGTGAGCATAAAAAGGATTGTTTAAAGAAACTAAATTGTGAAGAATTTTGTTTCACAAAGATAATAATTTGGAAACTCTTTAACTATATGACATCTTTTGAGGGGAAGAAGTATTGTAATTTATTCCTTGGTTTGTAGGCCTTTACGGTGAGCATCCTCTTCACCCTCATTCCTGTGGAGCTAAAACTAACTTAGAACTGACATTTCATTGGGCTTCGCTGTCTTTAACAGCATGAAAGGAGATTACTCACCTTTTTTCCAGCAGAGCCTCTGGATTCAGACCAAAAGGAAGGTGCAGCCTTTGAATCAGCAGCACAACTTCCTATGGTATTGATTATGCTATCAGAGATTCCAGGATCAAATTATTAGAAAATCATGTCCAATAATATGCAGAGTTGACATGTATTGTGGGGTAAAGAGCCTAAGCTTTTTCCACAAAGGTTAACATTTCTCAATTTGTTTTATCTTCTATCCTCTTTATAGTTACTTATTATGTTGTTGTTATGTGCCGTCGAGTCGCCTGCGACTCATAGCGACCCTATGTACAACAGCCCTAAACTCCGCTCTGTCCTGTG
>NW_006399872.1:10638525-10672314 GCF_000299155.1 Elephantulus edwardii
CAGAGGAATGTCTATCTGTGTTTCATTGACTATGCAAAGGCATTTGACTGTGTAGATCATAACAAACTGTGGCTGACTCTGAGAAAAATGGGAATCCCAGAACACTTGATCGTTCTTGATCGTTATTTATTATAGTAAATTTAAAAATATAGGCAAAACCTGATGGAGAGAAAACCAAAAAGAAAAGACCTATTGCCATCAAACTGGTTCTAATAGAGATTTCATCTGAGGGTCAAACTGCTCTGCGCAGTTTTTTTTTTTTTTTTACTGTAATCTTTGTAAACGTGGATCACCAGTCATTTCTTCCATGCTGCCCCTGGATGAGCTGTTTGTTTGTGGGTTGGGTTGTTTTGGTTTTTTTTAAATTTGTATTCATTCATTATTTCTTTTTTCTCCATGCCTCCCCTTCCCCCTCAGTTCGCTCTTCTCTTTGAAAAGTAAAAGGAAAATTCTTTCATTGTTATACAATCCCTCCCCACAAGTGCACTCCACTATGCAGCCTTCTCTCTGGACTCCTGTCATGATAATAATACCTAATCGTATATAGGGGTGGAGTTCCCCGATTAAAACAAGGTTGGAAGCAGGAGCGACATCCACTTCCGTAATAGCTTGCCTCTGGAAACCCTATGAACCTGGAATGAGTATGAAAGGCACCCAAGCGTCGAGGACTCTCCTTCATAGGAGTCGCCTGTGACTCGACGGCACTGAACAATACCATTTTTAAACAGTTCTCTCCCTCAAATATTTTGAAGAGTTTTAACCACCAACTCTTACTGTTATCAGATGTTGTGAAGTTGGCTTTTATTCATTGTGATCTTGTGTTTAAGAAGATGAAACCCTTCCTGATCCTGCTGCAAAATTGTAATTTCTTCTGTGCTTAAACCCTTCGTTGTGGTCACTGTCAGTTTATCACCTTGAAAGCCTTCCTCCTTCGTGGAACCTCTTCTCTTCCAAACGTGATGTCCTTCTCCAGGGACTGGAAGTACATGTCCAAAATATGTGACATGAAGTACCCCCCATCCCTGCTTCAAAGTAGTTCTGTGCCTGTACTCCTTCCAAGACAGATTTGGGTTTTTTGTTTGAATGTTTTCCATCCACCAATTTACTCAATATTCTTTACCAACACCAAAATTCAAAGGTATCAATTGTTCTTTAATATTTCTTATTCATGGTCCAATTTTCATAAGCATATGCTTATATTAAATAAGAATTGAAAACAGCCTAGTTTGGATTAGGTACACTTCAGCCTTAAAGTGACAGCCTTTGCTCTGTAGAGGTGCTTGGACTTGCACAATGCAGTACACTGGTTGGTTTCTTGACTGCTGCTATCATGAGTGTTGATTATGTGTCCAAATAAAACAAAATACTTAACAACTTCCGTGTTTTCCCATTTTATCAGTCAAGATGTTGCCTAATCATCCACTTGTGAAAGTTTTTATTTTCTTTATATTTAGGGATAATTCTCACTCTCATTGGCTCATTGTTATTGAGTCAAAGAAGAATCATGGCAGACACTCCAGTGGATTTTTGTAAGCTATAAATCATTGTGAATTTCTCTTGTAATCTGTCTCCTCACCATCTTTATTCTGTGGCATGACTGTTGAATTCAAACTGCCAGAGAGCACCACTTGTGAGTTAACAATGCACTTCTTATGGACTATGGGATTAGAGCTTCCTAAGGTATAGTTTCTGTGGTTATGTAGCATTTAATTGTTTATGACTCATAATGACCTTATACACAATAGCTCAGAAACCTGCCCTTTCTTGAAATAAACTCACTGTCTCAGATACACCTACTCTCATTACCCAGTTATTATGTCAATCCACTTCATGTGGGGTCTTAATCTCCTAAAATGTCCCTCCACCTTTCCAAGTGTGATAACCTCCTCAAAGAACTGGTCCCTCCAAGCCACATTCCCAAAGTATGTCTGATGAAGCCTCAAAATCTTTACATGCAATGAGAAACTTGTTTTGACTATCTTCAAGACAGACTTGTTTGTTCTCTTAGTGGTCCATGATATGTCCGATACTCTTCTCCAATATCATAACTTAAAGATATCAACTTATCTTCTGTCATCCTTAGTCATTGTCCAGCTCTTGGATACACAGCAAGTAATTGCAAAGACTATGGCATTTATCAGGTATACCTTAATTACTAGACAGAGACTGTTGATCTTCGGCTCTCTGTAATTCATCTTTTGATTTCCTGACTGCTGGTATTGGGAGTACTGTTTGTGGAACAAACAGCCTGAAATTATTAAAATCCTACTATCTTTTCTCCTGGATCTGTTCACCAGGTTGTACCAAGAAATCTTGAGGATAACTACCTTTCCAACATATTTATTCCCATCTCAAAAAAAGGTGACCTGACAGATGTGAAAATTATAATACAATATCACTTATATCACACATTGGAACGGTGAATTGACAGAGAACTACCAGAAATAAAAGCTACGTTTAAAGAGGCTTTGGCACTAGAGACATTATCACCAATGTTAGATGGATCTTGGCAGAGACATTTGACTGTGTAGATCATAAAAAATTGTGGTTAACCTTTAGGAGAATGGGAATCCTAGAACACATGACTGTGCTTATGTGAAACCTATACTTCAACCAGGAAGCAGTCCTCAGAACAGAGCAGGGAAACACTGCATGATTCAAAATGTCCTATATCTATACAATTTCAATTTATATGCAGAGCAGATCATTCAGGAGTCTGGAATTTATGAGGAGGAATGTGGCAGTAAGATTGGAGGAAGACACATCAACAACTTACGTTATGCAGGTAACACAATCCTGCTTGTTGAAACGGAGAAGGACCCGAAGCTCTTGCTACAGAATATCAAGAACTGTAATCTTCAATATGAATTGAAGCTCAACATCAAGAAGACAAAGATTCTCACCATTGGGCCCTTTGGAGGCACCATGATGGACAGAGAAGAACTTGAGGTTGTCAACAGTTATTTATAGTTTGCTCTGCTCTACAATTAACACTTTTGGCACCCACAAGTCAGGAAATCAAAAGGCAAATTGTATTAGGTTAATATGCTGTCAGGAACCTTTCCAGAGTACTGAAAAGCAATGATGTTAGCCTAGAGATTAAGGTGTATCTCATCCAGGACATGGTCTTTACAATTACTTGCTATGCATCAGGGAGCTGGATAATGACTAAAGATGATAGAAGAATTGATACCTTTTGTGTGATGCTGGGTAAGAGTCTTGAACATACAATGGACTGCAAGAAAACAAATTGGAATGTCTTGAAGAGGGTGAACCGAAGTTTCTCCTTGGAAGCTAGGATTTTGAAGCTCTGGCTTACATTTGGCATATTGCCAGGAGGGACCGATCCTCGGAGAAGTACATAATGCTCCGAAGGGTAGAGGGACAGCACAGGAGAGGAATACCCTGGATGAGATGGATTGATACACTAACTAGGGCAATGGTGGTAAGTGCATTGGAGTCAATGAGACTGGTTTAGGTCAGGGCAGGCTTCAGAGTACTATATACAGGGTCATTATGAGATCTAGATGATTCGACAGCACACAACAATAATAACAATCTCTTTTCTATATTTTATGGTGTACAAATTGTCCCAGTCATGAGAATCTTTGTCTTCTTGATGCTGAGCTTCAATTGAAATTGAAGACTACAGTCCTTGGCCTTCTGCAACAAATGCTTCAGATTCTTCTCCATCTCAGAAAGCATGGTTGTGTCATTTGTGAAATGCAGGATGATTATGAGTCTTCATCTAGTCCTAATATCACATTCCTCTTCACACGGTCTAGCATTTCAAATGATCTCTTCTGCATATAGATTGAAAAAGTACGGAAATGGGAAGCATTCCTGATGCATTTCTTTCTTAATTCTAAACCATGTAGTATTTCCTTGCTCTGCTCTAATAACTGCTTCCTGGTCAAAATGTAAGTTTAATGTGAGCACAATCAAATGTTCTGGGATTCTCATTCTTCACAAAGTTAGTCACAATGTGTTGAGATCCACACAGTCAAATGCCTTTGCATAATCAATGAAACACAGATAAGCATTAAGTTTTCAGACAAGATCCATCTGACATTGGTGATGATGTTTCTAGTGCCATGGCCTCTTCTAAGTCCAGCTTGTATCTCTTGCAGTTTTTTGTCGATATACTCTTCCAGTAATTTTTAGATGATCTTCAGCAGGATTTTACTTTCATGTGGTATTAGTGGTACTGTTTTCCACACTCAGTTGTGTCCTCTTTTTTTTTAATAGGAATAATTGTGCATATCTTTATGCCAATTGGCTAGAAAATGGTCCTCCAGATTTCTTGGTGCAATCTGGCCAACATCTGTTTGTCGAAATATGTCAATGATATTCCATTAATTCATGGAACCTTGTTTCTTGCCAATTTCTTGGAGTAGCTTTAACATCCTCCTTCATTATCATTGTCTCTTGATCATATGTTGTTTTATGAAATTTTTCTATATCAGCCAATTCTTTTTGTTACAGTGACTCTGACTACTCCTTCCATCTTCTTTTGATACTTCTTTGATCATTCAACACTCTGTCCATAGCATCCTTAAATATTGCAACTTGAGGTTTAAATTTGTTCTTCCATTCCTTCAGCTTAAAAAATGCTAAGTGAACTCTTCCCTTTTGATGTCTGACTCCAGTTCTTCCCAAATTTCATTATCATACTTGGCTTTGTCCTCCTGAGTTGTCCTTTGAAATCTTCTGTTCAGCTTCTTAGTTTCTTGATTTTTCCCCTTTGCTTTGGCCTCTTGATGCTCTAGTGCAATATTCAGAGTTTCTTCTTATACCTAACTTGACCTTTTTTTCTTCCTCTGTCTTTGTAATGATTTTTTGTATTCTTCATGGATAATATTCTTGATATTCTCCCATAGCTCATCTGGTCTTCACTCATTATTGTGTCAGTCCTCAAACCTGTTTCTGAGACCAACACTGAATCAGCTACTTTTGTAATAGGATAATATCTTTCATCTACTACTCTTTTTGGTAAAGTGCTTTTCTGTCAGATATTGCTCTAAAGTTGAACATCCAAATTAAAGTAGACTGTGGAGAATGATTGGCCATCTACTTTCCAAACACCAGGCTTTCAAAACTCTAACCACAATAGAGCATACTGACTAGCATATATGCCACCAGAAGCTGAGCCCTCTTGTTTGCAAACATAAAGGAGGAGGAAAAGGTGCAAGTAGACATTAGTGATTGGAACATGGAATATGAGAATTATGAATGTAGAAAATTTGGATACAGTTAAGGAAGAAATGAAACACATAAGTATTGACATAGTAAGCAATGATGATATGAGATGGATTGGCATGGAACTGTTTGAATCAAACAATCCTATGATCTACTATATCAGAAATAAAAAGGTGAGGAATAAAGGGGCCACATTCACAGTTTAAAAGACCATTTCCACATCCATCTTGAAATAAAACATTGTGAGCAACAGGATAATATCTATACGTATACATGGAACACCTGTTAATACTACTATCATTCAAATATATACATCAATAACCAGAACCAAAGATGAGGAAATAAATTACTTCTATCAACTTTTGTGGTGGGAAAGTGATCACATGTGCAACCAAGATGCATTAATAATAATGACTGATGTGAATACAAAATTTGACAACAGAGAAAAAGTATTATTAGTTGGAAAACACAAGCTTGGTGGTAGAAATGAGGCTGGAGATAAAATGATAGAATTTTGTACAATCAATGGTTTATTCATTGCAAATACATTTTTGTAAGACACACAAACAAAGACTATACACATGGACCTCACCTGATTGTCCGAACAGGAATGTGATTATTTACATGTGTGGAAAGAATTGAAGAACAAGAATTATATCAGCCATGAAAACTAGACCCAGAGCTTATTGTGGAACAAACCATCAACCACTCATATGCAAGCTCCATCTGAAGTTAAAGAAAATTAAGTTTTACCTTGAGGGTATAAATAGGCTAGTAGAAAACAAAGCAACCATACAAACAATCAAACCTACCACCTACTACTGTTGAGTAAATTCTGATTCATGGTGACCCTGCATCTCCAGTGGGTTTCTGAGGTTATAAATCTAAACAGGAGGAAACTATTTCATTTCTATTGAGTGCTGGTAAATTTGGACTGATAATTTTTTGGTTACCAGTCCAGCACTGAACTTAGGACACCACCTCCTTTTCATCACCTGGCTTAGTTTGGTATTCCAGCCATTTCTACATTCCTCATAAGATTAGGATTCGAGGCCAAAATTCTGTTATATTCAAGTGTATTTTGTTTTCTTTTGTCACTCATTATGCTATATTTAAAGCTATACTTAGGGGCTTGGGGACAAAAGTATAATAACAAGTGTTGAAATTAATACTGTGGGTCCATTAGCTACCCTGGAATAATTAATTCTTGTTGCACCCCATGCAGATTGAAACACCGATCAGTTATTTGATATCAGCATGATCTGTTGCAGATTGGACAATGTTATCCATTGGATTTTTTATTGCTAAATTTTGGATTGAAAACATTAATTTTTTTTCTATTCTATTTTAGTCTGGAAATTCCAATTAGACTGTTTACCCTCAAAGCAAAACATAAGCCTCCACTTACAGACATGTAACTGTAACTGCACATAAGATGCTTTGGCAGGAAACAGACCTACCACAGGGAAGTCAAGAATTCTACTACTAATCACCATAATATTTTTAAATTCTAATTTCACTAATGTCTTAGAATTCAGTGTATAGATAGAGATGACTCATTACTTCCAATTGAAGAACTAATAAAATATTGAGGGATCAGTTGGTTATCAATAATCAAATCTATTCTCTAAAGAAAATGAATAATAATTACAAAAATAGTAAGAAGTAGAATTTATTGATAACTTTCTATGTGGCACCCTCCTCCCCCCAAATAAAACACTGAGCTTCTAAATTAATTCTGATTCTTGGTATTCCCATGTGTGTCAGAGTACAATTGATCACTAGTTTTCAATAGATGATTTTCACAAGAAATCATCAGGTTTCTCTAGGTGATTTCAACTTCTGGAACTATTGGTTTACCAGACAAATATTTTACTCTTTGTACCACATAAATACTCAATTGGCCTAATTTATCTCTTTTGAAGAGTTTTAATGCAACTTAAAATAATGTCAGTACCCTGAGAATACAATTTTCAAATTCTGAGACTTCTTTTGTTGTCAGAATAAATAGTGTGCTGTTACATTGTTCCCAAAATAGATTAAGCTTGTAAAAGTGAGAATAATAAATCAGCTTTATTAAAAAATATATTAACCCAGTGTGACTTTCAAAATGCATTCAATTTCTTGAGCTTTGCATTCATCTAATAATTTATTAAGTGGTCTTTGTTATTTTGTCAGTTTTATTGATCCTATGTGAGTCTCATAATTCACTCATTAATTCAGTCATTATATTCTTTCAGACAATATTTATTGTCTGTTATGTGATGTTGTGGATATACAGAGGTAAACATAGATAAATATTACAAATGTAGTCAACAATGAGGGGATTATAAGAAGTATTATGTAAAGTTGAATAGGAATACTGCCTGTCTCTGACGAAGCAGGTAAGACATATCCAATGATACCACAATTATTGGCAGAAATCTTAAGGAATATTTTTCTAAAACTTTAAAACAAACTAAGATTTTTTTAACAGGAACTGTTATGTCTGTCAAATTAGGAATTGTTTTGTCTGTCAAATTGTAATTTGAGTGAGGATTTTTAGAGCATACTGATGTTCTATTCAACCATTCGTATATATTTTGTTTCATAATTTTTATTACAACACCCACAAGGTAGTCAATCACAGTTTCCTCACTTTCTACCTCATTTCCATTCTTTATCCGTTCCCTTCCTGCTTTCTGAGCTTTATCCCAGGACAAATATTATGCCTTTGATCTTTTATCGCTGATTGTTATAAGCGGTGAGTGCCCTTACTGTGATTTTGTTCATCATATTGTTGATAGGTGCCACTTCATTGGCTCTGACTCGTAGTTACTGCACCACAGAATGAAACCCTGCCTGATTCTGTGACATTCTCACTATCTCTCTTGTAACTAAACCCATTGGTGCAGTTTACCTCATAGGCCTTTGCATTGTTTGAGAGAAAATAGAGTGACAGGGAGTGAATTTTGTTCCAGATTGGTAGAGTGACTAAGGACCCTTGTCTCAGAGTTCCCATCAGACTCCATAAGCCTAGCAGAATGCATGCAGTTTTGACAGAGTGTATTTTCTACATATGTATTTACATGTGTTGCACATAAGTCATCGAAAATAATAAAACATACTGTTGTTAGGTGCTTTTGAATTAAGACTACTTACAGTGCCCCTATAAACAACAGACCTGAATTCTGTCTATCTTGTGCCATCTCACCATTTCAGATACACTTGAGCACATTACTGCAGTCACCATGTCAATCCATCTTATTGGGTGGGTGGGGGGTGTCTTCCTCTCTTTTACTGATTCTACACCATCCTAAGCATAATGTCCCTTTTCAAAGAATAGCCTCTCTTAGAAACATGCCCAAAGTATGAGAGATGAAGTTTTGTCATCTTTTCCTCCAAGGAGTTTTCTGTTTGTACTATCTCCTAGACATTATCTGATTGTTTTCTGGCCGTTCATGGAATATTCAGTACTGTTTTCCAACTCCACAGCTCAAAGGTATAAATTATTCTCCAGCTCTCATATTGATAGGAAGTGATCGAAAGACCATGATCTGAATCAGCTGTACCTTAGTCTTCAAATTGACATCATTGCTCCTCAGTATGTTGGATTGGTCTTTGACTGCAAACTTTCCCAATGCAATATGTCTCCTGATCTTTTGACTGCTGGCACCAAGAATATTGTTTGTAAACCTAAGTAAAATTAAATCACTGACAATGTCAATCTTTTCTCCATTAATCATAATATTGCCTATTGGCCCAGTGCTGAGAATATTTGTTTTCTTGATGTTGAGATATAACCCATATTGAAGGCTATAGTCTTTGATATTCTGCAACAAATGTTTCAAGTCCTCCTTATTTTCAGCAAGCAAGGTTGTGTTATCTTTGTAACACAGGTTTTTGATGAGTTTGCCTCAGATCCTTACATCACATTCTTCTTCATAAAATTCAGCTGCTCAAATGATGTTCAGCATACAAATTGATTAGTTATGGAAAAAAGATAAAACTGTGATGTACACCTTTCTTCATTTTAAACCACAAAATAGTTCTCTCTTGGAGAGGGTGAAGCCAAGTTTCTCCTTGGAGGCTCGGATTTTGAAGCTCTGTCTCACATATTTTGGTCATGTGGCCAGGAGAGAATGATCCTTGAAGAAGCACATCATACTCAGAAGAGTGGAGGAAAAGTGAAGAAGAGGAAGACCCCAGATGAGATGGATTGATAGAATAATTGAGACAATGGGGTTGGTGCGTTGGAATTAATGAGACAGGCTCAGGCCAGGGCAGTCTTCAGAGCTGCTGTACAAAGCTGCTATGAGTTGCAGGTGACTTGACGGTATATAACAACAACAAGGAACATTGCTCTGCTTGCATAACAGCCTCTTGTTCTAGGTGTAGATTTCACATGAGCACAATTAAGTGTTCTGGGACTGCAATTTTTTTCTTAATGTTAGCCATAGTTTGTTATGATCCGCACAGTCAAATGCCTTCACATAGTCAATAAAGTACAAATAGACATTCTTCTGGTATTAGTTTATTTCAGCAATGCTTTGTCTAATATTAGCAATGAATAATATTAATGTTTGTCATCAGTGAGCAGGGAAGGACATCAGAAGACAGCAGCTTTCACACAAGTCTCCTTCTTGGTGGACTCTTAGGCCTAAAAGCTGGTAACAGCAGTAGAAGGCAACTGTTTGAACACCACCACCCCATACTCAGTGGTAACTTAGACTAGATTAGATTAGAGCAGGGAACTTCACTGGACAACAACCATTTTGATATCACCACAACCTCCTTGCTTGGTGTTCTTTTAGGCGTAGAACAGGAAGCGACATCTTAAGACAACTATTTCTCCATCACTCATCGTTAATCAGCTGCCTCTTTAGCTTGCAGTAGGGATTGATACCTGAAAACATCCTTTTCAACATCATCCCTCCTTACTCAGTGGAAATTGGCACCATGATGTTGTTGTGGTTGTTAGGTGCTCTTGAGTTAAGTATGACACAGAGTGACCCTATAATCAAGAAATCTGAATTTAATCCTGTACTGCACTATCCTCACACTTCCTGACATACAAGAGCTCATTGCAGCAGTCATCACACCACCCTTCCCAACATCAAGTCCTTCTCCAAGGAACAGCACCTCCTATCAACATGTCCAAAGTATGTGAGGTAAAGGGCACTCTGGCTACACCATCTTCAAGACATACCTGTTTGTTCTCTTGGCTGTCCATGGAATGTTCAGTGCTCTTCAATACCAGAGCTCAAAGACGCTAATTCTTTTTCTGTCATCTTTATTCATTGTCTAGGTCTTGGATTCATAGCTAATAATTG
Source organism: Elephantulus edwardii (assembly GCF_000299155.1). Classification (NCBI taxonomy): domain Eukaryota; kingdom Metazoa; phylum Chordata; class Mammalia; order Macroscelidea; family Macroscelididae; genus Elephantulus; species Elephantulus edwardii. The sequence continues at coordinate 10,649,037 of NW_006399872.1, forward strand.
GAAAGATTATTGCCTGAATCAGATGCACCTTAGTCATCCAACTAACATCACTACTCCTCAATACTTTGGAAAGATCCCTAACTGTAAATTTTCTCAGTGAAAAATATCTCTATTTTCTGACTGCTAGTACCAAGGGTGTTAACTGTGGATCCAAGCAAGATGAAGCTATTGACAGTTTCAATCTTTTTTCTTCATTCATCATGACACTGCCTATTGGTCCAGTGGTAAGAATCTTTGTTTTCTTGATAATGAGACACAATCCATATTAAAGGCTGCATTTCTTGATATTCTGCAACAAATGCTTCAAGTCCTCCTCACTTTCAGCAAGTTGTGTCATCTGCATAGCACAGGTTATTGATGAGTCTCCCTCAAATCTTAATGCCACATTCCTCTTCATAGAGTCCAGCTTCTCTGATAATTTGCTCAGCATATAGACTGAACACATATAGAGATACAGCCATGACATACTGCCTTCCAATTCCAAATGATGCAGTGATTCACTGAAGATTCCTGCTGAAGATCATTCAAAAAATGTTTGGAACAGTACATAGATAAGAAACTGCCAGAGTTCAAGAAGATTTAGAAGAGGTTGTGGCACCAGGGATATTATTGCTTATGTCATATGGATCCTGGTAGCATGTAAGGAATACCAGAAGAATGTCTATTTGTGCTTTATTGACTATACAAAGGCATTTGACTGTGTGGCTAAGTTGTGACTGAAATGGAGAAGAATGGGAATTCCAGAGTACTTGATTGTGCTCATGAGAAACCTACACCTGGATCAGGAGACTATTGTGTGAATAGAGTAGGGAAGCACTGTACGGCATCACAATACAGCCTTTTATATACCACTCCCTTTTCTTTGGCTGACTCATAAGCCTAGAATAGAGATATGTACCTGAAGACAGCCTTTTTTGACAATACCTTTCTCTTAGCCCTTCTTATTCCATCTTTAAAGCCTGTAGCGGGAATTGGCAAAGAAGACAGGACAGCTATTTTGACACCAGCTCCAGCAGGAGTGGCACCCACTTCCTAAATAACATGCCTCTGGAAACTCTATGAACTTTGATAAATGACGATAGTCATAGAAAGGCTTCAGGTCTTTTGTTCATAGGGTTGCTATGAGGCGTGTTCCATGATGGCAATCAAAAACAACAACCCCTTGTTTGGTGTATTAGGCCTAGAGCAAGGACAGACCGTGAAGCACAGCCTTTTCAACATGATCACCCCTTACTGGGCCTTTTCAACCTAGAGTATCAATTTGGACCAAATGACATCCATTTCAAACATCACCCTACCACTCCTACCCCTTGCTCAGTCTTAGGCTTAAAGCAGGGATCAACTCCTGAAGAGAGACTTTTCAAAACCACCATCCCTTGCTCTGCAGCCTTTTAGGCATAGAGCTGGGACTGCACTGAAAGACAGCTCTTTTGATACCACCAACTGTTATGCAGCCTCTTCAGCCAAGAGCAGGGATCTGCAATGGAAGATAGATTTTCCAACACCACTACCTCCACCACCCTTTGCTTTGCAGTCTATTAGGCCTAGATCAGGAAGTGGCAACAGAAGACAGCCTTTTTGACACCAGCCCCTTGTTTGGCCTCTTAGACCTAGAGCAGGGATCTGAACTGGAAGACTGCCTTTTCAACATCACCATCAACCCTTCCACCTCACAGCTTAGAAGCCTCTTAAGTCTCAAGCAGAAATCAGCAAGTGAAGACAACCTCATTGAACATTAACTCCCTCTTCCACCCCAACTTTGAGCTCTTAGGACTAAAATAGGAAACAACACCAAAATATAATCTTTTTATGACACGTGGTACTAGGTATATTGTAGCCGATGTTGAATGAATCTTAGCTGAAAGCAGAGAATACCAGAGGAATGTCTATCTGTGTTTTATTGACTATGCAAAGGCATTTGACTGTGTGGATCATAACAAACTGTGGCTGACTCTGAGAAGAATGGTAATCCCAGAATACTTGATCATTCTAATGTGAAACCTATACTTGGACCAGGAGGCAGTTGTCAGAACAGAACAGGGTAACACTGCATGGTTCAAAATTGGGAAGGGTGTACGCCAGGGATGCATCCTATGTCCATACCTTTTCAACCTATATGCAGAAGAGATTGTCCGGGAGGCTGGGCTCTATGAGGAGAAATGTGGGGTCAAGATTGGGGGACGATTTATCAACAATCTGTGTTATGCAGATGACACAACCCTGCTTGCTGAAACTGAAGAGGACCTGAAGCACCTGCTGCAGAGGGTCAAGGACTGCAGACTCCAATATGGATTGAGGCTCAATGTCAAGAAGACAAAGATTCTCACCACTGGACCAACTGGCAGCACCAGGATGGATGGTGAAGAGATTGAGATTGTACACAGCTTTAGTTTGCTTGGCTCCACAGCCAACACTCTTGGCACCAGTAGCCAGGAAATTAAGAGGTGCATTGCCATGGGAAAGTCTGCTGTTAGGGACCTCTCCAGAGTACTGAAGAGCAATGGTGTCTCCCTGGAGACTAAGGTGCATTTGATACAGGCCATGGTCTTCGCAATCACTTGTTATGCATCAGAGAGTTGGACAATGACCAAGGAGGATAGAAGGAAAATTGATGCCTTTGAGCTGTGGTGCTGGAGAAGAGTATTGAGAGTACCATGGACTGCTATCAATACAAACAGATTAGCCCTGGAAAGGGTTAAACCCGGTGGCTCCTTGGAGGCAAGGATTCTGAGGCTCCATCTAACATACTTTGGACATGTTGTGAGGAGAGACTGGTCCTTGGAGAAGGACATCATGTGGGAGGGTGGAGGGACAGCGCAGGAGGGGAAGGCCCTCTATAGTGGTTTGATTCAGTGACTGGGATAATCGGGTTGGGAGTGTCAGAGACAGTGTGATTGGCACAGGACAGAGCAGAGTTTAGGGCTGTTGTATATAAGGTCGCTATGAGTCTCAAGCGACTTGATGGCACATAATAACAACAACTAACACCCCCACTTGGTGGCCCTTTAGCTTAGAGCAGAGGTCATCCCAGGAAGACAGCCTTTTCTACACCCTCTCCCTTTGATTGGCCTCTTAGACCTAGAGAAGGAATTGGCACCAGAAAATAGCCTTTGTGACACCATCTCTCTTGCTCTATGACCTCTTAGGCCTAATGCAGGAAGCCACAATGAGGCAGCTTTTCAATCTCACATCCCCTAGCTTGTAATTTTAATCCTAGGGTACGTATTTGCACTTGAAGACCGACTTTTCAAAAAGGTTCATCCCTCATCTGTTTCAGTGCAGTATACACAATTTATCCAGTTTTTCTCAGTCTTACCCCCACCCTGATAAGACTGAATAATTTAAAAGCGATGTATGATAGGGTATTACGGTTATCACAAGAGTCCACAATTAAGGTTGCATAGTGGAATGTACTTGGGGTGGTGGGAGGGTTGCAGGGGGATTGTGTACCAGGGAGGGAGTCCTTTTACTTTTTAAAGAGAGGAGCGATCTGGGGGGCGGGGAGAGAGGACTGGGCGGGTAGAGAAATGCAGCAATGAATGAGTGGAAATCCAAATTTTCTGTAAATGTTCATTAAAATTATAAAAAAAAAAAAGGTTCATCCCTCCTTTTCCAGAGGGCCTCTTAGGCATAGAGCAGGGATCAGCCTGAAGCAGCCTGTTTGACTCCACCCAACTCCCCACCTCCTTGCTCAGCAGTCAAGTAGGCCTATCGCATGAAAAGGCACCAGAAGAAAGCCTATTTATTCTACACTCTCCTCTTTACTCCACCTCTTAGATCTGGAGAAAGGATGAGCTCCTTCAGAGAGCCTTTTAACACCACCTCAACTTGTTCAGCCTCTTATCCCCAGAGCAGTGATAGGCACCTGAAGACAGCCTTTTCAAACATCACTCCTCTTTTTTTTTTTTTTGCCTCTCAGACTTAAAGCAAAGGTAAAGATAAGAAAATAGCCATTCTGACACCACTATGCTTTGCTTGGCCTGTTCAGTCTATGGCAGAATTTGGGGCTGCAAGACAGCCTTTTCCATAAGGCCACACATTTGTTTAGGCTCTTAGGCCTAGAACAGAGAGTTGCCTTGAAGATAGCCTTTATGAACACCATTCTCTCTTGTTAGGAGGCCTCTTAGGCTTAAAGCAGGGATAGGCACTAAAGGACAGCCTTTTCAACACTGCTTGGACTCTTTGGTCATAAGTAAGAATCAGCAATGGAAGAAAGCCTTTCAACATCAGTCTGTTTTACTCGTCCCTCTTAGTCCTAGAGCAGAGAGAGATAAGCACTTGAAGATATCCTTTTCCAAAACCATCTCCTTTTGCTAGAGGCCTCTTAGGTCTAAAGCAGGGAGCAGTACTGAAAGATAACCTTTTCTACCCTACCCCCTTTGCTCAGTTGACCTAGTAGGCATAGAACAGGCATTAAGACTTGAAAATGACCTTTTCAAGCATCAGTTCTCTTTCTAGGTGGCCTCTTAGCTCTAGATCATGGATTTTTATTGTTGTGTACTATCAAGTCAGAACTGACCCATAGCTGACCCTCCAGTGGGTTTTCAGAGGCAGTTAATTGCAAGGGAGGAGATGGTCCATCCTTCTCTCACAGAGCATCTGGTGGATTCAAACTGTGTGCATTTGGGATTACAGTGCAGCTTATTACTACAAGGCCACCAGAGTTCTATAATGCACTCCCCCAGTTTATAAAGGGATTGTTAGCAGAGGATGGTTTTGATCCATCAACCTCTGGGTTATGGGCCCAGCACACTTCCACTGCATAGCGTGATAATATCCTTTTCAACATTACTCCTGTCCCCCAGCTCTGCAGCTTCTTAGGCCTACAGTGAGGAGCCACACTAGAAGATGGCATTTTTTACATCAGCACTACCCCACCCCCATCCCCTTGCTTGAACTCTTAGGCTTAGAGCAGTGACCAGAAGTCAAAAACAGATTTTTTGAACACCACTCCTTATTTCTCTATAGTCCCTTGGGCCTAAACAGGGAGTGGCACCTGAAGCAGTCTTCTTGACACCAACTCCCCCGTTCTAAATTTCTAAGGCCTAGAGAAGGGAATGACACTAAATAGTGGTGTTTTGTTGCGTTTTAAATAAGTGTCAGGATTTGATGTGCTTCCTTAATTTTATTATCACCAGCTAGAAACTAAAACAGAAAATACAGTCATTTGCACTTCCTGAATGTTTTTCCTTCTAATATTTTTTTGGCTTGCATACAATAATGCACTGTTTCATGTATGTATATTGTGTTTTATACAATCTTCCATTTACATTGTGTTTTGTTCATGTTGTTGTTAGGTGACACTGAGTCGAGCATGACTCATAGCAACCCTATGAACAAAAGATCTGAGCCCTCTCCTATCCAGTGGCATCTTCACCCTTCCTGATACGGTATAGACCAATGCAGCAGTTACTATGTCAATCCACCTGGTCGAGGGTCTTCCTCTCCATAGACAGCCCTCTACTCTTCTAATCATCATGTCCCTGTGTAAGGAATAGTATCCCTTGCAACATGTTCGAAATATATGCAGTGAAGCCTCATCATCCTGGCCTCCAAAAAGTACTCTGGCTGCACCCTCTCCAAGACATATTTGTGCTTTTCTTCATGTACATTGTGTTTTATACAATCATTCATATATATTGCATATAAATTACTATTGACCTATGTCTGTTATAACGCCATCTTTTCATGTGCTCATCTTTCCTATATCTTCACTTCCCCTCATCTACCCACTAATCTCTGTTCCTAATGATTTCCCTCCTTGCACTTTTACCACACCCTACACTTTCCCTCCTTCTCATTTTGAACATATTTACATGTCCTGCTCAGTTCCATGCTTAGGACATAAACAGGCTTGCAAATATAGCCAGAACTATACAAATTAAATGATGAATGGGACTTTCTAAAAATCAAGTCCTTTTTGAATCAAAACCTTTTCCCAATAAAGTCTAAGGAAAGCCTATAGATTGGGGAAAATCATTTGACAGTGACATTTTAAACAAGGGTCTCATAATTAATATTTACAAAATACTACAGAAGCTCAACAAGAAGACTGTCTTCAGGCACCTGTTCCTGCTCTAGGCCTAAGAGACCAAGAAAGGGGAGGTGGTAACTGATAAGACAGCCTTTCTAACTCCAACTCCCTTTGCTTGGCATTTTAGGCAATAAGCAGGGATAAGGCACTTGAAGATAGTCATTTAGACACTTTTTCCTTTGGCCTTTTAGTCCTAGAGCAGGGATCAGTTCCTAAAGAATGCATTTTTGACATGATCTTTCCTTTCTCAATATCTTAGCTCTAAAGCACAGTTCAACACCACAACCACTTGCTCAATGGCATCTTTGGATTAGAACAGGTTTGACAACTTATATGAAACTAGACTGAAGTTGTTCAAATATAACAAAGGGAATATTGCATGGCTTAACATCAAGAAACACACATAACAGGGCTGTATTTTCTTCATTTTTGTTCAATATGTATGCTGAACAAACCATTGGAGAATGTATACTCCATGAAGAAGAATGAGTTATTACTAGGAGGAAGACTCATTAACAACCCCTGTTATACAGATAACATAACTTTGCTTGATGAAAGTAAGAAGAATTTAAAACTCTTGTTGGAGAAGATCTATGTCTACAGCCGATACATATTACATTTAAATGTCAAGAAAACAAAAATTTGTTTTTGTTTTTCAGAAGTACTTGGTTTATTTGGGGTCTCTTTCCTCGCCAAATAAACTTGACAATTTCCCTTTCAATCTCCTCCTTAAAAAATGGATTTGGTATCTGTATTGGGATTGTGTTGAACAGGTAGACTGCTTTTGATAGGGTTGTCATTTCCCAATTTTGAGTCTTCCCATCCATGATTTTTCCATTTCTTTAGGTCTTTTGTTGTATCTCTCAAAAATGTTCTGCAGTTTTCTTTGTATGGGTCGTTTGCATCTATCTCTAGTTAGGTTCACTGCCAAGTATCTCAATTTGTGATTGGCTAGTGTAAATTAGTGTAAAGTATTGCTTATCCAATTACAACATGGGCAAAAGACATGGAAAAACTTTTCACAGAGCAGGGCATTGAGATGGCTAACAGACACATGAAGAAATGCTCCAGATCATTGATTATAAGAAAGATGCAAATCAAAACAACAATGAGATACCACCTTACCCCAGTAGCAAGGCAACAAATAATAAATGTTGGAGAGGATGTGGTGAGGTAGGAACTCTTATACATTGTTGGTGGGATTGTACAATGGTACAACCACTCTGGAAGGCAGTTTTGGTGTTTCCTCAAAAAGCTGAACATAGAAATTCCATATGACCTAGATACTCCTCTGCTTGGAATATACCCTGAGAAAATGAGAACTGAGGCACAGAGACTTGTACACCAATGTTCATAGCAGTGTTATTCACCATTACAAGACAACAGAAACACCCTAAATTCCCAACCATGATGGAATGGGTTGAGAAATTATAGGGCATTCACACAATGGAATACTATGAAGCACACATGAGCAATGATTTTATAAATTATTACTTAATATGGAAGGGACTGGAGAGCATTCTGCTATGTGAACTAACTCAATCTCATAAAGATAAACCCTGTATAAGATCATTATTGTAGAACAAGTACAAGGATCTAAGGAGGGAAGAAGATGGGTTTAATTATAGGGTTACACAAAAGAAAAGGAAAAGATACTGTGTGAAAAAACAATGTATACAAACTTTTTAATAAACCAGTGTAAAACAAAAAAATAAAAAATTCTCACCATTGGACAGATAGACAACATGATAGATGAAAAAAAAGTATTACAATTTTCAATTATTTCACCTTACTTGAATCCACAATAAACACCACCAGTACCAGTAGTTAAGAAACCAAAAGGCATGATACTAGGAAAATCTGCTGTCAGGGAACTCTTCAAAGTATTGAAGAACAATGATGTCAGCTTAAACACTAAGGTCTGCCTGATTATAACCATGGTCTTTTAAATCACCTGCTATTCATTTGAAAGATGGACAATGATTACGGATTCAAGAAGGATAGAAGAAAAACTGATGTCTTTGAGTTGTGGTGTTGGAGAAGTGTGTTGATTATCCTATGGACTTTGGACATTTTGCCAAAAGAACAAATGTATGTATTAGAGAAAGTGCAGCCCGAGTGTTCCTTAGAGACAAGGATGGTGAGTGAAGCTTCATCTTACATACTTTGAGACAGTATTCCATGAAAAAGGACATCATGTTCAGAAAGGTGGAGGTTCACTGAAATAGAGGAAGATGCTAAATGAGATGGAGTGACACAGTGACTGCAGTAATTGTGTTCAGTATGTCTGAGATTATAAAGATTATAAAGAGAGCACAGAATAGAACGTGATTCAGATCTGTTGTTCATAGGGTCTCTATGTGTTGTACTTGACTCAACAGCCCCCTTCTTTAACATTAGCCTTTGATTTGTAATTCAGAGGCTTCTTCAGCAGGACAAAGAATATCCATATTTGAGAATGAAGCCCTGATGTCTTTTAGAGTAAAGGAGGAATGAAGGCTCACAGAAAACTCAAATAACTCATTCTTTCTCTAACTCCCGCTGCCTCCCCCTCCCCAGCTGGAGAACTGCTCAGGATCTCTCCGATCCAAGGCCTCCAATCTTTAGAACCCTAAATGTGAGAGTTCACTTTCAGGAGAGTAGCGTCAGTGGGAAGAAGAGATCCATATACACACAGAAAATAAGACAGCAGGCCACAAGCCTCTACATTAAGAGTCATGTGGGTGCTAGGCAGGCTGAGCAGTAATGACTCCTTTGCTCCCTCAGCCATTAATAATCTACAGAGCACTTACTATCTTCCGGTCTTTGTAGTTAGCACCTAATCACTCCTCTCCCTGTAATCAGTTAGTCATTTAGTGGAACTCGAATGGAGGAGACATAAATATAATATGAGTGAGGCTCCCAATAACAAAAAGAGATGTCAACTTACTGAAGGATAGTTCCTGGCATCAAGACTTTTTCTAATCCTGCATCAAAACAACCAAAATTATCACTGTCAGGACATACAAAATGGTGTGGAGATGATTTAAAAAAATTTGATGTGGAGGAAGTACTGAATTCAGGCCCTTCAAGGGTGTTTTGGGAGGGTAGAATCTAACTAATGTCAGGTCTTTTACCTCACTGTTTTTCTCCCCACACTCAGTGCATGGGTCTTCATTTTGAGCACCTGGCTAGAAAAGTACTTATAGGATTTTCATCAGCCTCTAAATTCCTCACGTGAAAGATGCTGAGGCCTATACTCAGCGGGACCTACCAGAATCAGACCTGGAACTTAATGCCAATGCCTTCCTCACCAAATGAACCCACAGTGACAGACCAAGAGGGTACGAATGAAGTAAGGGTCTCTGTGAATATGTGTAGAGCAGTTGAGGCTGATACACGCAAGGAGGAAGCTGCAAATGTTGATACTTCCCAAGAGCTCAGAGACCTTCCTAGCCCACCCATCTGTTGGAGCGCAGTCTGGAAATATATTCTACAAAAGACTTCTTGCACTTGGGCTCCTTTTATTGATATTGAAAGATCTTCATCTTTGGCTCATGAGGGCATTTTTGTGTTAATGAACTTTCTGTATTTGTGTCTCCAGAACTAGCAAGAACCCACTCAACATCCATGCAGAAGATTGTTTCTGGAACCCATTGCATTGTCTTAGAAACGTGTTACAGATCCGTTTTCAGTATCACATCTAGAAACCCACTCTACATCACATCTAAAGCACATAGTGATGCCTCTGTCAGCAACACAAGCGCTACCTCAGGCATCCACTGAGGTTCCTTTTGTAGATATGCTCTTCTGAATCTAAGCAGACTGCACATCAAGCTTCCAATTCTAGAATTCACATAACACTAAAGTCAGCAGATGAGTACTGAACATATTCTGGATTGACAGATAAATTTATCTCTAGAGCCATCTCCAGATTCTTGTTAAGCTTTATCTATGGAACCTCATCCAGAGCAATGGGGAACATACACTTTCAGAGCCAACTCTAGAAGCAGAACGTCCTCTAACATAAAGGGTCTACTTGACAGTCAACATTTATCATATCCAATGCTCTCTTATCCTTACCTGAAAGGGTACCACTTTAATTTTTTATACTTTTGCTTCTTGTTCAAATTTTGCTTACTCTTTTAATTAATTCTCTATTTTCAATTTATGTAAACATAAAAATTTGTATTTTTAGTGTTCTAAAATCTTTCACTTAAATGTTTCAGAGCCTTTTCTTCTCCCTGAAAAGAAATCCTATAACCAGGAAGTAGTTAATTTCTTTCAATTCCTAAAATTTACAAATATGCTTACTGCATCACTGATTTTACCAACTTTGGATTTTAATCTCAAGGAATCATGTAATATATGACCTTTTATTATCAATGATTTTGAAGTTCTTCCAAAATGTTCCATGTAACAGTATCTACTTTTAGAATTGTCATCTTATTGAATGGATTTGTTTATTCATGTTTTTGTTGAGGGAGGATTCTAGTTCCTTCCATTTTCTAACTAATGTTAGTGCTGTTGTGAGCATCTGTGTGGAGGTATTTGCTTGTGTAACTGACTTCATCGTGAATGTCTACGGTGAGTCAAGAGGAGGAATGGAGGACAAATGGAGTGTGTAGGGGTGAGGAGACTTGGAAAGATGGAGACAAGGAAATTTAGGAAATCATAAGGGAGATTCTCAAATGACGGTAAAGAAGAAAGCGAGAGTTTCTGGAAGAAATATTTGTAACTTGAGATAGAGGAGCAAGAAAAGAGCTAATCTTGTATAAGAGAAAATAGAAGGAGTGATTATTACATCACCAGATATGTGGATGTGATGAAACGGGAGAGGTCTTGAGGGAAGCCTAGTCATGATGAGTGAGGAGAATTTAGAGAGTTACGAGGGGATGCTTAGCAATGTAAGAGAAAGGTGGAAAGTAGGAGGAAGTAGAACAGTTGGGCCAAAGAGAAACTGAAGGACCAGGAAGCTAGGGAGATGTGTAGATTAAAGCTTTAAGTGAGGGCAGTGGAAGTCACAGGTGTAAGAGGAGATTAGAAGATTAAGAAGTTTGGGAGAGGACTTCTGTTTATTGAAAATTCGTCCAGAAACAGTAATGGACCTCTCCTTTGAGGACATGGAATCCTTCACACCTTCCAGTGGGAACACTTAACTATTCCCCTTGAAGGAAGAAAAAAAAATATTAACCGTCCCCAATTCAGTCTCTGGGCCATAGTTACTAGCAACACTCTGGACACGAAAGTCCTAGGAAAAAATGACTGTAACTTCAATCCAGTCTCAGTATTCAAATCTAATCTCAGAACTCAAGCAACTGTCAATAGAAAAAGTTTCCATTCTCATTATTTTAACTTAGCTTGGCTCACAAGATTACAAATGACTAAAACGGATTAGGGAGCTCTGGTGATTTAATAAAACAGAGTTGTTGATATCTCAACTTCAGTTCAGGCTCAGAGTTTTAATTCATCCACTACTCCTTGGGAGAAAGATGGACAATTTCTTCATGTTATTTCCTTTGAAAATTCTCTAGGGAGTCAGATATGAGTCAGTTCTGACTCAAAGGTACATAACAACAACAAAAACAAAGGGTTAGGAAAATTCCATATTAAAGGTATAGGAATAGAGAACCTTGTTGAAGATTTAGAAGTACAATTAAAGTAGAAATTGTCCAGGAATTCTTTGAGTCATTGATATCCTTTGTGTGAGATATACTGTTGGATCATGTTGAGTAATTTGCAAGGTTAGTAGATGCTTTCATGGCATGCAACCTGAGTAATTACGATGCTTCACATCCAAAATCCTCTCAAGATCATAATGAACTTTTTTCTAGAACTTGTTCTTGAGTTATGACAAAACCCACTTCTAGAACCACCTCTGGAAGCACAACTCTCTCAACATGTGCTTCAATATCCAGTCCTATGTCATAGGCAACATTTATCACACCCAGGACCCTCCAGACTTACTTGAGAAGCAAGCCAAAATGGACTTGACAGTACACAGTAACAACAATTAGTATGTCAATGCACAATCATGAAACCAACATATAAAGTTATGATATTATCACAATTCCTTTATTGATTCAAAAATCCATTTTTCATCTACCATACTGTACTGTCTCCAGGAAAATCACTTAAAAAGGCATTCTTGTCATGCTCTGCTACACTTAAAAAATGTTATTAAAAAATGCTAGAGGAATCCTGGTGACGTATCACGTGAGTACTGAGCTACTAACAGAAAGTTTGACAGGTGAAATTTCTCACCCACTTCTTGTTTGAAAGATGAGCACTCTCCTCCTATGAAAACTTATAGCCTTATGGATGTTCATCTGATGGAGAATTGCTATGAGTTGGAACTAAGTTGGTGCCCGTAAGTTGAAGTAATTGGAGACTAGATTATGTAAACAGTTCATACATTAAATTATAATGGAGAGATTTGCTGCTTACATACACCCAGAGTGATTTGGAAGACCTAGAACTCTAATTCCAAAAAAAGTAGCCACCGGAAACTCTATGGAGCACAGTTTTACTCTGACATGCATGAGGTCTCTATAGTGGCAATTAACTGGGTTAAAGGGAGAAATATTAATTGGGAATTTTAAAAGATATTCAACTAAAAAACTATTAGTTATAGTTGACTTGACGGTACATAGCAGCAACATCAAGAAGCTCTGGTGGCTTAATGGTAAAGAATTGCACTGCTAATTCAAAGGCACGTGGTTCAAATTGACCAGCTGCTCCACAGAAAGAAGATAGGAAATCTTCTCCAACTAATTCATTGCCTCTTTTCACTTCCTGGAGAATCAACTATGAGTAGATTGCAACTTGATGGTACATAACAATACCAAGAATATCAATCATTTTATATATCCTGATAAGTCAAACAGTACATCAATAAGGAAGTCACAAGAGAAAATGTCAAGAAAGAAGTATATTTTTATAATCTACATAAAATTATAAGGAACTCTGGTGGCCCAGTGGCAAGAAGGTGCGCTGCAATCCCAAAGGCACATTGTTTGAATTCCACAAGCTGCTCCCCAGGAGGATGGACAATCTCCTTCTGGGCAATTAACTGCCTCTGAAAACTTGCCTGAGTGTCATCTATGGGTTGGTTCCAACTTGACAGTACAGAAGAATAACAACATATAAAATCATGCTAAGAAAAGCAGAGAGTCAGCAAAAAAATAGAATGACCCTCAGAAAGATGGATTGACAAAGTGACTGTAACAATGGGCTTGAACAGTGCAAGATAGGGCATGGTTCTAATCTGTTGTTCATAGTCACTATGACTTATAGTTCATTCCATGACCTCTAAAAGCAATATGTGATATTAAGGAGCATCTACGTTAAGCATCTAAAGGGCAACTCTTGTACCCTTTGGCAGAAAAAGTTTAAAGGATGATTTGCCATTCAAAGTTGTGTCTTCATCAACAGAGGATTTTAGATATGTTTTCTTTTTCAAGTATTCTTTCAGTGACAAAAGAAATATTACCTTTAGTGTTTTATGTCTCTATAATGTAGAATGTGGTTGTTATGTGTTGCAAAGGTTAAGCTGATAAATGACAAATATTTATGATTAGTTATCTTTAACTAGAGTTAGTATAATGAATAAGTAAGTGATCAGTGCAACATCATAACATCTGCCATGCGCTCAGCCAACTCATTTACATCTGTAAATATTAGGGAAAGCCTTGTTGTTGTGTACTGTTGAGTCAGAACCAACCCATAGCTGATCCTACGGCAGGTTTTCGGAGGCATTTATTGCATGCGTGGACATTGCCCATCCTAAGAAAAAAAATAAGCTATATTAATTTGCCTCAAGATGGTGAAGAGATTGAGATAGTTCACAGTTTTTATTTGATTGGCTCCACAGTCAACAATCTCGGTACCAGCATCCAGGAAATCAAGAGGTGAATTGCATTGGGAAAGTCAGCTCTCAGGGACCTCTCAAAAGTACTGTAGAGCAAAGACATCAGGCTGGAGACTAAGGTGCCCTTGATCCGGGCTATAGTCTTCACAATAATGCGCTATGCCTCGGAGAGTTAGACAGTGACTAGGAATGATAGAAAGAGAATTGATACCCTTGAGCTGTGCTGCTAGAGAAGAGTTTTGAATATAGCATGGCTGCTAGGAGAACAAACAGGTTTGTCCTGGAGAGGGTGAAGCTGGGCTGCTCCTTGGAGTCAAGGAAGCTTCATCTGACATACTTTGGGCATGTTGCAAGGAGGGACCAGTCCATGGATAGGGACATCATGTTTGGGAGAGTAGAGGTACAGCACAGGAGAGGAAGACTCTCAATTGATTTTGTGATTGGGGTAGGGGGAGTAGGTGTGTCAGAGACAATGAGGTTGGAATAGGATAGAGCAGGATTTAGGGCTCTTGTGCATGGTGGTTATGAGTCGCAAGCGACTTGACGGCACATAACACAACAATATTAAATAACAAACATATGACTTCTCTGTTGTTATTGTGTACTGTTGAGTAGAAACTGACTCATAGCTGGCTCTACAGCATGCTTTCCCGGGCAGTAATTCACACAGGAGATTGTCAATTTTTTCTCCTTGGGGTAGCTAGTGGATTTAAACTGCATGCCTTTGGTGGGTCAGTGCACCTCCTTACCACTGGGCCACAAGATGGTCCACACATAACAAATTATAATGTTATTTTACTGTAAACAGGTTATTAATTCAAAGGCTAAATGAAATATTAGAATACTGGAACACATTTGATAAAAATTATCCAGATAATTCAATCTGATATGTTTTTGCCAGTAGTTTCTGCATGGGAATATGTTATCTACTTTGATAAATGAAATGTCTTAATCTATGATGTTTTCAGGGTAACATCCTGGTTGGAAGATTAGAAACAGTGGGAAGCATATGCCATCATTATTCTTCAATGTGAAAAATAAAGGATAAGTTCCCAGCTTTTCTGATTTTTGCAAAATTGTAGCTACTGTATTATAGTCAAGTGTTAGCTACCGGGAGTGCAGCATTATGAAAACATTGACCCAGATTGATTCTGACTGAGGGGACATGCCAGTTAGATATGATTGATAATTACTGCAATATGTTCTCTAGTTACACGGAGCCTTCACTGATGTCTTTAGTTTCAGAGTTTCTATTCTTGTTAGTTGTAGTAGGACTGATTCTCATCCATAGGGCTTTCAAGATTGTGAACTTACAGAAACATATTACCAGGGCTTACTTTTTAGGTGCTTTGGGGTGATATTAAGCCATCAAAGTTTCTGTAAATAATGCATTGCTTAACATTGGTAGCACATAGAAACTTTCTCAGGATACTTATTAGATACAATGAGTATACTACATATACTCATTTATTTAACAAACTCTATCAATGCCATGTTATCTCTAGTTGTTAAATGCTGCTAGATCGATTCCCTCTTATAGCTGTCCTACACCACCCACATGGTTTCATCAGTGCTTAATCATTGTTGCAGTTACTATGTAAATTCATTGAGAATTGTTCTCTACTTCACTGACTCCACACTCTCCAAGCAGTGATCCATTATGACAAGCCCAAATTATGTGAGATATAAAGTTTCATATTTGTGTTTAAGTAACACTGCCTGAATTTCTACAAGTCAAATTTCTTTATTCTTTTGGCAGTCCTTGGCTTGTTCAATAAGAATTTGTTTGAGTTTGTATTTGAATTTTGTAAGTAAACTAGTTATTGTTGTTATGTGCCATCGAGTCATTTGCGACTTATAGCGCCCCTATGTACAAGAAGAGCTCTAAACGCCATTCTATCCTGTGCTAACCTCGCTGTCTCAAACACATTCATTCCCACCACTCCACTCACAGAATCGATCCATCTCATCAAGAGTCTTCCTCTCCTGCATCGTCCCTCCAGTCTCCCAAACATGATGTTCCTCTCCAAGGACCAGTCCCTCCTTGTAACATGCCCAAAGTATGTCAAACGAAGCCTCAGAATCCTTGACTCCAGGAAGCATTCTGGATTCACCCTCTCTAGGACACCTGTTTGTTCTCCTAGCAGTCCATGGGATATTCAACACTCTTTTCCAGCACCACAACTCAAAGACATCAATTCTCTTGCTATCATACCTATTCACTGTCCAACTCCCTGATGCATAGCACGTAATTGCTAAGACTGTAGCCTGGATCAGGTGCACCTTAGTCTCCAGCCTAACGTCGTTGCACTTCAGCACTCTTGAGAGGTCCCTGAGAGCTGACTTTCCCAATGCAATTCGTCTCCTGATTTCCTGGCTGCTGTTACCAAGACTGTTGACTGTGGAACCAAGTAAACTAAAACTGTTAACTATCTCAATCTCTTCACCATCCATACTGATGCTGCCCAGTGGTGAGAATCTTTGTTTTCTTGATGTTGAGCTTCAGTCCATATAGGAGGCTGCAGTCTTGGTCTTCTGCAGCAAGCGCTTCAGGTCCCCCTCAGTTTCAGCGAGCAGGGTTGTGTCATCTGCATAACACAGGTTGTTGAGGATTCTTCCACCCATCCTGAGGCCACATTCCTCCTCGTACAGCCCAGCACCTCAGATGATCTGTTCTGCATACAAATTGAAGGGTATGGAGACAAAATACATCCCTGACGGATTCCAAAGAAAGGTGACCCAACAGAGTGTGGAAATTATCGAACAATGTCATTTATATCATATGCAAGCAAGATTCTGCTGAAAATTATACAAAAACGTTTGGAACAATATGTCAGCAGAGAATTGCCAGATGTGCAGTTTGGATGTAGAAGAGGTCATGGTACTAGGTATATTATAGCTAATGTAAGATGGATCTTGGCAGAAAGCAGAGAATACTAGAAGAAAGTCTGTCAGTGCTTCATTGACTATGCAAAGGCTTTTGACTGTGTGGATCACAACAAGCTATGGCTGACTCTGAGAAGAATGGGAATCCCAGAACTTTTGATCATGCTAATGTGAAACCTATACTTGGTCCAAGAGGCAGTCGTCAGAACAGAGCAGGGAGACACTTGATGGTTCAAAATAAACTAGTAGAAAAAGAAGAAAAAAATTAAAAATTCAAAAAAAGAAAATGCATGGAAATAAAAAGTGCAGAAGAAAAAAAACCTTCATTATTCCTTATTCATTGTCCAACTTTCAATTGCAAATGAAGCAACCATAAAGATCATGGCTTGAGGCAAGTGCACCATAGTATTTAAATTGACATCTATCTTTGTTGTCAATTGAAAGAAGTCCTTGACAGTAGATTTGTCCAATGCAATATGTCTTTTGAATTTTTTGATTGTTCTCTTCATAGGTGTTGATTATGGATCCAAGTAAAGTGAAGTCATTACAGGCCAGATTCTTTTTTCTCCCTCTATTGTGATACTGTCTATTGATCAAGATGTGAGGTTGTTTTCTTTATGTTGAAATGGTCCATTCTGAAGGTTGTATATAGTCTTTAATCTTCTTTAGTAAATGATTCAAGTTCTCCATTTTTCCTCCATTTTTAATGTAAAATATATTAAACACTTATAAGAATAGTGCAAGATTGAGCAAAGTTTTGATCTGTTTTACATAAGGTTATTAGGAGTCAGAATTACTTGATAGCACTTAACAACAACAAAGAATTTGGTAGTGGAAGAATGGATAGTAGTACTAAATAGTGATTAAGTAGAGTTGCAGTATGTGGATATATTCCAAAAAGAGGAAACTCTGACTATAAAGTCATGGACTTATGAAATGGAAAGGTGCCTCTTATTAAAAAGGATTCATTTGAATGGTTGAAGTTGAATTATAGCTTAATTAGATCGTCATAAATCTGTGTGTTAAATTGAAGAATTTAGAGTTATAGAGAATCATTGAAAGATTTTTTTTTTATAAAAACAAACAGTATATTGAACAAAATCTAGAGAAAGTGGAAAATAACCGAGTTTGAGTGTAGAGTCCTGTTTATAACGTTAATGTAATGACTCACACAGAGCCATAAGAAAATATGATTGAAGCAAGCGATTAAAGCTTTTCATTTCATAGTGTCATGGACACTTTGAGAATTCTATGAATGTGCGCACTCTGTCACTGTGTGCTCACAGATAGTTTGCAGTAAGATAGAGAGCACTACTTTAAAGATTGCAAAGGTGTATTCTTATGAGTGGGGTGGGAAAAAATTTTTAAAAAGCAGTGACTAATGGAAATTTCCAGGAATCCAGGCAGTTTGATGGGCAATCACGTCCTGTGTTTTACAGCCTTGAAAACCCCATGGATAGTTAGTTATGAGTCAGATCCTACTCGACAGCAATGAGAACTAGAAACCACACTACACACGTTGGAGATAGTAGGCTGATTTTTACGCGTGTAATGCAGTCTGTGGTATGTTTATGATATTTGTGAGGGTAATGACAAGAGACTTACATGTGAGTAAGAAATTACTTCTATTCAAATAAATGTAAGGGATGAATTCTATTGAGACTATGACAGAATTTTAAATTATTAAAACGTATCATACAAAAAGAAACATCCATCATCTACTTGAAAAAATTTGAAATGCCAAATACAACTCTACTCTTTCCCCAGAATGATAGCCCAGAAATCTCAACATGCGAGTTCTATGACACTATTAAGAAATTATCAACATAGTGAATAAAATAGTTGCATAACGTATAAATCAAAAGAAAATTGTTTACGTGATTTTCATATATTGCTATTATTACACCACTGAGTCAGCACCAAACCATAACTAATCCTTCGGTAAATTTTCAGTGGCAGTAAAAGAGGTGGTAGGTGGCTCCTCATCTTTCTCTCTCAGAGCAGTAGGTAGATTTGAACCTCATGCTTTTGTTCTGCCCATGAAATGCCCCTCAAAGAAATCTAAAAACACGTCTGAAATTTCAAGAGTATTTTTTATATTATTTCACGCATGGAGATCGTTTTCTCTCCTCCGGAAGGTGGTGAAGGAGAAAAGCCCGGGTTTCCCCTCCACTTGCTTTTATAGTTCTTTTGAGTGCCCCTCTTAGGGCAGGGGGATTGCGATCATGGTTGCTGGGCTGGAGAATTAGTCATTTGGGTTGACTTTTGACAGGCTGGTTACTTTGTCCGCCTTTACTCCTGTTGTGTCACGTAGACACTAGGTAATTCCTTACTTTTCAAGGACAGACAAGGCTTTACCTGGGGCACTCGTGTTTGCCCTAAGCTAAGAACTTTTATGGCCCACTTCTGCCTCTAGCGTTAATGGGGGTTTATAAAAAATGGGGTTTCTGCTGTCCCTTCACTTTCATGTTTGTAGCACCTGGCCACATAGGGAGTATAATATTCATATAAAAAAGTTCCTTACCACGTAGGGAGTATAATATGCATATAAAATATAGGCAAAGATAACTAATAAACAAAGAAATCACCTAGTAGAAAAATATAATAAAAAATGATAGATCTGTCTAAATATATTTATTTAAAAATCATTAAAATGCATTTTAGTGATGAAAGCTACTGTTATATAATATGAACAAGTTGAATTTATTCTAAAAATACTAAAGTGATTCAATAAGTCACAATTTTAATATATCTAGAGACAATATAATCTATAAATATGCTGAAAAGACACTTGATTTGACAATAACTTTTGAAAAATACTTTTAGTAAAACAGAATCTTGGATATATAAAATATCTTTATCTCAACCTAAATATCAATTAGGTATTTAAGGTAAAAAGACACAATATATTAAAGTCAGAAACAAGATAAAGTTATTCATTAACATCACTGTCAGTTTATCATATTTTTGTGGATTTTAATAAATGTGATGATTAATTATTTTTGTCAACTTGGCTAGACTACAGTTCCAGCCCTTTGGTGACACGGTAGTCTAGACTCTGTTATGACGTAGTTACATGTAATTAAATCAGTTGACTTTAAGTAAAGTGAATGTGGGTGGGTCTTATCAGTTGAAGTTCTTAGGGGCAAAAAGAGATTGTTGTTGTTGTTGTTAGGTGCCATCGAGTCGTAGACGACTCATAGCGACACTATGAACGAAAGACCTGAGCACTGTTCGTACATAGAGTTTCCGGAGGCAAACCATTTCGGAAGTGGATGCCACTCCTGCTTCCAGGATTCTTCTAGTCGGGAAGCTCCAGCCAACACTGTCCACCATGGATAATCATTACCAAATTTGGCACATCAGTGTCCCAGTGTTCAGCATCACAGCAACCACGATATTATATCTCCAGATTGTAAATAGATATTTTGTCACAACTTTTTTCACTCTTTCAAATTACTCAACCTTTATACTCTTTAGACTTACCAGCTCCAATTATTGCAGTATAGATCTTTCTAAAAGTCTCTCTAGATGAATAAAGATAGAGATGTAAATACAGGATAAATATAAATAGATATGTAGATAAAAACATGTAATTTTACTAATCCTTTTTTTCTATAGGAACCCTACTAAGACAATAATTATTTGAAATCCCAATACTTCTAACATTCAAAATACTTTTCATATTCAAAGATCAGATATTGCAAAATAAATAGATCTCAACTTCACCTAACAAGTATTAATTACTTTATTAATTCATTTAACAAAATTGTTATCGCAATATAACTTTCCCAGAAATAACAGCTGTAATGATTTTAACAATAAACATTTGCATCAGCAAAAATGATATGCCTGGTGCAACTACCTCTTCTAGGCCTAGCTGTACAAAACAGTACATAGACAATTGTTCTTTGTTGTTGTTGGTATGTGCTATCAAGTCACCTGCAGCACATAGTGACCCTATGTACAATAGCCCTAAACCGTGCTCTAGCCTATGCCAATTTTATTGTCTACAATACACCTATCAACACTACCCCAGTCACTGAACCAATCTACCTCATTAAGGGCCTTTAATTTTTCTTATAAAGGTCCTTTATGTCTTCAGTTAGGTTTATTCCTAAGTATTTTATCTTGTGGTTGGCTATCGTAAGCAAACTTAGAAGCTCCAATATATGGCATAAATAGGTTTGCAAATATGTTTTAAAATGCAGAACAAGGAGAGAATTAAATTGATAAATTGAGCTTTCTAAAAATCAAATCCTGTGTGCATCAAAAAATGTTTTTCCAACAGAACGAAAAGAAAATTCACAGACTGGGAAATATTTTTGGCAATTATATTTTAGATAAGGGTCTTGTAACTAAGGTTTACAGAATACTGCAGGGCCTCCACAAGGAAAAGACTAATGATCTAATCATAACATAAGCAAAATATTCCTCTTCCCAAAGGAGGACATTTGGATAGCCCACAAACATACAAAGAAATGATCAAAAATCACTGGCAATTAGAGATGTGAATCAAAACAATGAAATACTATCTCATCCAATTTGTTTTTATGTGCCATTATAGCTAATGTTAGATGGATCTTGGCTGAAACCAGAGAGTACCAGAAGAATGTTTATCTGTTTATCTGTGTTTCATTCACTATGCAAAAGCATTTGACTGTATGGATCACAAAAACTGACTGACTCTGAGGAGAATGGGCATCCCAGAACATTGATTGTGCTTATGTGAAATCTACACTTGGACCAGGAGGCAGACGTCAGAACAGAGACACTACATGGTTCAAAATCAGGAAGGGTATATGCCAGGAATGGAATGTGTTTTGTCTCCATACCTTTTCAATTTATATACAGAATAGATCATCTGGGAGGCTGGGCTGTATGAGGAGGAATGTGACATCAGGAATGGAGGAAGATTCATAAAATAAAAAAATCTGTATTATGCAGATGACACAACCTTGCTTGCTGAAACTGAGGAGAACATGAAGCGCTTGCTGCAGAAGATCAAGGACTGCGGCCTTCAATATGAATTGAAACTCAATATCAAGAAAACAAAGATTCTCACCACTGGGCCAATTGGCAGCAACATGATGGATGGTGAAGAGATTGAAGTTGTTAAAAGCTTTAGTTTGTTTGGCTCCACAATAAAGCCCTTGGTACCAGTAGCCAGAAAATCAAAAGACAAATTCCATTGGAAAAGTTGTCTGTGAAAGACCTCTCCAAAGTACTGAAGAGCAGCAATGTCAGTCTGGAGACTAAAGTGCTCCTGATTCAGGCCATAGTTTTAGCAATTGTTTGCTATGCATCAGAAGGATGGATATTTACTAGGGATGATAGAAAAAGAATTGATGCCTTTGAGCTGTGGTGCTGGAGTGTTGAATGTACCATGGACTGCCAAGAGAACAAACGGGTTTGTCCTGGAGAGGGGGAAGCCAGTCTGCTTCTTGGAGGCAAGGATTCTGAAGCTTTGTCTGGCATACTTTGGACATGTTGCAAGGAAGGACTGGTCCTTGGAAAGGGACATCATGCTTGGAAGGGCAGAGGGGTGGAGAAAGAGAGGGAGACCATTGATGAGATGGACTGATAGAGAGACTAAGGTAATGAGAGTGGGTGGGTTAGAGACATTAAAGTTGACACAGGATAGAGCAGGTTTCAGAGTGGTTACACATAGGGTCTCTACAAATCACAAGTGACTCTACAGCACATAACAAGAACGACAGTTGACTACAATGCATAGCAACTATGAACAACAGTTCTGAACCTTGCCCTATCCTGAGCTAACCTCACCTTTTCTGACACAGATGATCTCATTGTTCATAGTGTTTCTGAAGGTCTTCTATTTCTGAAGCTCTAGTGGCTTAGTGGTAAGACGCTGTGCTGGAATCCCAAAGACATACAGCTCAAATCCACCAGCTGATAGTGAGAAAAGGATAATCAATCTCTCTCTGTAATTTATTGCCTCTGAAAATCCACTGGAGGGTTAGCTATGAGTTGATTTTGATTTAACAGCACACAAGAACCACAAACGCTTAATGGTGTTTCAAAGAACAATCCAGTTTCTTGTTTTATATATATATCGCCTTGTTGTTGTTGTTGTTGTTATGTGTTATCAAGTCACTTGCGACTCATAGTGACTCTATGTACAATAGCCCTAAACTCTGCTCTGTCTTGTGCCAGCACCACATCTCAAAGGCATCAATTCTCCTATCCTCCTTAGTCATTGTCCAAATTTCTGATGCATAACAAGTGATAGCAAAGACCATGGCCTGTATTAGACACACCTTAGTCTCCAGATAGACACCAATGCTCTTCAGTACTTTGGAGAAGTCCCTAACAGAAGCTTTCCCCATGGCCATACGATATATATATGTATATATATATCTTGCCCTGTTGTTGTTGTTATGTGCCGTCGAGTTGCTTGTGACTCATAGCGACCCTACGTACAACAGCCCTAAACTCCGCTCTGTCCTGTGCCAATCACACTGTCTCTGACACTCCCATCCCAATTA
>NW_006399872.1:10673054-10674400 GCF_000299155.1 Elephantulus edwardii
CTGTGGATTTGGTTTAATTTTCCTCAGCTTCAGCTTGAACTTGCATATGAGTAATTGTTGGTCTGTTCCACAATCATCCCCCGGCCTAGTTTTCACAGCTGATTTTGAGCTTCTCCAGCGGTTCCTTCCACAGATGTAGTAGATCTGATTCCTATGCATACCACCAGGTGAAGTCCATGTGTATAACCTGCGTTTGTGTCCCTTATAAAATGTATTTGCTATGAATAAGTCATTGATTTTACAAAATTCAATCATTCTATCTCCAGCCTCATTCCTGTCCCCAAGCCCATGTTTTCCGACTACTGATTCTTCTTCACTATTCCCAACTTTTGCATTCCAGTCACCCATTATTATCAATGCATCTTGACTGCATGTTCGATCTATCTCCGACTGTAACAGTTGGTAGAAATCATCTATTTCTTCTTCTTTGGCTCTGGTTGTTGGTGCATATATCTGAATGATAGTCGTATTCACTGGACTTCCTTATTAGCGTATGGATATAATCCTGTCACTCACGGTGTTGTACTTCAAGATGGATCTAGAAATTACTTTTTTTGCTATGAGGGCAACCTCATTTTTCCTTGTCTTTTCATCTCCGGAGTACTATATCATATGGTCATCTGACTCAAAATGCCCCATGCCAGTCCATGTCATCTCTCCAATGCCTAATATGTCAATTTTTATGCATTCCATTTCTTTCTTAACAATTTCTAATTTTCCTTCATTCATGGCTCTCACATTCCATGTTCCAATCACTAGGGTCTGCTTACAACTGTTCCTCCTCCTTTTTCCTACAGGAAAAAACGGCGGGAAGAGGTGTTGGGGACAGAGAGAACGTGCTCCTGGGTGGAAGGGAAGCCTGGAAGCGGCGCACAGGGGGAAGTCACCTCAGATTATAAGGAAGAGGCATCTTTCAAAGGTACACAGGAAAACCAGCGGGAAGAGGGAGAAAGTGCTCCTGGGCGGAAGGGAAGCCTGGAAGCTGCGCACCGCGGGAAGTCACCTCAGACAACAGAGAAGAGGCATCTTTCAGGTACACAGAAAAACCGGTGGGAAAGCAAAACATAATCTACACAGGAGTTCTACAGGACAAGTCACCTTCCCTTGAGACAGTACAACTAAACTTAAGAGACACTGGTCAAAAGAAAAAATGTCAGCAGTTGACGTGTTTGGAATCACAGAAGCCAACAAAGCTTAAGATACAAGCTGTCAGATCATGGGTTGGGCAATGGAAGATATTTTCTGAAGGGACTTGGCAGATGGGAAGGGTTATGCTGGTGGAGGGTGGAGCTGGGAAGTAAGTGGGTCAAGGCACTGGGCTAAGGGTGGGGTCAACACTGTAACTA
>NW_006399872.1:10674500-10678759 GCF_000299155.1 Elephantulus edwardii
CCTGGACTTCTGGTAGTTCTCTGTTGATGTGCTGTTCCAGTCGTTTTTGGATAATCTTCAGTAAAATCTTGCTTGCACGTGAAATCAGTGAGATTGTTCTGTAGTTTCCACATTCCTCTATGCCATTGAGTCAAGTATAACTAATAGTAACCGTATGAACAACACATCTGAACTCTGTCCTATCCTGTGCCAACCTCACTCACTACCTTTAACATACTTGAGCCCATTGCTGCAATCGCTGTGTTGATCCTCCTGGTTGAGGGTCTTTCTCTCCTTCACTGTCCCTCCACATTTCCAAGAATGATACCCTTTTCTAAGGAATGGCCTCTCCTAGAAACATGTACAAAATCTGTGAGACGAAGCTTCTCTGCCCTTGCCTCCAAAGAACAATCTGGCTTCACCTTCTCCAAGACGTATTTGTTTGTTCTTTTGGCAATCCACAAATATTGAATCCATTCAATTTTCTCATCCAGCACCACAATTTAAATACATCAGTTTTTCTTCTGTCATTTTTATTCATTATCCAGCCCTCAGATGCTTAGCAAGAGATCAAAAAGACCACTACAGTAGCAATAACAGAATTTAACAGAATAGCAAGCAATAAACTTTAGAAACAATGTAAAGAGATAAGAACACTTATGCTTTGCTGGTGGGACTGTATAATGGTACAACCACTACGGGACCAGTTTGGTATTTCCTCCAAAACCTGGAAATAGATATCCCATATGACCCAACCATTTGACTGCTGGGAACATATCCCAAAGAAATCAGAGCTGAAACACAAATAGAGATGTATACAACAATGTTCATAGCAGCATTATTCACAATAGCAAGAAAATGGAAACAATTCAAATTCCCATCAAGACACAAATGAATAGAAAAATTACGGTATATTCACTCAATGGAATACTATACAGGCTAAAGGACAAGCAACAACAAATGTTGGTAAAGTACCACACAACATGGAAGAGTCTAGAAAGCATTATATTGAGTGAAGTAACTCAGTCACAAAAGGACAAATACTGCATTAGATCACCACTATGACAATAGGCTAATTGAGTGGTGTGAAAGGAGGGGAAGAATAAAATGTAATGGGTAGACAAAGAAAACTACAATGACAAAGCAAAGGTAGGACCAACCTGGGAAAAATCAAAAGGAAGATAGTACAACTCTTGCAAGCAGCAAATAGAAGCAAGATATATATGTGAATGTTCAACAGGGAAAGGGGAGAATAAGGAAAGGAGTTGTAAGAAGAAATCACTAGGACAGCAGAGAAGAATAGGGGGATGTAAGTGAAGGTGCAATGGGGATTTGAAGAGACAGGGAGATAAAAGTAACAGATCAATAGTAATTAATATGAAATACAAGGTACAGAAATTATTACATAATAAAATATATATGTGAATGGAATATGTGTGTGAATAATTGTATAAAAGTGAATAATTATATAAACTTAAAGAGTTAAATAATTTAAAAAATAAAAAACGTACTATTGAAAATAAACTCAATAGAAAACTTGAAAAAAATAGTGGAATAATTTGTCCAAGGTCACTTAGAGAGTAATTGAATAAACAGTATTCAAATTCAAGCTATGTGGTCCAAAATCAATGCTTTGCCTGAATCCATTCTGCTGTCTATAGTGACAGATTCGTGCTTGCTTCACATAAAATGAGTCAGTTAGCCTTAAATTAAGCTTTTAATCCTCTCTAGTAGGTAAAAGTATACCTAGAACTCCATTTAAAAGTGTATATTCATTTTGACTTATCTCCACCTGATGGCTTTTAAGAGTAAAAATTACTTTAAGACTTAATCCTTGATATACCCAAAAATGATGTGCTATTTTCTCTGGAAGGAGTAACTATTTTCTCCATGGGTGATTTCCTAGATATCATACTTAATTTCCTACAACATCTATATAAGTATGTCTTTTCTTAATTTTATATTTGATTTTTATACAAATTTTTTATACATTGTGTTCATTCATGTACATTGTATTTCACAAATTCCTTCATTCACATTGTGTTTCATATTATCACACATCTTCGACAAAATTTTCTAAGAGATAGAAAAATAATGCAACTTACTATATTTGCCATGGACTTAAAACCTTGTTATTAGAGTAAAATTTATTTTATACCTTTCAAAGATCACGTCATCATCCTTTAGTCTATCAAAACCTATTTTTTCCTAAATTTGCTGATGGACTCTCTCACATTTATGTAGGCATTTAAGAGCTATATACATGTACTTAAGAAAGCTATATTGTTTTCATTTGTGTTCAAACTTTGGGAAAATAACAGTAATATATGAAATCTTTGTCTATTTGCATTCAAGATTATGCAATTAAGTTACATTCAAGCTTATATGTGAAGCTTTGAATAGTTTTTCCTCCTGTGTACATTATTACTTTGAATAACTGACATAGATTATAACTTTCTGCTATTGCCATCTGCTAAAACCTTATTGCATATTTGATATCTCTCTTTGAACATAAGCAGATTACCTATTTTAACCGAAATTGATTTGCTGTGCAATGTGCATAAATTGTTTTGCAATATTGTACCATTTATTTTCCAAATATATAAAAAACTTATTACAGATTTTCATCAAATAATAAAAATATTATACTTCAGGTATTACTGAAACATGTTTTAACTGGAAATAAATTTATAGATTTATTCTTTTTCATATTTTAATATTATTGAAAAGTTAATTTTCTTTCTATTTTGACTTTCACTGTTTTTGGAGCAAAGCTGGTTATACTTTGTAGAATACTATCAGGATGTTTTTTCTCTGTCTCTTCTCTCCATCCCACCATCCCCAATTTGGAGATGATTTTATTGACAGACAAGAGCAAACTCTACGAAGGGCTGCTAGGGACAAACATGAACCCTTAGGATGAAGCAGAAAGAAAGGCTTCATGGTAACATTAATTATTTAAAGAGGATATGCCTCCAGAAACTTTATGAACTTTGCTAAACATCAATAGTTGTCTAGAAGCCTCAGGACTTTTGATCATAGGGTCACCATGAGTCGTGCTAGACTTGAAGGCAATCAACAACAGCAGCAATACAAGGAATGTTGGCATGGCCACAGCAGCCTATGGACAAGAAGATTCAGAGAACTGCACAGTGGGGAATAGTCATTTACAAGAGCATTCTCTGTAAGCTGGGAGTTGCTAACTGTTTGCTTGAGAAGAATCAGGAGATTTGTGGCAAAAATCCTGATTGACCATGGTGTCTGGCTGTGGTTTTTGGTCCCAGGAGGTGGTATGGACAGGTGTAGGCATCTGCAGGTCAGAATTGGTGACAGGCTGGTCCTTGGTGCATACATTCTCCTTGGACTTCTCAGGCTACTCCTGGATTGCAGATTCTGAGTGTTTGGCAGTTGACTTCAAGTCCTTGATTCAAACGGTCTGTTCTGTGGATATAAATCTCAGAAAGCCTAGGATAGAAGGTCTTCAGGACAAAGCAGCAGTTCAGAAGGCTGCCCCATTGCATAGCTGTCACACAGGGAGACACAGAAAGTGTCTTCTCTGATTATCTTATAAATAGTAGCTTTATGTTTGGTTTTCAGTGATTTGATTATAAAATGATTATGTATTTCCTGTTTAGAATTTGATAATCTTGTTTCTTTGGATTGCAGTCTTCCAGCAACTTGGAAACTTTTCAGTTATTACATTTAAAAACATTTCTTCCTATTTTCATATGCTAAACCCTTATCTGTTAATACCAGCATGTTCTTTATCTGTGTATCTTCTATTACTCCCATTCCTACCCTGATGATTGATTTTTCAAAAAACTTAAACTATGCACATTTTTATTTGAGTGAAAGTTTACAAATTATATTTCTTCATTCATACACGTTGTTTTGTAAGAAATTATAATTAATTAATTTAATTGATGTAATTATAATTAACTAATGTAATGTATGCAGAGCAGATTATCCGAGAGGCTGGGCTCTATGAGGAGAATTGTGGCATCAGGATTGGTGGAAGATCTAATAACAATCTCCATTATGCAGATGACACAACCTTGCTTGCTGAAACTGAGGACCTCATGCATTTGCTGCGAAGGGTCAAGGACTGCAGCCTTCACTATGGACTAAGGCTCAATGTCAAGAAGACAAAGATTCTCGCCACTGGACCAATTGGCAGCGCCAGGATGGATGACGAAGAGATTGAGAGTGTTCACAGCTTCAGTTTGCTCGGCTCCACAGTCAACACTCTTGGTACCAGCAGTCAGGAAATCAAAAAGCGT
>NW_006399872.1:10682274-10686746 GCF_000299155.1 Elephantulus edwardii
GCGCAGGATAGAGCAGGGTTTAGGGCTGTTGTGCATAGGGTCGCTATGAGTCGGAAACGACTCGACGGCACATAACAACAACAACAACAATGTAAAACAATGTAAATCATGTAAATGATGTCTAATCAAACCCATTTGGTCTTATTTTATACCTAATATATTCCATAATTATTGATTTTTATGCAAGATATTATAAGATAAGGAAAGTAGAAACCAAAGATACCGCTTCCAGAGAAAATTATTATTTTCTTTTACCACAGATGATGGAGTCAAACTAATCTGTAGTTCTACATTTTTTTATGCTATGCCCAATTGAATTTGTTGTTATTGTTGTTAGGTGCCTACAACTCATAGCAACTCTATGTACAAAAGATCTGAATCTTGTTCTATGTGGTGCCATCCTCATACTTCCTGACACACAAGAGTCCTTTGAGGCAGTCGCCGTGCCAATCAACAGGTTGGGGGCCTTCCTTTTCTTTGTCAATCCTCCACCCTTCCCAGTATCATGTTTCTCTCCAAGCATTAAAAACATGCCCAAAGTATGTGAGGCAAAGTCTCATCATTCTTGCCTACAAAGCACTCAGGCTGCACCCTCTCCAAGGCATATTTGTTTGTTCTCTTGGCTGTTCATGGGATGTTCAGTGCTCTTCTCCAACACCACAGATCAAAGACATTAATTATTTTTCTGTCATCCTTATTCACAGTTCACCTCTCAGATGCACAGCAAGTGATCAGAAAGATTATGGCCAGAATCAGACACATCTTAATCTTCAAGCTGGCATCTTAATCCTCAACAATTTGGAGAAGTCTCTAATTGCAGATTTTCCCAGTTAAATGGATCATCTTAATCCCTGACTGCTAGTACCAAGGGTGTTAATTGTGGATCCAAGCAAGATGAAGCTGTTGACAGTTTCAATCTCCTTTCCATCCATCACGATTGGTAATAATATTTGTTTTCTTGACATTGAGATGCAACCCATATTGAAGGCTGGAATCCTTGATCTTCTACAATAAATGCTTCAAGTCCTCCTCACTTTAACCAATTAACTATCACAGCAAATCAACTGATACAGTCTTACTTGATTTCAGAGATTTAAAAGCAGTCTTCCCTTTCAGTTGGTTTTGGATTTGATTACCAGAATTTGTTGGAGATTGCCATCTTCTTTATATTTCAGTTTCCAGCTTTGCCATTTTTTTTTATTCAAGATAATAACATTTTGATTGTGTATATAGCACTGTTTACTCTCTAGCTTTACATCAGTCTTCTATATTTCAAGACATCTTTTCCCACACTGATGATGCTTCTATATAGCCTAGAAACAATGACTGGGAGGATGGTGTAGGACCAAGCCTTGCTTTGTTCTGCTGTATCTAGGATTTCTGTGTCAGAACTAATTTGAAAGTACTTAACAAAAGTAACATATAAGTAAGAATTCCATACTACAGAATCTTTTGCAGGCACTACAAAATATTGTGTAAGTCCAGAGTGTAGTCATAGAACATTCTTCAAATGATACTGTTTATAAATGAAATAAAAATGATAAAGTATGTTAATATCCAAAAGAAAAAGCAAAGAATTTCTGGTAGACGTACATATATATTAAATGTTTATGATATTTTGGGAGTAAATACAAATAATTGCTAAAATACTTGCTTTTGATAGAACATTTAGTTGAATAAGGGAATTATGTTATATTTTATGTGTTTTCCACTTTTTACAGTGCCCATAATAGGACTGTGAGCTCTAAATTCTTGTAATTCAAGCTTTACCTCAGCCTTTTATCAATTCAATGATCTGGGCATGTCACATAACCTATATCTTGTTTTCCTCAAATTAATAAAATATAAGTAAGATTTGTATCAGGAGTATTTTAGTGGCATGACAAATTATTCACCTAACTAGTAATCAGATAGTAATAAGGATGACAGAAAAAGAATTGTCACCTTTGAGCTGTGGTGTTGGAGAAGAGCACTGAACATCACATTGATGGCCAAAAGAACAAACAGATATGTCTTGAAGAGGATGCAGCTAGAATGTTCTTTAGAGGCAAGATTGATGAAACTTTGCCTCACATACTTTGGGCATGTTGCTAGAGGGGCTTATTCTTGAGGAAGGATGTGATGCTGGGAAGGGTGGAGGATTGGTGAAGGAAAGGAAGACACTCAACTAGGTGGATTGACACAATGACTACTGCAATGGGTTCTTGTGTGTCAGGAAGTGTGAGAACAACACCAGACAAAACAGAGTTCAGATCTTTTGTTCATAGGGTTGCTATAAGCTGTACTCGATTCAGTGGAACCTAACAACAACAGTAATCAGAGGACTCAATCCACCCTGAGATGCATCAGGAGATAGTGATGGGCAAAGATGAATTATCCAGCAATTTTAGAGAATCAACAAAACAAGGGACATCAGTTGTCCAAACTAAAGACCAATAGAAATGAAACATAGAAGGCACAAGGAAAAGTGATTTTGTATATGAATATTCTTTTTCTTTTCATTTCTGACTGATCAGGCAGGGAGCTCTGATGTTCTAGACATGGAGTTGTGCTGTTAACTCAAAGTTTGTGCCTCTGTGGTAGTTCTAATTCACCAGCTAATCTGTAGGAGGAAGATGAACAATCTCTTCCTGCACAAATTACAGTCTTGAAAATCCAATAAAGAGTCAGCTTGATGACAATGAGTTTTCTAACAGGTATATAACTTCACATTTAGTTCTTTTTCAGTAATCAAATAAAAATTTAAATTACCACTATAATTGTGTATTTTAATATGTAGCTGAACCTGTGCAAATCAAAACAAAACACTCTCAGTTTGAACATTTTTTAGTATTTTCATTTGCAACTGCGTCCACACCCATCAGATTTCAGCAGTAATGAACTGTGAAGATGCAATATCAAAGAACAGAACCTGAACATGCATTTTAAGTGTTTGTCAAGACAAATAGTCCCACCAAGAAACTCCCTAAAACAAACAAATTAAATTTTATGCAACTGCCATTTGTATATATTTCTTTTGGCTATTCCATATAGTGTGAAATCAGGATTGGAAGAAGACTCATCATCAGCCTACATTATGCATATGATACAACCTAGCTTGTTGAAACGGACACAGATCTGAAGTGCTTGCTGGATAAGGCCAAGGATTGTAGTCTTCAATATAGATTGAAGCTCAACATCAAGAATACAAAGATTCTCACCACTGGGTCATTAGGCAGCACCATGATGAATAAAGAAGAGATTGATATTGTTAACAGTTAACAGCTTTCTAGGCTCCACAATCAACACTTTTGGCACCATGATTTAGGAAATCAAAAGACAAATTACATTAGGTAAATCTGCTGTCAGGGATCTCAGAAAAGTATTGAAAAGGAACAATGTAAATTTAGAGACTAGGTGTGCCTGATCCAATCCATGCTCTTAGCAATTACTTGCTGTGCATCAGAGAGCTGGATAATGACTTAAGGATGGTAAAAGAAGAATTGATGTTTTTGAGTTTTGGCACTACAGAAAAGTCTTGAACATACCATGGACCGCCAAGAAAACAAATCGACCTATCTAGGAGAGAAAGAAATCAAGTTCCTCCTTGAAGGCTAAGATTTTGAAGCTCTGTCTTATATATACTTTGGGCATGTGGCCAGAGAGACCGATCTTTGGAGAAAGACATCATGCTTGGAAGGGTGGAGAGACAGCACAGGAGAGGAAGTGCCCAGATGAGAGGGATTGATACATTTACTAGGGCAATGAAGGTAGATGTGTCTGAGTTAGTGAGACTGGCTCAGGACAGGTCAGGCTTCAGAGCTACTATACATAGGTTTACTATAAGTTGAAGATGACTTGTTGGTATATAACAATATTTCATATACATAGGATAACATGTTTAAAATAAAATTTTTAATTACTAGTCAACAATCATACAATGTATCATACCAGGAAAGAAAAACTGAGGAAGAACTGCTGTGTGTTCAAAATTAAGAAGACTATTTCAAGATCTATCCTAAAATACTGTTGTTGTTTTTGTTGTTATGTGCCGTCGAGTCTTTTCTGACTCAAAGCAACCCTATGTACAACAGCCCCAAACCCTGCTCTATCCTGTTCCAATCTCACTGCCCCTGACACACCCATCCCGATTACCTCAGTCACTGAATCAATCCACCTCGTAGAGGGTCTTCCCCTCCTGAGCTGTCCCTCTACTCTGCCAAGCATGATGTCCCTCTCCAAGTACCTGTCTCTCCTTACAACATGTCCAAAGTATGTCAGACGAAGTCCCAGAATCCTTGCCTCCAAGGAGTAGCCTGGTTTAACCCACTCCAGGATGAATCTGTTTGTTTTTTTGGCAGTCCATGGAACATTCAATATTCTTCTCCAGCACCACAACTCAAAGGCCTCAATTCTCCTTCTATCCTCACTAGTCATTGTCCAACTCTCTGAAGCATAACAAGTGATTACAAAGACCATGGCCTGTATCAGGC
>NW_006399872.1:10691711-10699932 GCF_000299155.1 Elephantulus edwardii
CTCCTCTAAATCTGAGCATTCAGATTAAGACAGACTAGGAAGAAGGATTGGCCACCCACTTCTGAAATAGCAGGCCTCTGAAAACCCTATGCACGACAGAACACATGCAGACTAACAGAAAGGGCAACCTAGGTAGAACTATTTTAGGCTAGATTTAAAATTTAAATACAGTTTATTTTACTTGTTTCATTGATTTTTTTGGTCTTCAATTACTCAAATACGCAAAGAGAGTGAGTTAGAAAATAAAATGGGCTGAACTCACTTGACATTTCTTAAGCTGAAGGATCTGAAGACCTAATTTAAACCTCGAGTTGCAATACTTAAGGATTTTATGGGCAGAATATTTAATTATCCAGAAAGCACGAAAAGAAGATGGAAGGATTATACAGAGTCACTACAAGAAAAAGAATTGGCTAACACAAAAGAATTTCATAAAACAACAAATGATTAAGAAACAATGGTGATGAAGGAGGAAGTTGAAGTTGTTTTGAAGGACTGGACAGAAAAAAAAGAAAAAAACCAAAAAAAACTTTCCCAGGAATTAGTGGCATACCAAATGACATATTTCAACAAACAGAAATCTGTAGGACAACTACCTGGCTAACTGACTGGAGGAGATCCATAATTATTGTTGTTGTCATCGTTGTTGTTATGTGTCCTTGAGTCATAGGCAACTCATAGCAATCCTATGGACAAAAGATCTGAATAACTATGTAACTTTTATCTTTTCTCCATGTTCATAAGGTTTCCAGAGGCAAGCTATTTTGGAAGTGGATGACACTCCTGCTTCCAAGCTTGTTTTACTCAGGGAGCTCCACCAAACACTCTCTACCATGAATAACAATTATCACATTTGATACATCAGTGTCAGTGTCACAGTGTTCAGCATCACAGCAACCACAAATTACCTTTGTACAGCAAGTAGACAGACCAGGGCTATATGACCTGGAAGAATGTTTAACCAAAAATAATAAAAAAAGACAGGCCAGAGGGCTGCAGATTAAAGTCACCCATCTTTGGCTTAGTAGTATAACTTTCTGTCCACTAGGTCAAATGAACTCTCTCATTGTGTTGTTAAGTGCCGTTGAGTCATAGACAACTCATAGGGACCCTATGAATGAAAGACTGAACACTTGTATAACTCATCATTTCTCCAGGTTCATAGGCATAGTCTCACCAAATTATTTGATAGAAGGAACAACTCTGTGGCTAGGAAAGCCATGAAAAAGTGACCTATCACACAATTGAGTGTAGCCGTGCCCTGTGATGGAGGAGACTCTTGACCATCCTGAATTCCTACATTTTCAGATTTCTTACAACCCCAGATTTCTTATGGCAGCCCTAGTGGTGCAAATTGGTTAAAAGCTCAGTTGTTGTTATGTGCCTTCCAGTCATCTGTGATTCATAGCAACCCTATGTACAACAGCCCTAAACCCTGCCCTCTCCTGTACCATTCTCATTGTCTCTGTCACACCGACCCCCATTACTCCAGTCACTGAATCAATCCATCTCATCTAGGGTCTTCTTCTCCTGTGCTGTCCCTCCACACTCCCAAGCATAACATCCCTTTCCAAGGACTGGCCCCTCCTTGCAATATGTCCAAAATATGTCAGATGAAGCTTCAGAATTCTTGCCTCCAAGGAGCAGCCTGGCTTCACCCTTTTCAGGACATACCTGTTTGTTCTCTTAACAGTCTATGGTATATTCAATACTCTTATCCAACACCACAGCTCAAAGACATCAATTCTCCTTATACCATGCCTAGTCACTGTCTAGCTCTCTGATGCATAGCAAGTTATTACAAAGACCATGGCATGTACCAGGCACACCTTAGTCTCCAGACTGACATCATTGTTCTTCAGTACTTTAGAGAGATCTCTTACTGCAGACTTTCCCATTGCAACACGTCTTCTAATTTCCTGGCTGCTGGTGCCAAGAGTGTTGATTGCAGAGCCAAGCAAATTAAAGCTTTTTATAATCTGAATCTCTTCATTCTGTCATAATGCTGCCAATCAGCCCAGTGGTGAGAATCTTTGTTTTCTTGATATCAAGCTTCAATCCATATTGAAGGATGTAGTTCTTGGCCTTCTGCAGCAAGCACTTCAGGTCCTCCTCAGTTTCAGCATGCAAGGTTATGTCATCTGCATAACATAGATTGTTACTGAGTCTTCCTCTAATCCTGATGCCACATTTCTTCTCATAAAGCCCAACCTCCTGGATAATCTGTTCTGCATAAAGATTGAAAAGGTATGGAGATAGGATATATCCGTGGCGTACAGCCTTCCCAATTTTGAACTATGCAGTGTTTCCTTGCTCTGTTCTGATGACTGCCTCTTAGTCTAAGTATAGGTTTTGCATTAGCACGATCAAGTGTTCTGGGACTCCCATTCTTCTCATAGTCAGCCACAGTTTGTTGTGATCCACACAGTCAAAAGCCTTTGCATAATCAATGAAACACAGATAGATATTCCTCTAGAACTCCCTGCTTTCAGGCAAGATCTATCTAACATTAGCTACAGTTACTAACCAAAAAAAATTAGTTATTTGAACTCACTCAGAAGAGCTTCAGAAGAACTCAGGGCCTGTAGAGTTCAATTCTACTCTACAATACATGGGGTTGTCATGAGGTGTATTCATTTGAAGACAGTGATTTTGCATTTTTGTAGGATTTGGTTTTTTATCACCATTTAACTCATCTCTGTGCTTTTGGTCTGTGTATGTAACAGAGAGAAAGAAAATATCCTTACTTTGCCCCTTTCCTCCCCTTGGCCAAACCTATTTCTGTGACCTGATGGAAGGATGAAATCCCAGTGTTATACTGGTTACAATGTTCAGCTGTCACCCAAAAGATGTCTACAGTGGGAACCTGCCAGCCACTGTAAGAGAAAGGGAACCCTAAAGGGCAATCCTATTCTCTTACAGAGTCACTGTGAGTCAGACTTTAGTTATTGGGGTTGTGGAGGATGATACTGTAATGTTAAATATCCATTCCTCTAGGTAAAGCCTGAAGCAGGTTCTGATAGAGACAAACAAAGTTTTCTCTTGCCTCCAGGTAGACACTGAACTTACCCCTGACCTGGAAAGTGAACTGCAGCAGCAGTGCTCGACTTTTGCACACAGGGACATGTCACTTCCCAAGCTGAGCACATTGCCAAGGAGTAGGAACTAATTAGTAGTTGACCCTCCAGCAGATTTTCAGAGACTTTAAATTGCACGGTAGGAGACTGGTCATCTATTCCCCTTGAAGCGGATGGATTTGAACAACCTGTTTTTAGACTGATTTGCAGCACAACCCTGCACCCACTAGGTCACTGAAGTTCAGGAACATGGTAAATTTTGTTGAAGAAATGGCCAAATAAATTAATGACTATAGGATATAAGTCTCATAAGCATGTAGGAGGAACTCTGTACAAGGTAGTTTTCACAAACGTTTTTCCCAGAATACAAGCTTTTGCACAAAGTACAGTGACTCTGACAGAGCTGTCTGTGCCCCCAATGTCTCGAGGTCACCCCATACTTATTACCATTCCAAATAAGTTGACCCAAAGAGTGTGGAAATTATATAACAATATCACAAATAATACATGGAAACAAAATCCTGTTGAAGATTATAAAAAAAAAAATGTACTGGAAAGGTCCATCAATAGAGAATCATCAGAAATACAAGCTGGGTTTAGAAGAGGTTGAGGCACTAAAGACATCATTGAAAATGTCACATAGATCTTGAATAAAAGCTAAGAGTATCAGAGCAGAGTCTATCTGTGTTTCATTGACTATGCAAAGAAATTTTACTTTGTAGATCAAAGAAATTTTACTTATGGCTAACCTTGAGAAGAAAGAGAATCCCAGAACACTTGATTGTGTTCATGGAAAAACTGTATGTGGACCAAGAAGCAGTCCTGGAATTTTGCTGGATTTATCAACCAACCTCTATTCATTATGTGGACAATCAGTGTTTTCAAATAATTCCTAGCCTCTTCTTTAGTGTTTGATATTAACAATATCATCAATGTAATCTAAAATTACACTTGATACCTGCACCAAGAACAAATCTTTTCTATGTATTGCAGTAGCTAGCAAATTCAAATCACCCTATGGCAAGACTATAAAGTTAATCTGGTATCCTTCCCATGTGAAAGCAAATTGTGGCTAGCTTTTTTTCTGAGATTAGAATGGAGAAAACAAAACATTTTCAAGATCTTTCACTGTGTACCAGTCTCCTTTGGGCTGCTGTATTTTCTTTATCATTGATATCATGTTGAGGGCTGCTGAAGACACAGGTGTCATTATTTTATTTAGGCCTCAGTCGTTTACAGTTATCATCCAAGAGCTATAAGACTATCTGCCTTTTTGCAGGATATGCAGGGCTGTTATACAGATAATTTGTTGTTACCTATATCCCAACTTTTGGTACATCTTTAACCAAGGCAGTTATTTCATTTTGCCCACCAGGTATCTTATATTATTTCAAATTAACAACCGGAGTGGCTCAGATAAATCTAATAACTATCATTTAGCATTTACAATCAACACTGGCCTCAGGTCAGACTTACCCTCAGTTTTACAGTATCTATTAGAGGGAGTGTTCTTTAATCCAATAATACATTTAGGTAAAGGATGTACAATTATTTCATACGACATCTGTTCATATTTTCACATTCTCATACAGACTTTCATTTGAGTCCCATTAGTTGATTCATTGCCATATCATCCTAATACAATTTTAGGTAGATTCAATATTTTATCAGTAGGTTTGGGGATTATAGTACATTGGTCTCCTGTGTCCAGAAGGCCTAAGAATGTTTCTTTTCCACCTCTAGGCCATTTTACACAAATACACATACAGCTTCAGGTACTCTGCTGGAGTTTGGAACAGAAGACTCTGGTCTTCCCATAAATTCATGTCTTAATCAGCTAGTTGAGCTCATGCTTCAAGTAATCATTATGGGTTTTCTCATCATTCATTTCCTTATTATTGAGATGAAAAGAATGGACTTGATTAGGTCCTCTTGATGTTGGGGTAATGGAATGGCAGCCTTCATGGAGCATCATAGCTTCCTGTAGGGGTGTTTGGAACCTTTGTTTTAACTCCATCAGCGTCTACTATATTCATCACATTCCTGAGTAACTGTATAAAAATATCCACCCATCTAGGGTAAATCTTTTTCCTGTATTGTTGCTATGTGTCATTGAGTCACCTGAAGCTCATAATGACCCTTTGTACAGTAGCTCTGAAGCCTGCCCTGTCTTGAGCCAGTCTCACTAACTTTGACACACCTACCCTCCTTGCTCTAGTTGCTGTATCAATCCATTTCATTAGGGTCTTCCTCTCCTGCGCTGCTTTTCCCTATAGCTTCCTCCAATTTGCCTATGACTCACCATGATATCCCTTGTATCTTTAAAACTCATAAGGGGAAGTCATTTCATTGGATGAATGCCCTCAGAGCCATAATGTCATTCCAACATGACTTGCTTATGTTGACATCAACTGCTTCCTCAGGAAAAGAAATGGATATCATAAAACTGAAGGTTTTTAAGTTTGATCTTATCCACTCTATCAAGCTAATTATCCCCTCTGGGTTAATCTGTTGTATAACTGTATCTTGTAATATCATCTATTATTGTCATATAGTTTTGAGTCTTGCATTAACCTAAACTTACTACTTCATTCTGCAGTATTCAGAAACACAGAACCTTCCCCTAAATTTGTCACTCTTGCAGTCCATTTTTATTCCTCAGGAAACTGCTGATTATGGTTTATGAAATTATGCATTTACTCTATGCTATACAGGTTATAACAGCTTCTTGATCCTGACCATCTGCCTCCTGGACTACTGAGTTTCTTTGTTCTTTGGGTTTTTTTATTAATTTTAATGAATGTTTACAGAGATTTTGGACTACTATTTTCGTAACCACAGTTCAAAGAATTATTTCTGGTTGCTCCCACAAAGTTTTTTCTTTACAGGTAGAGCCTGACATAAGGGTCATGACTCCCTAGTTGTACTTTGCTCAGTTCTATTACCAGCCATCTTAGTTCCTACATTCTTTATTCTTTGCATTTGCTGCCACTATGGATAGCAGAAACCAGGGAACTCTAAGTTTCATTCTTTCCTTATCACTTAGTATTTTTGTATACATCTAATTAACCAGCTTCTCAGGAGGTAAGACCACTACATTAACATCCCATGACTAACTTTTGCCTTCAGTGACTGACTGCAACATAATAGCAGCATTAATCAATGGGCGTTCCTTATGCCATCCAGAGACAAAAGTTTTCTAATTCCTTTGTTTACCACTGTTTCCCAAAAGACACACATTATAGAAACCTTTGGAGAGGACTCCTCTACTCTGACAACAATTCTGCTAAGATTAGCAGGGCTTTAAGAGGAGGAGTATGACATGAAGATCGGAGGAAGACTCAACAACAATCGACAATATGCAGATGACACAACCTTGCTTGCTGAAACTGAAGAGACTTGAAGTGATTGCTGCAGAAGGTCAAAGACAGAATATGGATTGAAGCTCAACATCAAGAAGATAAAGATTCTCACTGCAGGACCAATTGGTAGCACCATGATAGACCGAGAAGAGATTGAGGTTGTTAACAATTACAGCTTGTTTGGTTCCACAACTAACACTCTTAACACTAGCAGTCAAGAAATCTAAAGATGAATTGTACTGGGAAAATCTTCTTTCAGGAACTTCTCCAGATTGCTGAAAAGCAACAATGTAAGTCTAGAGACTAAGGTGTGCCTAATCCAGGACATGGTCTTTGTAATTACTTGATATGCTTCAGAAAGCTGGATTATGTATGACTAAGGATGACAGAAGGAGAATCAATGCTTTTGAGTTGTAGTGCTAGAGAGAGGTCTTAAAAGATGCCATGACTGCCAAAAAAACAGGTCTGTCTTAGAGAAGGTAAAACTAAGTCTCTCCTTGCAGGCTAGGATTTTGATACTCT
Source organism: Elephantulus edwardii (assembly GCF_000299155.1). Lineage (NCBI taxonomy): Eukaryota > Metazoa > Chordata > Mammalia > Macroscelidea > Macroscelididae > Elephantulus > Elephantulus edwardii. The sequence continues at coordinate 10,698,673 of NW_006399872.1, forward strand.
GTCTCACATACTTTGGGCAAGTGACCAGGAGAGGTTGTCTTTGGAGAAGGACATCATGCTTGGAAGGATGGAGGGACAGCACAGGAGAGTAAGACCCTGGGTGAGGTGTACTGATACAGTAACAGAGGCAATAGGGGTTGGTGTTTCAGAATTAATGAGACTGGCTCAGAACAGGGGTGGATTCAGAGTTGCTGTACATAGGGTTGCTATGTGTTGCAGGTGATTCAATGGTACATAACAACAAGAACATATTGATTTTTTTTAATTTAAGCCTCTTATTTAGAGTAAACAAGAACTCAAGGGAGGGCCTTGGTTATTTTATTTTGGAGAAACATTCTTCTAAGTGGTACAACACTCTTCTGTCAAATTGTTGGACTGAGATAAGCTGGGGTTGCTGTGATGCTGAAGCTTGTACCATTGAGGTGTCAAATGCCATAATGATTACCAGTGGTGGACAGTATTTGGTGGAGATCCCAGATTAAGTCAGGTTTGGAAGCATCCACTTCCTAAACAACATGCCTCTGGAAATCCTATGAACAAAAGATGGCAATAGTTATAGAAAGGCTTTAGGTATTTTGTTCGTAGGGTCCTTATGAGATGTGTTCGAATTGATGATGGCAATCAACAGCAACAAGATTAGTATAGGACTACTTATAAAGTGCCAGTTCAACACTGTTTTAAATGCTTGATTTGCTATATAACTCTATGACTTATGACATTTATAGTTCCTCTTTTATTCAATTCCCTTACTCCTCTATTTCTCTTGCGTTGGTGGTTGTGTAGAAGGTTTCCTAAAGATTCAGACTCCTCAGGGGCATGACTCACATGACTGCAGGCATACAAGCCAGTTTTGCAGAGACTGGTGAGTATTGTAGACCATTAGTTTCAGTATAGCTGGAAAGGCAGGTATCCCCCAAAAAGAGTGCTAGTATTGAAATTCCAAAAGTTTTTATAAACCTCTAATAGAATGGGCTTTGTATTCCATCCTAATCCCCTCTCCTTAATACAATAAATAATTCAGCACACGCACAAAAATTTAATCATTAGCTAGAAAGACATTTTGAATGATTAACATGTGACACCACAGAAACCTATTAAAAAAGGGAAAAAATGTAATGAAAAAATAACTGATTTTCCAAAATGTTATCATTACATTGATTTCACATGCAAGCAAAATTCAACTGAAGTTTATCCAAAACCGACTGGAACAGCACATCAGCAGAGAACTGCCAGAAGTCCAGGCTGGGTTTAGAAGGGGTC
>NW_006399872.1:10700032-10701252 GCF_000299155.1 Elephantulus edwardii
GGGGCCTTATTTTTTGCTCTTTCCTTCAAAGCAGTTTGAACTTCTTCCTTCATCACCATAGGCTCTTGCTCAAATGTTATTTCATTAATCCATACATGTACAAAGAAGATTTATTAAACAATTATTGGAAGCCAAAGATAAGAAACTGAGGAATTCTTCCAACTTTTGCAGTCCAAAATTGACCAAATATGAAATCAAAATGCATTAGTAATTATTAGTGACTGGAAAGCAAAAGTTGCAAACAATGCGGAAAGAATGTCAGTCAAAAAGTTCAGGCTTGGTGACAGATATGAAGCTGGACATAAAATAATCGAATACTATACTATCAGTGATTTATTCTTTGAAAAACCCTTCTTTTTACAAAAAAAGAAATCCAAGTAGCAACTATACACATGTACCTCACCTGACGGACTGCACAGAAATCATATTTATTGCCTCTGTGGAAAGAATCAGCGTAGAAACTCAGTAACAGCAGTTAAAACAAAGCCAGGTACTGATTTGTGGAAGAGAACATCAATTATTTATACTCAAGATCAAACAGAAACTTAAAAAATCAAAACAAGTCCACAAGAATCAAAATATCTCATCTGAATTTAAAAATCATCTCAAGAATAGATGTGGCTTTAGCCTAAAAGTTGACTTTTTTCTGTAAGCCATTACAATTAGCCCTCTTTGGTCTACAACTGCCTAACTGCAAACACGTGGTCTTGCAAATCAGCATCGTCTTGTTAATCATCAAGAGTTGAAACAGCTATATAAAGAGAGCACTCTCCACAACTAGAGGGTATGTGACAACACCAATACAGGAGTGGCAGCATGATTGTATTTTAGTTTCCTGTTACATCCAGCCTGGCCCATTGCTCAACAGTTTCTACACAAAACCCAGCCTGCTTACCTATAGTTACATGGGTCATTCTCCTGAGGGGTCTGAGTCCCTGGAGGATCTTCTAGAAAATCTTCAAACTCACAGGACATAGAATTGGGGAACTGAGCCACAGATGGAGCTGTTAATGGAAAGTATGGATTAGCCATCTCCTCTAATAGCAATTTACAGCCTCAGAAAATCAGTGGAGGATCATTGTGAGCTAGAACTGACTTGATGACACTAAATTATTGTTTTGTTCTCTTTTCGTAATGTATTATGTCCTTTATGTTATCCAATAACTGGTTCTGTCTTCAGTCATTAGTGTTCAAGGTATTGAATCTATTCTTAAAGTGTT
>NW_006399872.1:10703083-10703922 GCF_000299155.1 Elephantulus edwardii
TACTAGGGATATTGTAGCTGATGTTAGATGGATCTTAGCTGAAAGCAGGGAATACCAGAGTAATGTCTATCTGTGTTTCATTGATTATGCAAAGGCGATTGGTTGTGTGGATCATAACAAACTGTGGCTGACTCTGAGAAGAATGGGAGTCCCAGAACACTTGATCGTTCTAATGTGAAACCTATACTTGGATCAAGAGGCAGTCGTCAGAACAGAGCAAGGAAACTCTGCATGGTCCAAAATTGGGAAGGGTTTACGCCCAGGAAGCATCCTCTCTCCATACCTTTTCAACCTGTATGCAGAACAGATTATCCGGGAGGCTGGGCTCTATGAGGAGAAATATGGGGTCAAGATTGGTGGACGATCTATCAACAATCTGGGTTATGCAGATGACACAACCCTGCTTGCTAAAACTGAGGAGGACCTGAAGCGCTTGCTGCAGAGGGTCAAGCACTGCAGCCTCCAATATGGATTGAGGCTCAATGTCAAGAAGACCAAGTTTCTCACCACTGGGCCAATTGGCAGCATCAGGATGGATGGTGAAGAGATTGAAATTGTTCACAGCTTTAGTTTACTTGGCTCCACAGTCAACACTCTTGGCACCAGTTGCCAGGAAATTAAAAGGTGCATTGCCGTGGGAAAGTCTGCTGTTAGGGACCTCTCCAAAGTACTGAAGAGCAATGCTGTCTCTCTAGAGACTAAGATGTGTCTGAGACAGGCCATGTTTGCAATCACTTGTTATGAATCAGAGAGTTGGACAATGACCAAGGAGGATAGAAGGAGAGTTGATGCCTTTGAGCTGTGGTGCTGGAGAAGAGTATTGAGAGTACCATGGACTG
>NW_006399872.1:10704022-10705067 GCF_000299155.1 Elephantulus edwardii
GGACATCATGCTTGGGAGGGTGGAGGGACAGCGCAGGAGGGGAAGGCCCTCTGTTAGGTGGATTGATTCAGTGACTGGGTTAATCGAGATGGGAATGTTAGAGACAGTGAGATTGGCACAGGACAGAGCAGAGTTTAGGGCTGTTGTACATAGGGTCGCTATGAATCACAAGCGACTTGACAGCACATAACAACAACAACAACAACAACATCATTACATCTCCAGCCTCATTTCAGTTACTCAAGTCCTCGTTTCCCAATTGCCAGGCTTTCTTCCAGGTTTCAAACTTTTGCATTCTAGGTACCAAGTGTTATGACCGCTCCTTAATTATATGTTTAAGCATTATAAGGCAAAAATCCTTGATAGAAACCGTCAATCACTTATTTTTTCCCCTTTGCTTACTTGTGCTTTAATGACTATGTAAAGGTATTTCTGCATGTCTCATAAAAATTATGGCTAACATTGAGAAGAATGAAAATCTCAGAACACTTCACTGTGCTCATATTAAACCTGTACATAGATGAAGAAGCAGTTGCCCAAACAAAATGAGGGAATACTAAATGGATTAAATCAGTATAGGTGTGTATCAAGGTTGCAGTCTTTATTTATACCTATTTAATCTATATTTTTAGCAAATGATTTGAGAATCTGGACTATTGAAGAAGAATGTGGATTAGAGGAAAACTCACCAACAACCTGTTTTACGCAGCTGATTGTACCTTACTTGCAGAAAATGAAGAATATTTGAAGCACTTACTGCAGAAAATCAGGTTGCAATCTTCAATAGAATTATGTAACAACATAAAGAATACAAAAAATCCCACCACTGGAACAATAGATAAACATCATAATATAAGGAAAAATATTGGTGTTGTCAGGGATTTAATTTTACTCGGTTTGCATTCCAGACTCATGGTAGAGTAGTTAAGAAATTAAAAGACATGTTATTTTGGAAAAACTGCTCTCAAGAACTTTCCAAATTACAAAAGAGTAGATATGTCAGTTTAAAGGCCAAAGACATATGTTTGTATGTTATATGCAACAA
>NW_006399872.1:10706618-10720964 GCF_000299155.1 Elephantulus edwardii
TCGGGATGGGTGTGTCAGAGGCAATGAGATTGGCACAGGATAGAGCATGGTTTAGGGCTGTTGTACATAGGGTCGCTATGAGTCGCAAACGACTTGACAGCACATAACAACAACAACATACATGAGGTTACTCAGAGTTGGACTTAACAAAATTACATCTAAGTAAAATATTAGACTTCTAAATAACTGAAGCAAATGACATACTAAAAACAACCAATCAAGCAATCAAGCTACATTATCTTAACAAAATATGAAAATAAGGAAATTTATAGGGAGATCTGGTAGCCTGGAAGATGTGTGACAAATCTAAAGGCACATGGTTCAAATTCGCCACCTGTTCTGTGAGAGAAAGCTGGGCAATCTTTTTCTGTGTAGTTTACTGCCTCTGAATACCCACTGGAGAGTTAGTTATGAATTCTGACTCAATGACACACAACAGCAAAAATAAAATTTATATTAATATGTAAAATACTTAGAACTTTGAGCTTTTAAACTTTTAGTAAAAACAAGGTGTGAGGACTTTTATAGATCACTTTAAGATTCAATTTAGAGATACAATTTATGACTACATTTTATTTTAAAGAAAAAGGCAAATTGATGGAGCAGAGTATAACATCAAGTATGTTGTTGTTAATTGCTGTTGAGTATGACTCATGGTAACCCTTTGTACCCTGCTCTATCCTACGCCATCTTCATACTTCCTGACAAACAAGAGTCCATTGCAGCAGTCACTGGATCAATCCACCTGGTTGAGGTTCTTCCTCACTTTCACCAACCCTCCACCCTTCCTAGCATCATGTCTTTTTCTAAGGATTTGCCCCTCCTAGAAACGTGCCCAGAGTATGCAAGGTGAAGTAACATCATTTTTGCCTTCAAGAAGAACTCTGGCTGCATCATCACCAAGACATCTGTTCTTTTTTCTGGGCCACCTACGGGATGTTCAGTGCTCTCCTCCACAATTAAAAAGTGTCAAGTGTTTTTTTTTCTCTTATCCTTGTTCACTGTCCAGATTTCAAATGCATAACTAGTAATCAAAAAGACCATAGCCTAAATCAAACACAGCTTAACCATGAAATTGACATTGTTACTTCTCAATAATTTGGAGAGGCCCATAACTGCAGATTTTCCCAGTGTGATGTGTCTCCTAATTTGGGGACTGCTGGTACCAAGAGTGTTAATTGTAGATCCAACCAAAATAAAGCTGTGGACAATTTCAATTTCCTCTCCATCCATCATGACTCTGTGTATTGGTCCAGTGGTAAGAATCACTGGTTTCTTGACACTGAGATGCAAACCTTACTGAAGACTACATTCCCTGATCTTCTGCAACAAGTGCTTCAAATCTTTCTCACTTGCAGCAAACAAGATTCAGCTATCTGCATAATGTAGGTTATTGATGAGTCTCTCTCCAATCATGATGCCACACTCCTCCTCAGAGAGTCTAGCTTCTTGGATAATTTGCTCAGCATACAGATGGAATAGGTTTGGAGAGAGAATGCAACCTTGACACACTTTTTCCCCCTCAGTTTTTATCCATGCAGTGTTCTCCTGTTCTGTCTGCAAAATAGTCAGCTATATGTTCCTCATGAGCACAATTATGGGCTCTGAGATTCCCATTCTTCTCAATGTCAGCCACAACTTGTTATGACAAACACAGTCAAATGCCTTTAGATAGTAAATATAGCTAAAATAGAAATCCTTCTAGTATATTTTACTTTCAGGCAAGATCTATCTGACATCAGCAATGATATTCCTGATGTCACAGCTGATTTTAAATTCTGTTCGCACTTCAATTTTGAATGATCCTCAGCAATATTTTGTTTGCATGTGATATTAATGATATTTTTTGGTATTTTCCACATTCAGTTGGATCACCTTTCTTGGGAATGACAATAAATATGGACACCTTCCAATCTTTTGGCCAGATAGCTATCCTCTAAATTTCCTGTCATAAATTGATGAGTGCATCCAAGGCAGCATCTGCTAATTTTATATGTTTATTCTCTTTTTAAAGATGTGTGGGGGTATTTTGTTTTTAAAAGATTGAACATGTAGCTTTCTGATGGTAGAGTCTGGAGACTGTGCGCAGACATGGCACCTCGTAAGGGGAAGGAAAAGAAGGAATAGCAGGTCATCAGCTTTAGACCTCAGGGGGCTGAAGGAGACAATGTCTTTGGTGTCTGCCACATTTTTACATCCTTCAAGGACATTTTCATTCATGTCACCAATCTCTCTGGCAAGGAAATCATCTGGCGTATGACCTTTGGTATGAAGATGAAGGCTGACTGAGATGAATCCTCATCATACTCTGTCATGTCGGCCGCCCAGGATGTAGTACAGAGGTTCAAGGAGCCAGGCATCACTGTTTTGCACATGAAACTTTACGCTACAGGAGGAAATCAAACTAAGACCCCTGGACCTGGAGACTAATCTGCACTCAGAGCCCTGGCCCATTCAGGAATGAAGATTGGACAGATTGAGGGTGTCACGTCTATATCTTCCGACAGCACCCACAGGAAGTGTGGTCACTGTCTGTGAACAGGACTCATTAAATTATTGTTTTCTGTTTATGAATTCCTTCATGTAAAAAAAAAAGGTTGAACATGTTAATAACTACTACTTGCTTTTAGGTATCCTTGAGTCATTGAGCCAACACTATGAACAATGGATCTAAACCTTGCCCCAACAATGAACCTGAACCTTACTATGTACTCTTCACCATCTCTGATAGACTTGAGCCCATTGTTAATTACTATGTCAATTCATTTCATTGAGGGTCTTCCTCCACCTTTACATGTGTCTTTTTGCAAATATTAGTCTCTCCTAACAACATTCTCAAAATACCTGAGACAAAGTCACACTATCCTAGCCTCTAAGCAGCATTCTACTTGCACATTTTTCTCCAAGATAAGTGTTGGTGTTTTGGTTTTTTTTGTTTCTTTTGACAGTTGCTGCAATATCCAGTGTTCTCTCCAACACCATAACTAAAAGGAATAGATTGTTCTTCATTCACTTTACGACTCTCAGATGCAAAGCAATAATTGGAATGATTAAGGCCTGAGTCAAGTGCACCTTAGTGTTTAAATTCATATTATTGCTTCTTTTGGAGTCAGTGAGACTGGGTTAGGATGGGATAGGGTTCAGTGCTATTATACATAGGGTCGCTATGAATCACAGGCCATTCAATGACACATAATGACAAAACCTTGGAGAGATCCTTGACAGTAGATTTTCCCAAAGCCACATGTCTGTTGTTCTGATTTCTTGACTGCTAGTGCCAAGGGTGTTAACTGTGGATTCATACAAGAGAAATTATTCACAGCTTGAATTGTTTCTCTAATCATCATGACATTGTCTATTGACCCAGTGGAGAGAATTTTTATTTACTTGAAGTTGAGATATAGTCCATACTGAAAGCTATAGTGGTTGATCTCCTGTAGCAAGTGCTTCAACTCTTCCTCACGTTCAGCAAACAAGGTTGGGTCATCTGTATAATGTAGGTTATTGATGAGATTAGCTCAAATCCTAATTGCCACATTCTCATTCATAAAGGCCAATCTCTTTAATTATTTGCTCAGCATACAGATTGAATGTTGTTGTTAGGTGCTGTCAATTCGAACACTACTCATAGCGACCCTATGAACAAAAGATCTGAACCCTGTCTGTCTGGCACCATCCCCACACTTACTGACACACAAAAGCCCATTGCAGCAGTCACCATGTCAGTCCACCTGGTTGAGGGTCTTCCTCTCCCTCGATGACATTCCACCCTTCTCACAATCATGTCGCTCTCCATGGACATTCTCACCTCCAAAGAGCACTCTGGCTGCACCCTCTCCAAGACATATCTTTTCATTTTCTTGGCCATCTATGGGATGTTCAGTGCTCTTCTCCAACACCACAGTTCAAAGGCATCAATTCTTTTCCTGTTTTCCTCAATTGTCCAGGTCTCAGATGTATAGTTTGTAATTGGAAAGACCATAGCCTGCATCAGATGCATCTTAATCCTCAAACTGACATCACTACTTCTGAATAATTTGAGAAAAGTCCCTAACTGCAGATTTTCCCAATGCAATGTGTCTCATTATTTCCTGACAGCTGGTACCAAAGATGTTAATTGTGGATTCAAGCAAAATGAAGCTATTGACAGTTTTAAACTCCTCTCCATTCATTATGACACTGCCTATTGGTCCAAGAATCTTTGTTTTCTTGATATTGAGACATAATTCATAACGAAGGGGTATGGAGAAATTGTTACAAGGATAATTAATACCCATATGCCAAAATATAATTTTGAGCCATATTTCACCCTAATAAAAGAATACCACAAAATGTCTAATATAATAAAGACTAAATTACACAAACTATTTGTTCATTACTTTTCTTAAAAAAAATAAAAACAAGACTTATGCAACCCTCATATAAAACTTAAAGATTTAAAATACTGGAAGAAATGTTTAGAGATAATTTTTGTAAATATGTGTTTGATAGATATTTTACATATAAGAGAACAAAAGTGTGAACCATTGTTGTTGCTGTTGCTAAGTGTTGTTGAGTCGAATATGACCCAAAGCGATTTTATGAACAATGGATCTGAATCCTGTTATCCTGTGCCATTCTGACACTTCCAGACACATTAGAATCCATTGTCGAAGTCATTGTGTTAAGTCATCTGGTTGAGGGCCTATCTCTCCTTTGTTGACTCTCTACCTTTCTCAGAATAATGTCCCTCTCCAAGGAATAGCCCCTCCTAGCAATATATCTGAAGAATGTGAGGTAAAGCCTAATCATCCTTGCCTCCAAAGAGAGCTCTGAATGCACCCTCTCTAAGACAAATTTGTTTGTTCTTTTGGCAGTTCATGGAATGTTCAGCGTTCTTCTCCAACACCAAAGTTTAAAAGTATCAATTTTTCTGTTATCCTTATTCATTGTTCAGCTTTCAAATGCATAGCAAGTGATCAGAAAGACTATGCCTGAATCAGACACACCTTAATCTTCAAACTAATACCATTATTCCTCAATAATTTGGAGAGGTAACTAACTGCAGACTTTCCCAGTGAAATATGTCTCCTTATTTCCTGGCTGCTGTCACCAAAGGTCTTAATTATGGATTCAAATAAGGTGAAGCTGTTGACTTCAATCTTTTCAATCTTTTCTCCATCTATTATGATGTTGCCTATTTGTCCAATGGAAAAAAACTTTGTTTCCTTGACATTGAGAAGCAATCCACATTGAAGGATGTATTCTTTGATTTTTTTTTTCAACAACTGCTTCAAGTTCTCCTCACTTTGCACAGGAAAGATTGTGTCATCTGCATAATACAGATTGTTGATTAGTCTCTGACCCTTAGGCCACATTCCTCTTCACAGAGGCCAGCCTCTCAGAAGACCAGATAAGCTCTGGGAAGATATCAAGATATCATAAAGAATGCAAAAAGGCATTACAAAAAAGGAAGACGAAGAAAAAAAACCAAAATGGACATCAGGAGAGATTCTGAATATTGCACTAAAGTGCTGAGAAGCCAAAGGAAAGGGAAAAAATTAAGACTTTAAGGAACTGAATAGAAGATTTCAAAGGGCCACTGGGGAAGACAAGGCAAAATATTATAATAAAATGTGCAGGGATCTGGAGTCAGGATATCAAAAGGGCTTAGCTTGTTCAGCATTTCTTAAGCTAAAAGAATTAAAAAATAAATTCAAGCCACAAGTTGCAATGCTTAAGGTTACTATGGCCAGAATATTGAATGATTCAAGAAGCATCAAAAGAAGATGGAAGGAGTATACAAAGTCATTGCACCAAAAAGAATTGGTTGACACAGAAACATTTCAAGAAACAACATATGATCAAGAGACAATGGTGATGAAGGAGGAAATTCAGGCTGCTCTGAAGGACTTGGCAAAAAATAAAGCCCCAGGAATTGATGGAATTCCAATTGACACATTTCAGTAAACAGATGCTTCCCAGGATGTGCTCATCAAGTTGTGCCAAGAAATCTGGAGTAAAACTACTTGGCCAGTTGACTAGAAGAGATACATATTTATTCCAATTCCAGAAAAGGTGACCTGACAAAGTTGTGGAAATTATTGAACAACATCACTAATTTAACACACTAGCAAAATCCTGCTGAAGATTATTCAGAAATGACTGGGACAGTATATTGACAGAGAACTACCAGAAATGCAAGCTGAAATTAGAAGAGGTCATGGCACTAGGGACATTATGGACAATGTCAGATGGGTCTTAGCAGAAAACAGAGAGTATTAGAAGAATGTTTGTGTTTCATTAACTATGCAAAGGCATTAGACTGTGTGGATCACATAAAATTGTGGCTAACATTGAGGACAATGGGAATTCCAGAACACTTTATTGTGTTTATGCTAAACCTATACTTGGACCAAGAAGTAGTCCTCAGAACAGAGCAAAGAAGCACTGCATGGTTCAAAATCAAGAAAGGAGTGTGTCAGGGATGCATCCTGTTCTCATACTTTTTCAATATGTATGCAGAATAGATCATTTGGAAAGCAGGGTTTTATGAGGAGAAGTGTGGCGCCAAGTTTGGAGGAAGACTCACCAACAATCTAGTAAATGCAGATGGCACAACCTTGCTTGCTGAAACTGAAGAAAATCTGAAACACTTGTTGCAAAAGGTCAAACACTGTAGTTGTCAATAGGGATTGAAGTTCAGCATCAAATAGACAAAGACTCTCGCCACTGAGTCAATTGGCAACATCATGATAGATGGAGAAGAGATTGAGGTTGTTAGCAATTACAGCTTGCTTGGATCTATAATCCACTTTCTTAACACCAGCAGTCAGGAAATCAGAAGACAAATTTTATTGGGAAAATCTGCTGTCATGGACCTCTCCTGAGTACTGAAAAGCAATGAATTATGTCAGTCTAGAGATTAAAGTGCCTAATCTGGATTGGTCTTCTCAATTACTTGTTATGCTTCAGAGAGCGGGACAATGACTAAGGATGACAGAAAAGGAATAGATGCATTCGAGTTGTGGTGCTGGAGAATAGTTGTAAACATACCATGGACTGTGAAGAAAATAATTGGTGTGTCTTGGAGAGGGTGAAACCAAGTATCTCCCTTGGAGGCTTTTTGAAGCTTTATCTCACATATTTTGGGCACATGGCCAGGAGAAACTGGTCTTTGGAGAAGTATACCATGATCAGAAGGGTGAAAGGACAGTGTAGGAGAAGAAGAAACTGGATAAGATAGACTGATACAGTATCTGGGGCAATGAGGGTTGGTGTGCTGGAATTAGTGAGATTGGCTCAGGACAAGGAAGTGTTCAGAGCTGCTGAACATAGGGTCACTATACATCCCAGGTGACTCAACAGCACATAATAACAATAACAACAACATACTATATTGGTTATTTTTTTTATTTAACCCTCTTGTTTAGAGTCAACAAGACCTTGGGTAAGGCCTCTGTATTTTTATTGTTGGCTATTATTATATTTTGGAGGAACATACTTCTAAGTAGTACCTCACTCTTCTGTCAATATTCTGTACTTAGGTAACCTAGGGTTGCTATGATGTGGAAACTTGTGCCACTGGGGTGTCAAATGCATAATGATTACCCATGGTGTACAGTGTTTTGTGGAGATCCCAGTTTAAGACACTTTTGGAAGGAGTGGCATCCAATTCCTACACAATATGCCTCTAGAAACTCTACGTACTTTAATAAATGTCGATAGTTATAGAAAGGCTTTAGGACTTTTGTTCATAGGGTCACTATGAGACGTGCACAACTCAAAGGCAATCAACAGCAACAACATACATATTGAATAGGTATGGAGAGAGAATACAACCTAGACACACTCCCTTCCTAATTTTGGAAGAACAAGCAGATTCGTCCTTGAAAGAGTGAAATCACACTGCTCCTTGGAGGTAAAGATTCTGAAGCTCCGTCTGACATACTTTGGGTGTGTTGTAAGGAGAGATCAGTCCTTGGAAGGGAACATCATGCTTTTAAGGGTGTAGGGACAGTACAAGAGAGAAAGGAGATTGACTCAGTGACTGGGGTAATGGGGGTAGATGTGCCAGAGGCAATAAGTTTGGCTCAGGATAGAGAAGGGTTCAGAGTTGTTGTGCAAAGGTTGCTGTGACTTGACAGTGTATAATAACAACAGCAATTGTGTTCCTTTGCTCTGTTCTCACTACAGTCTCCCAATCTAGGTATAGGTTTTACATGAGCACAATTAGGTGCTCTGGGATTCGTATTCTTCTCAATGTTAACCAGAACGTGTTATTATCCACACAGTCAAATAAATGTCTTTGTGCGTAAACAAACCTTCTTCTGGTATTCTTTATTTTCAGCCAGAATCCATCTGACATCAGCAATGGTGCCACAATCTCTTCTAAATCCTACTTGAACTTCTGGCAGTTCTCTACCTGTGTACTGTTTTAGATGATTTTTTAATGATCTTCAGCAGTATTTTGCTTGCATATAGTATTAATGAATGACACTGTTCGATAATTTCTACATTCTGTTGGATCATCTTTCTTGGAAATGAGAAAAAATATGGACCATTTACCAGCCAGCTATTCTTCAAATTTCCTGGTATAGACTGATGAGTGCATCCAGGGCTGCATCTGTTAATTACAACAAGTCAATTGGTATCCCATCGATTCCTGGAGTCTTATTATTTCCAATGCCTTCAATGCAGCTTCTACTTCCTCCATCATTACCACTTGCTCCTGTTCATATGGTATATCCTGAAGTTTTTTCAGTGTCAGTCAGTTCATTTTGGTGGAGTGATTGCTTTCCGGATCATTTAATATATTGCCAAAATATCTTTTAATATTGAAACTTGAGATTTAAACTTGTTTTTCAGTTCTCTCAACTTGAGAAATGCAGAGCAAGTACTTCCCTTTCTCCCCCTCCATTTCCAGCTCTCTGCATATTCCATTACAATACTGTGCTTTGTATTCTCAAGTTTTCCTTTGAAATCTTCTGTTTAACTCTTTTAGTTTGGCATGCATTCCCTTTAGTTAGGGGGGAAAACTAAAATGGATATCAGAAGAGACTCTCTAAAAATTGGACTAGAGCTTTGTGAAGCCAAAATAAAGGGAACACATGCCAAAATGAATCATAAAGCTAAATGTAATTAACTCCATAAAAACTAAGAACTTCTTTTTCAGTAAATGATGGAAATTAAATGATGGAAACACAATTCATAAGTTGGCAGAACAGTTTTAGGTCACATGCTGTTAAAATACTAATACTCAGGCTATGCAAAGTATCTGCAAAGCTTTATGCCAACAATATCAAATCCAACTTTAAAAAGTAATAAAAAATTTCAAAGGTGCTTCAGCATAGAAAATAAATTCCTGACAAACAAGAACATAAGAGAATACTAAAATGAAATATTTTTTAAAGTCTGCCCATTTAAGGTTTAACTCTGACACATTACTCTTGTGAATGTTAAGATTATTAATGCATTTTGGAAAGTGATTTGGTAAGTTTCTTAATATTTCAAAGTACATATTCCTAGGTATTTGCTCAAGAGAAAGAAACAGGTATATATCCATGGTAGAACAGGTAAACAAATGTTCCTATCAGTTTGCATTTCTGGGTATAATCTTGATTTAGGTAACATAACCAAATATTAATTTATTGATTCATTTACACTAAATATACAGGTATAGATAATTGTCCTCAAACAAGCTAAATTTATTCTGGGAAAATATTATATAAGTGATACTTAACTGACTTATATTACTGTTTTATGATCTTAAACATTTTATTTTACTTTGTGTTTTGTCTAATTTAGAAACTAAAAATTTAGTCTAATCAGTTGGTATGATAAGAAACAGCCCAATTTAGAGATAGTAAACATAAAAAGAATAAAAAAATAATTTAAAGAAACCTTTCTATAAGTGTATAATTCAGAAAATACAACAGCTCAAACCGTACATAGAACTTCCTAGTGTTATGGCAGGATGCAGTGTTTATTGCTAACATCCCCAAAATGACAGATGTGTGCACCATGAAATTAAATTGGTGACACATTATTTTCTAGGCTATCTGAACTTGGAATTAACAATCAACTTGACATTTGTGAACTTTATTAAATTTATTATCAGAACATCCTTTAGAACAGGACATTTTCATTCAATCTATGACAAACTATTTTGGTTTGGCATTTAGGCTCAATTACTTTGGAAGGACATTTATTTGTTCATACAAGTTGCCTGGTTCATTCATAGACTGTACCCAAAGAAATTATAACTTTAAATACAATGGAATAACATTTGCATCCTCAAAGTGTTTTGGGGGTTTTTTTGAACGTCTTGCATCACTAAATAAATATGTCGGAAACAATAGCTCCCCTTGAGACTAACGTTTTCCCCCCTAGAAATGCATCAATACTGATGTAGTAAATTAACAAAATAAATTTCATACCAGTATAAAAATTCTCTTAGTAGACAAACTTCCTCTAGTATTCAAGCATCCTTAGTTAAAAAAGAAAAATAGCTTCTTCAGTCCATGATCTTTATCTTTAAACATCAATTGCATCATGATTTTCATGTCAAGAAGATATCCGTCAAAATGAGGGATTAGAGAGAAATGAATGTCTAAAGAGTATGTGGTTAGGAATATTTTTTTCTGCTTTGCATATTTTAAACGAGTTATTGGCCTTTTTGAGTAGTTGTGGTTGTTAGGTGCTGTTGAGTCAAGTGTGACTCATAGCAACTCCATGAACAAAAGATCTGAAACCAGTTCTATGCTGCACCGTCCTCACACTTCCTGACACACAAGAGCCCATTGCAGCAATAGTATAAAGTTTTAATTTCAAGTTTCTTTGAGAGAAGTCTAATATTTTTATAATGACTTATCACTGAAAATAAATATAAACACATAAATCCAGTTTTGTGGAAAAGTAGAGTTGATGTATATATTCAAAACCAAACCACAATAGACCCTTCCCTACTTTAGATATTTTATCTTCTAGCTCCAAATAATATGCCACTCATTCAATGATCAATTATCGTTTTCTTTTTAAAATTTTTTTAATTTTGCTAGACAGCTTACTTATGTTTATCCTTGAACTACTTACAAAGTAACATTTCAAAAAGACTTTTTTTCAACGTTGTTATCTTCTTTGCATTCTGGTTCAATTTCGCCTTCATCTTCCTTGAGGTGAGTTGGATCTTTTTCAGCTACCTGATATTTGGTTTGTGGTTCATGTGTGGAAATGGGATCTAAAGCTACTACTGGTCTGGCTTGGTTTTCACCACCAACGTCTGTGCCCTTGTGTGCAGCATCACTGGGAGGCAGAAATGTAACCTTGGGACGTGTGCATCCTTCCAATGTACAGGGCCCTTCACCTGGCACAGGTATTGGCTGCTGAATTCAGCCTCGAGTTTTCTTGTTCATGGCTGTTTTTCTTACACAGGATACAGAACCCAACACTGACATGGATTAGGAGTCTGAGGTGGCTATTATCCTGGTTAAACTACTGCTGTCTGCTTCTGCCGTCACTTTTCTGTGACACAAAATCCTTTCGAACTCAGTTTCACTGTTCTCAGTGGCAAGGGATTTTAAGCTTCTTGAACTAGTGGATTTGTTAAGTGTTCTCGTAAACCTTTTAGTTCATTCACTGCACTTTCAGAGCCTTGGGAGGATTCTGGCTTCTCCTTGGGTCTGGCTGTCTGATTCACAGGTCTAAGGTGAACGCCCTTTTTAATTCTATCCATCATCTCTTCAACCGCTTGCCTCTTCAGACCCATGACTTCTTCAGCTGTTTCTGGTTGGCTGCCTTTTCTTTCTTAGCACTACTTCCGCTGGGATGGGACTGTTTCTGGATCATGGACATGAAGGACCGGATGGGATTGGGAGGTAGTGGAGGCGGGACAGAGTTCTCTGACTGGTTCACCCGCTTCTGGAGTTCGTCCACTAAATGTTTTAGATTTCAGGATTTCTCCTCAGAATTCTGGTATTTTAGTTCCAGTTCCTTTTTCTCTTCTTCTAGAAGTTCCAGTTGCTGTTTGAGGTTGTGGATCTCCTTGTGGAGAGTTTCATTTTACAGTTGTTCTTCTAATTCTTTGACCTTTTCTCTCTTCTTCAAGGAGCTGGGTGATTCTAGCTTTTGGCATTTTCCTCGAGAGCCTTTAGAAGCTGCTGGTCAGGGGGAGAGCTCTGCAGCAGAAGCTGGCTCTGTCTCTTCTGTTCAGTGAGCATCTCCTGAGCAAAGGACTCTGCTTTCTGCCGAAGGTCTCTCTTCAACAACTTCTGAATCCAAAACAGCTTTTTCTTGTTTGACTTTATTTACTGCTTCACTTTCACCAGTTCGCTCTTGAGATTTTCCAGTTCAGTGGCCACTGTCGTCTTTTCTTACTGAACAGATACAATTTGATGTTAAGTTCTTTGATTTGCTTCTGACACTGTATTGAGACACAAGTGTCACCGGCACCCTCTGTGTCTGGACCTGAATCGTCATCGTCAATATTTATCTCTTCTGTTATCACATGGGGTCCCACCTTGGTCACCTAGAGCATGCTGATTGTTTTCAACGTTTTATATTCTTTATTTAGCTTTGTTGCCAGAGCTTCAGCACTCTCCCGGCAAGTCTTCTCGATTTCAAGATGGTTCTGCATAAAATGAACTTCTCAGTAACCATGTGAAAGATTTTCTGAAACTCTTCCAGTTTTTTAACGGCTTCATCTCCTTCTTGCCTAATTTTGTCACACTTGCACCTTAAGGCTGGTGATGGAGCTGCAGTTGCTTCTCCTCAGAGCAGTTCATGTAGGTGTGAGGGCCGGTCTGGGGACACAGAGCGAGAGGCGAGCAGGGTGCTGGATGGGAGCCAGAGGAGAGGGATGCCACCCAGACAGAAGGGGGAGCTGATCACACTCCTCTTCCCCTTCCCTCCCAGTCCACTCCCCTTCCCCACCCTCTTCCTTTCCCCTCCCCCTCCTCCTCCCCTCCCTTCCCCCTTCTCCCCTGCCTTACCCTTCCTCCTCTCCTCCCTTCCCCCTCCTTCTCCCCTCCCTTCCTCCTTCCTCTCCTCCTCATTTCTCCTCCCCTTCCTTTCCTCTCCCCCTCCCCTCCCTATCCACCTCCACCTCCACCTCCTCCTCTACTCACCCCCTTCAATTATCTTCTTCTTTCTCTTGCTTAAAGCTCATTGGAATCCTAAAAATAAAATTTCCATTTTTTCTTTAAGTTTCTGGCTCTTAGTCAAAGAGAATTATTTTTGTTTTTGTAGGGTGGTTTTTTTTCATTCTTTAGTACCTGTCAGAAAATGTTTCTTGAGGTCTTATGAAGAAATTAATCTCTTTTGATTATAGTTACATAGTCTTTTATATTGTTAAGTCTATTCTTGATCTAGAGTTTAGAAACTTCTCTCGTTCTTAGCCAATCTTGGGAAACCTGCACAGACAGCGTCCATTAGAATAATATTATTTAATACATAGAATCAAAGATACTTTGGATTACAAAAACAAGCAATTCTTCTACACATGCACACAGAGAATATGCTGAAATCTAATTGGTAAAATCAAAGTATGACTACAAATAATATATGTGTGACTATAAATAAAGTTATATATAGGGGAATCTGGTGGCTTAGTATCCAGAAGTTGTGCTGTTACCTCAAACACAAATGGTTCAAATCCACCAACTACTTTGTGAACAAAAGATGGACAGTTCCTTTCTGTGGGATTTACAGAATCCAAACACATATCAGAGGGTTTAATATGAATTGGTTCAGATTCCAGAGCAATAGGGTTTGTTGTTTTTTTAAAATAACGTATAAGTTCTATATGTCTCTTTATAAGTAATTAGTAAGATGTGATGAGGGTCTCTATAAGTAATTATGAAGAGTGTCTCTTCATATGTAATTAATAGCATGTGATGAGTGTTTAATAATTATAATTTTTAAGTGCAAGAAGTATTTTTAAATGTCTAGAACTGGATTTCAATATTCAGAGACTTCTGATACTGATTTTGGTCTTTTCTTCCTCCTCTGTCTTTGTAATGACCTTTTGCATTTTCATGGATGATATTCTTGATACACTCCCACAGCTCATCTGTTGTTGTTGATATGTGCCGTTGAGTCCTTTGCGAATCATAGCGAACCTGTGTACAAAGCCCTAAACCCTATTCTATCCTGTGCCAATCCCACTGCCTCTGAAACACCCATCCCAATTACCCCAGTCACTGAATCAAAACATATCATAGAGGGTCTTCCCCTCCTGCGCTGTCCCTCCACCCTCCCAAGCATGATGTCCCTCCCAAGGACCTGTCCCTCCTTGCAACATGCCCAAAATATGTCAGACGAAGCCCCAGAATCCTTGCCTCCAAGGAGTTGCTTGGTTTAACCCTCTCC
>NW_006399872.1:10722541-10723961 GCF_000299155.1 Elephantulus edwardii
CAGTGCAATCTTCAGAGTTTCTTCTGACATCCATTTTGGTCTTTTCTTCCTCTTCTGTCTTTGTAATGACCGTTTGCACTCTTCCTGGATGATACATTTGACATCCTCCCACAACTCATCTGGTCTTTGCTCATTAGTGTTCAAGGCCTCAAACTTGTTCCTGATATGATTCTGAAATTCAGGTGGGATGCAATCAAAGTGATATTTTGGCTCCTGTGGATTTGGTTTAATTTTCCTCAGTTTCAGCTTGAACTTGCATATGAGTAGTTGGCGGTCTGTTCCACAATCAGCTCCTCGCCCTGTTTTCACAGCTGATATGGAGCTTTTCCTGCATTTTTCTCCCACAGATGTAATCGATCTGATTCCTATGCATACCATCAGGTGAAATCCATGTGTATAACCTGCATTTATGTTTCTTATAAAATGTATTTGCCATGAATAATCATTGATTGTACAAAATTCAATCATTCTATCTCCAGTTTCATTTCTGTCACCAAGCCCATGTTTTCCAACTACTGATCCTTCTTCTCTGTTCCCAACTTTTGCATTCCAGTCACCCATTATTATCAATCTATCTTGATTGCACATTCGATTTATCTCCGACTGTAAGAGTTGGTAGAAATCATCTATTTCTTCTTCTCTGGCTCTGGTTGTTGGTGCATATATCTGAATGATAGTGGTATTCACTGGACTTCCTTGTAAGCATATGGATATAATCCTATCACTCACAATGTTGTACTTCAAGATGGATCTAGAAATAATGTCTCAAACCTGTTCCTGAGATGGTTTTGAAATTCAGGCAGGATAGACTCAAGATGAAATTTTGGATTCTATGGATTTGAGTTTACCTTCTTTAGCTTCAGCTTAAACTTGCGTATGAGTAGTTGAAGGTCCATTCTACAATTGGCACCTGGTCTAGCTTTCACTGAGTCAATCTGAAGACTAAGGTGAGTCTGGTCCAAGCCATAGTCTTGGCAATTATTTGCTATGCATCAGAAAGCAGAACAATGATTAGGGATGATAGAAAAGGAATTGATATTTTTTGAACTGTGACACTTGAGAAGAATATTAAATATACCAAGGGCTGCTATGAGAACAAGCAGGTTTGTCCTGGAGGGAGTGAAACCAGGTTGCTCCTTGAGGCAAGCATTCTGAAACTCCATCTGACATACTTTTGGCATGTTGCAGGGAGGAACCTCTTGGAGAGGGACATCATGCTTAGGAGGGTGAATGGGCAGTGCAAGAAAGGGAGAATCTTGATAAGATGGATTGACTCAGTGACTAGAGTAATTGGGGTAGATGTATCAGACACAATAAGGTTGGTTCAGGATAGAACAGGATTCAGAGCTATTGTACATGTTGTTGTTGTTGTTGTTGTTATGTGCCGTCGAGTCGCCTGCGACTCATAGCGACCCTATGT
>NW_006399872.1:10726079-10734709 GCF_000299155.1 Elephantulus edwardii
CAAGAAGGGATATACCTTTAACTTGCTGGTCTGTCTAATACTTCTCTTAATCTGAACATTCACATTAAGACAGACTAGGAAGAAGGATTGGCCATCCACTTCTGAAATAGCAGGCCTCTGAAAACCCTATGTACAACATTTAGATAACAGAGAACAACCTATTGTACATAATAGAGTCATTATGAGTCACAAGCAACTAGATGGCACATAGCAACAAGAACTGAATTATTATTGAATAACAAATGCTTTGGAATTATAATATTAAATAACATATGGACTTCCAGAAAAAGAAACAAATCTATTTTAGGAAAAGTGTAGCCAGAATGCTTTTTAGAAATAAGGAAGGTGAGACTTTGTCTCATGCATTTTGAACACGTGGACAGAGAAAGATACCATACTAGGCAATGTGGATGGTCAGGGAAAAAAGGGAAAAAAGCCATCAGTCTAATGGATTGACACAGCAACTGGAACATAAATATATCAGTACTTGGTAGCACATGACTGGCAGTGTTTCCATCTGTAACACATACACTATGACTTATATCAACCCTAAAATCAACTTTATCCTGTCCTATCCTGCTCCATTCTTATCATCCCTAAAACATTTGAGTCTATTGCCACAGACACTATCAGTGCATCTTTTCGAGGGTTTTCCTCTTCTTTGCTAACCCTACATTTTCCCAAATGTGATGTCCTTTTCTAAGGAATAACTTCTAACAACATGCCCAAAGTGTATGAGATGAAGTTTTACCGTCATTGCCTCCAGGGAACACTCTGGTTGCACTTTCCTAGAGACATAATTGTACTTTTGGCAGTCCATTGGCTATTTTACACTCTTCTCAACACCACAACTCAAACATATCAATTCTCCTATCATTCTTATTTATTCTTCACTTCTCAAATACATAGCCAATTATTGAAAAGACTGGCTTGAATCAGGTGCACCGCAGTTTAAAACTGATATTGCTTCTCAGGACTTAAGATTCCTGAGAGCACACTTTCCCAATACAACGTATCTCCTGATGTCCTGACTGCTAATACCAAGGCTGTTGATTGTAGATCTCAGCAAGATGAAATTGTTGACAATTTCAATATTTTTTCCTCCATCTACATGATTTTTCCTATTGGCTCAGTGTTGGTGATTTTTTTTTCTGAATGTTGAAATGTAATCAATACTGAAGGCTGCAGTCTTTGATTCTTTGCAGCAAGTACCTCAAGTCCTCCTGGCTTTGAGGAAGGAAGGTTGTGTCATCAGCATAACATAGGTTGTTGATGATTCTTCCTCCAATCCTGATGCTACACTCTTCTTCATAAAGTTCAGCTTCTTTAATGACTTTCTTGGCATGCTGATAGAATGGGTATGGAGAAGGGGTACAGCCCTAATACATACCTTTTCTGATTTCAAACCATGCAGTGTTGCCTTGTTCTGTTAGGACACATAGGGTCACCGTAGGACTCCTATGAGACAGACTTGATGGCACCTAACAACAGCAATAGCAACAACAAGGTAAGAGAAGTAAGATGTGAAAATATGAGTAATCTTACTTGCCACTAAGTTGCAGACACAGTTAATATTTACTGTCAATTGTTGCCAACAATCACAGTGAAATCTGTGATCTGTGGAATGATACAGGCTTTTATAACTTTATCAGACTAGAACAATATGTTTTTTGGACCAAAATATTGTGTCACATTTTAATTTTTGGTCTGTCTTTGTTTGTGTCTAAGATATTTCTCTTGGACCTAGTATATTAATGAGTCATGATTTTTTATCTGTTCTGCTATTATTTTTCTCTTGACTAGTACATTAAATCCATTCATATTCAATATAGTTATCTAGAGGTATTCTTTTATTGCTTTAATTTTGCTAGACTCTTTTTTTTCCCCTTTACCAACTTTTTGTGGTGTTGCTGCTCTCTTTATTCTGCCTGCTTTTCTCTTCTTAGTTCATTTTATTTACACCTCTATTTATTTCCATCCTTAGATAGTTAACAGTTTTCGTTTACTTGGTTCCACAGTCAACACTCATGGTAACAGCAGCCAGAAAATCAGGAGATTAATTGCATTGGGAAAGTCAGCTGTGAGGGCCCTCTCAAGAGTACTGAAGTGCAACGATGTCAGGCTGGAGACTAAGGTGCACCTGGTCCAGGCTATAGTCTTTGCAATTACATGCTATGCATCGGAGAGTTGGACAGTGAATAGGGATGATAGAAAAAGAATTTATGCCTTTGATCTGTGGTGCTGGAGAAGAGTGTTGAATATACCATGTGCTGCTAAGAGAACAAACAGGTTTGTCCTGGAGAGGGTGAAGCCAGAATGTTCCCTGGAGTCAAGGATTCTGAAGCTTCGTCTGACATATTTTGGGCATGTTGCAAGGAAGGACTGGTCCTTGGAGAGGGACATCGTGTTTGGGAGAGTAGAGAGACGGCACAGGAGAGGAAGACCCTCGATGAGATGGATTAATTCTGGGAGTGGAGTGGTGGGAATGAATGTGTTTGAGACAGCGAGATTGGCACAGCATAGAATGGCATTTAGAGCTCTTTTACATAGGGCCGCTATGAGTTGCAAACGACTCGATGGCCTATAACAACAACAACAACAATAGTATAATTTTGATGTTTACCATATTTATGGATATCTTCCCTTTATTTTGATGATAAGATCTATTAATTTTCTGGATGATTACCCTATATGTTTTCATTTTATTTACACATCTAACACTGTTCCCTTTTTCTTGAAATCACCTTGACTTCTCCATTTAGAATTTCTATAATTTCACCTTATTCTCTCATTTTGAATTGTAGTTGTCCTTATTTAAATGTTGATATCTCTAGTTCCCTGTTTTTACTATTGTATTAATTTCATACTTTGTGTATTTCTGTGTCAGAGTCAGTATCTGAATGTAGCTGTCATGTCTTTTACATTTGGTCTGTGGTTGTTAACTCTAGGCCTTTTGGCTCTAGGAATTCCTTTAGTATTTTTTTTGTGGGGCACCTATGCTTAGCTTAGGAGGGTTTTTCTTTGGCAATATTCACTGTCCTTTTCCTTAAATATTTTAGGATGAATCTTTTAAAAAATATCTTCAGAAATCAACTAAACTCTATATCATATTTAAAACAATAGCAATTCTCTCTGATATAATTATTCAATCATGTATCGAATTACTTGTCCAGTGTGTAAGTATATGTGTATAATACTATATTTTCTAATGTGTATCCAAGCAATACTTAAACACTGCATTTGGTTAGTATATTTTCTAAGCCCTTTCTTATCTACAAATTCCTTCTATGTTTAATTTTCCACTTGTATTTCATTTCTTGAAGTAACTAAGTCTTACATGAGTTTTCATATTGTGATATTTATTATATTACTTTGTTGGCATCAATTATTCTTATTTATAGCACATGTATTAACATTATCATTTTTAAAATAATAAGAGAACAACACTTGACATTTTCAAGTAAATGTGCAACATCTCCTGTACAGAGTAATTATCTCTACCATTTGCTAGCTCAAAAAGAGTCATTCTCTTGTGGTTATATTTGTTTTTGAATAAACAAGGATAATTTATTAAAGTGCAATATATTCTAAATTCTAATTAGAAACAAGTAACTTGAAGTATATTTCTAAAGTGCTTTTGCTTCTCCAGTGAAAGAGTTTATTTAAAATTACATAGTCTCTTATTAGAGTACTCACTTCATCGTAAGACGTTAGCACTAGCTATTACTTGCCTTTGAAAATAATTCAGAAAGTCCTCATATTTAAGGGACTACTCAATATGTCTTCTACCTGCCTATTTGACCTCATCTTCTACCACTACTTCCTCTGAGTCAGTCAAATTAAATTTCTGCTTTTCCTCAAATGATCTTAAAGTGTCCTCATTTTTATGAGCAGGCATATGATTTTTATTTGCTCCTTCATTTCTATTTTAAAATTTGCAACCTATTCATCAAGTTTGTTTTATCCTCTACTGAATCATGTATCTAAACACAAACTTTCTTTTTCTGAATCTCTCTAACATCACTAAAAATTCCTATAGGTACTTTCCTCATTCAATCTTCTAACTTATGTAAATATTTGTATTTATTTTCTGAATCTTAACCCACATTGTTTTTTTAATAAATTCCTTAAGAGTTATTACTGCATCTCATAGATCTTTACGAGACTTAGCAAAGTATCTAGCAAAATGATTGTGCATAGTAATGACAACACTTTTTCATTTGAATGAAAGTATATACCTTCAATAATCATACTTATATCGCACTTAAGACAAATATTTCTTCATTTTGATGTAAGACTGTTTGTATATCCTTCTGTACTGTTCTTAATGAACAGTAGATTGAAGATTCCTCTCTGTATTATCCATTTTAATCTGTTTCCTCAATAACAGAGTTACTAGCTGAATATATGATGATCTTAATAAATTTTTTTTTCATTCTTTCTTACCATGAAAGATAGGTATTATGTCAGGTGGATAGGGTGTCTTGTAGATTTTATTTGACAACTGGCACCTTGAAATTGCAATGGAAAGCCAGTCCCGAATTTGTGGCCAGCAGGCTATTGACTGAACCCATCAAATTTTAATTGGAATCTGCCTATTCGGCAAGCTGAAGAATGATGATCTTTTAATTTATTACATGTGATTTAGTTCTAAAGAGGCGAGATAGAGATAGAGGCGCGTGAGCGAGGAGCGGGAGAGTGAGCACGCTGTTAGGTATGAACCCATGTATCTGAGATCAGGACATTAAAGTACAAACAGAAATAACAGATAAGACCTCCAGATTATGCCTTAAAGAGAAAAAAAATGTAACTTTCCTCCTTGTGATGTTTGCGTTGGCTGAAATGCACATGGGATATTAGACCTTCTTGGTGCATGCACGTGAAAGCAATGCCAAGGGTTGGTGGAAACAAGATAGAATGAGCCTGGGTATCTGACTTCAAGAGTCAACAGATAATTTCTGGACTTTTTACTGTTAAACTATTATGGAAAAGAAAAATTACTCTCACATTTAAAAATGTATTATTACTGTTATGGTTTTCTGTTACATCAATCTAACATCTATTCTAAACAAAACTAGGTATTGTTGTTGTTGTTGTTAAGTCCCTCCCGGCAACACGCTGTATGTATGTGAGATGGAATTTCAGGAGCATCTATTTTACATATTTTCAAATAAGCTTGAAAAAAAATAGTAGTTTCTTTCAGAACATTTCTACTTTGGGTTCTGATTCCCTCCCCCCCCCCAGTGCTGTCAAACTATGGAGAAAATGAAAATTCTCTATTCACTTATCCCCAGATTTCTAAATAATAATCTGATATGTTAACCTGGTATGTTACATCCACTTTTAAGCATGGTACACAGCAAGTCACTGATGGTGACGGTATTGCTTCCAAATCATTGTTAACCTTCCACTGAGACTGCTCATCTTTCATGCATAGCAACACTGGTAGAATCAAACTGCCAGAGAAATGTAGCTTTTGGGTTACAGTGTAATTCTCTATAGACTATGCCACCAAAAGCAGCTATATCCTAGTTAGAAGTTCTGTGTTATGTACAGTGGGGCTGGAACTGACTCGAAGCTGATTCTCCAATGGGCTTTCAGAGGCAGTGAATGGAATAGAAATAGATTGTCTATCTTTCTTCCTTGGTGAAGCTAGTGAATTTGAACTATATGTGTTTCAGTTGTCAACGCAACTCCTTACCACTAAGCCATCAGAGATGAGAGCAATGTAATCCAAAGGAAACTCTTTTTTTTTTCAAGCTTAAGATTAACAGTCAGAAAATCAGAAGACAAATTGAATTTGGAAAATCTGCTGTCATGGACCTCTCCAGAGTGCAGAAGAGCAACTATGTCAGTGTAAATACAAAGGTGCACCTAATCCAGGACATGGTCTTATAATTTACGTGTTATACTTCAGAGAGTTGGACAATGACTAAGGATGACAGGAGAAGAATAGATGCCTTCATGTTGTGGTACTGCCAAGAAAACAATAGCTCTGTCTTGGAGAGGGTGAAACTAAATCTCTCCTTGGAAGTTAGGATTTTGAAACTCCACCTCACTTACTTTGGACAAGTGGCCAGGAGAGATGGGTCCTTGAAGAAGGACATCATGCTCAGATATTCTCTAGATATAAACTGCTTAAGTTGGCAAACCTGGTCTTGTCACTCCTCAGACAAAAGAAGACAACAAACTGTAGGAGAGGAGGTTGTAATCAGATGAATGACTCACTTCCAGAGCCAGCACATTGAGATGCTTTGGAGAGGGGTCCCCAAAAAGCCCTTGGAAAGAGAGGGCTTTAGTTGGGGAACCTGGTCACTGCAGAGCCACTCCACAGACCAAAGAGGACAATAAACTTTAGGAGAGGGGCCACAATAAGGGGAGATTACCACAGGGCTGCTCTGAAGATCAGAGAGGGCCTGAAAGACTTTAGGAAAGGGAGATTTTACCACTCCGCAGGCCAAAAAAAAAAAAAGCCTTTCAGTGGAACAAGTACCTACCCCTGTAAATGGAACATTTACTTTAAGCCTACAATTTTTTCAATAACATCAAAAAGATATGTACTATAAATGTCCTACACAGATGCAATAGAAGTGGCCTAACACTTAACAAGAAAAACTTCAAATAATTTCAAGAAAGCTAAAGATGGTTTCAAACATTGTGACAAAAGAAAATAATCTTCTGGAAAAAAAGCAGAACATTTTGCAGACCCAATGATTATCTCAGAGACAGAAAGGCAGAAGAAATATATTGATGTGGAGTAATAAGAACAACTACAGGAAAAGTTACAAATGATGAAAGAAAGAATGGAAGCTGTAAATAAAGTTAATACTGCAGAGACAGGGAGTCAGAAAAAAATATGAAGTTATATGAACAGCATTGTGGGGATAGTTGGCATCCACTTCTGAGCTAGCTTGCCTCTGGAAACCCTATGAATTTGGAGAAACGATGAAAGTTATACAAGTGTTCAGACCTTTCGTTTATAGAGTCACTATGAGTCATCTATGAGTCGATGACTCATAGATGTTATTTAACAACAATAACAACAGCAACAATGACGAAGAAGCTCAGTTGGCCTGGTAGGCAGAAAGTGATGTTACCAAGCCAAAGGTGGTGATTTTAATCTGCATTCTTCAGGCCTGGTTTTAATTGTTTTTGTTCAAACATTCCTCTAAGTGATGTAACACTGGTCTGCCATGGTTGCTGTGGTGTGGGGATAATAGAGGTCAGTATGGTCATTTCTATGCTGTCTATACTCATTTTGCAGCACCTACAGAAAGAAAAATTTTATAGAAAAGAATATTTTCATTATGACCCCAAAGTTAAGAAGGTTACTAGTGTAAATGCTTATGTTTTAACCCAAATCAAAGTATATTCATTTAAAAATAGCAAATATCCATGAATTGTGTTTGAAGAAATGATTATAAGGCAGTATATAAATTTTGGCTCTGTAGTTGTGAAATTGACTATAAAAATTGTGGAACATTTGTTACATTTTTCTGCAACTCACAGAAGAGTGATGTTCTCACTAGTACTTTTTAAATAACCAGAAATTCTTATTATCAGCATATTGAGCACCACTACTGGAAAGAGAGTTATAATATAGTAGGCTCCAAGTTAAAATTAAAGCAGAACCATTTCAGACAAGAATATAATAATTGAAGTTTACAGAATACTATAAGGCCTCCTCAAGAAAAAGACTGATAATTCAACCACAAAATGAATAAAAGACATGGAAAGACTTTTCACAGAGAAAGATAATCCCCTGATGATTGCCTTAGTTGTACCCCTGAGATTTTGGCATGTTATAATTTGTTTTGTGAAACTTTTTTTTTATTTAATTTTTTGTTTCCTCTATAACCCAAACATCTTTGAGCAGAGTGTTATTTAAGTTCCACATGGGCAGTTTTGTTACACTGTAGTCTGGGAAGATGCTTTGTATTATTTCAATGTTTTTTGACTTGTTGAGATTTACCACGTGTATGATCAATTCTGGAGGGTATACTTTGTGGACTTGAGAAGAAAGTAAATTGGTTCTTGATTGGGTGCAGTACTAAAAATACATCTACAAGGTTGAGTAGTCTAACTATATAGTATAGATTTTCTGCGTCTTTGTTAAGTTTCTTTTGAGTTGCCTGACCTGCCCTTTGGGAATAGTAGTGTGTTAAAGTCTCTCTTCTACAACTATTGTGGAGCTGTCTATTTCTTTAATCAAATGTGTTAACTGTTGTTTTATATATTTAGCAGGTTTTTTCATTGATGTGTAGATGTTGATAAAGACTATATGTTTTAGGTTTATAGAGCCTTTAATCCTCCCTTACCTTTTATGGTGGTTTTCATTCTGCAGTTTATTTTGCCAGAGATTAGTATTGTCACTCCTGCTTTTTGATAATTAAATTTTGCTTGGTATATAGGGGAAGCCAAATTTTATATTAAATATTTGTAATAAACAGAACTCTTCCTGGATGATACATTTGACATCCTCCCTGGAGCACAGAGAAGCCAAATCACAAGGAAGAATTCAAGATACTAAAGAGCTGAATAGAAGATTCCAAAAGGCAGCACGGGATGACAAAGCAAAATATTACAATGAAATGTGCAAGGAGCTGGAGTCAGAAAATCAAAAGGGCGAG
>NW_006399872.1:10735449-10739487 GCF_000299155.1 Elephantulus edwardii
AACAGAGCAAGGAAACACTGCATGGTTCAAAATTGGGAAGGACGTACTCCAGGGATGTGTCCTATCTCCATATCTTATCAATCTGTATGCAGAACAGATTATCCAGGACGCTGGGCTTTATGAGGAGAAATGTGGGGTCAGGATTGGTCGAGGATCTATTAACAATCTGCATTATGTAGATGACACAACCCTGCTTGCTGAAACTGAGGAGGACCTGAAATGCTTGCAGCAGAGGGTCAAGGACTGCAGCCTTCAGTATGGATTGAGGCTCAATATCAAGAAGACAAAGATTCTCACCACTGGGCCAATTGGCAGCATCAGGATGGATACTAAAGAGATTGAGATTGTTAACAACTTTAATCTGCTTGGCTCCACAGTCAACACTCTTGGCACCAGTAGCCAGGAAATTAAAAGACGCATTTCCATGGTAAAGTCTGTTGTTAGGGACCTCTCCAAAGTACTGAAGAGCAATGGTGTCTTTCTGGAAACTAAGGTGCATCTGATACAGGCCATGGTCTTTGCAATCGCTTGTTACGCATCAGAGAGTTGGACAATGACTATGAAGGAGAGAAGGAGAATTGATGCTTTTGAGCTGTGGTGCTCGAGAAAAGTATTGAGTGTACCATGGACTGCCAAGAAAACAAACAGATTCATCCTGGAAAGGGTCAAACTGTGCAGCTCCTTGGAGGCAATGATTCTGAGGCTCCGTCTAACATACTTTGGACATGTTGTAATGAGGGACAGGTCCTTGGAGAGGGACATCATGCTTGGTAGGGTGAAAGGACAGCACAGGAGGGGAAGGCCCTCTATGAGGTGGATTAATTCAGTGGCTGGGGTAATCAGAATGGGAGTGTCAGAGACAGTGCTATTGGCACAGGACAGAGCAGTTTAGGGCTGTTGTACATAGGATTGCTATGGGTTGCAAGTGACTACAGGGCACATAACAACAACAACAACAATAAACAGGACTCTACTTCAGATTATGAGGGAGGTTGATATCAGCTGGAATTAATCCTGAAGTACTAAGGCAATCCTTAAGCATTTACAGGATTTTTTCATTGTCCCTCTCTCCTGAGTCAAGCAGAAGTTTGTCAATAGAGAAAGCTTAGCTTCACCTGTATTGGATTATCTTTGTGATATAATTCCTGACAATTTTCAATAAAGACAGGAAAGCTGGAATGGGCAAGCAGTTCCCTTCAGTGGTTCGAAAACTGTTTTCCTCCTGCTTTACCTCTGTTTTTCTCCTACATTTCTGGTGTTCTGTCTCATTATTAATACTTACAAAAATACTTTGCCCCTGGTCTGCAACAGGTATATTTTTTGCACCCTTTTATTTTTAAACTTTTTCCCCCAATAATATTAATATTCTGCCTTTACTGATAGGTTTTTGTTTTTTATCCATTCTCCTACTTTTTTTTCTTGTAAGTGGTGCGTTAAATCCAATAACAGTAAGTGTGATTAATGACAGAACAGGTTTTATTGCTGCCATTTTGTTGTGTTTGTTTTTGTTGTTGTTTCTTTTTACTGTGGTCCATCCTCTTTTTTCTGGGGTCTCAGTGTGAAGGGCTTCCCTTAAACTTTCTTGTAGTGTTGGTCTTTTTTCCACAAATTCCTTAAATTTCTGCTCTCCTGAAAATGATCCAATTTCTCCTTCAGATTTAATGGACAGCTTTACTGGATACAGAATTCTCAGATGACAATGTTTTCTTTCAGTCTTCTGTATATTTCATACTATTATCTTCTTACTTGGTTTTTGCCAAGAATGATAACTCAATTTAGAAGCTTTTTTTTTGTAGATGACTTTTGGTTTTTCTTGTTCTACTTTTAATATTCCATCTTTATCTTTGATTTGAGATAATATGACTATGACACATTTTGGGGTTCATTGAGCTTCTTGAATGTTGATTTCCTCTTTATTCATGATATCTGAGAAGTTTCCTTCTACTATTTGTTCCAGAATTTTCTCAGTGCTTTCTCTGCACCCTTCATGTCCTGGAATCTCTATCATAAGTATGTTGCTCCTTTTGATGCTTTCCCATGATTCTAATGTTTTCTTCATTTTTCTTTTGTCTCCTCTCCTTTTTTTCCTTCTTCTAGTATGTGCCCATTCTGGTTCTTCTCTTTCAGCTCTCTGACTCTCTGTTCCCTCTCTTCTGTTCTGCTTTATTGTCTTCCAGTATGTTGGAAACTTCTACCATTTTAGTCTTGATATACTGGATTGTGTTTTCATGCATTTCTGTTGTTTCAAGTACTATGTTAGCGGTACCCTGTTGTTATACCTCTTTATAGTTTCATTTCTTTCTTCCGTATTTTGAAATTTTTCTATGGTTATTTATATTCCTTCATGCAGATATATTTCTTATGGTTTCCTGTACTGGATTATTTTCTGTATCCATGGCATTGATTCTCTTTTGCATGGTTGCTTCTTCTGCAGCAGTTCACATGGCTCCACATCAATATATTTCTTCTGTCTCTCTGTGCCTGGGGTATTCATTGGGTCTGAATTATGCTCTGTTTTGGGTTTTTTGGTTTTTTTAGAAGGCTTCTTTTGTTTTTCACAATGTTTGGAGATGCCCACTAACTTTTTGATATTATGTGAAGTTCTGTGACATTGTCTTGGTATGTATTAGGCCATTTCTAAAGAATTTGTGTAGACTGTTGACAATTCTTTATTTTTATTATTTTATTTTATTGGTTATTTGCAGACTTAAAGTGTATCCTTTCCTCAGGATCACAATTCTCTATACCAGGAGTCATTTCTGATCCTGTGCAGTGGGAAATCTCATCTTTCCCAAAGTTCTTCAACTTCTTTGCCACTAGTATTGCAACCTTAAGAACATCTCATCTGAGTGCTGCCTACCTCTTCTAAATTTTTCTACTGTCCTTAGTGCTTCTGGTTCACAGAGTAGCTATAGACCAACTTCTACCCCCTGACTACACTTTTTCTATCCAATGTAAGGTCAACGGGGGAAGGATCAGTACTTTTATGCATCTACTTTCTTGAATCTCACATGTAATATGATGAAAATTTCTCCTACCCCTTAAAGTTAGTAGTTCCTCTTGGTGTTTTGGATATGCGGAGCAATCAGAGATCAATTTCCCCTTGACTGAATTATTTCTATCCAGTATGCTACTTTGATTGCTGGTCTCAGGGTATTAATTGTAGATACAAGCAAGGTGAAATTATTAACAACTTTAATCATTTCTCTATTATAATCTTGACTATTGACCAAGTTGTGGGGATATTTCTTCTTTGTTGTTGAAGTGTCATTTATATTGAAGTCTTGATCTTCTGCAGCAAGTGTTTCAAGACCGCTTTACCTTTAGCAAGGAAGGTTGCTGAATAAGTTTGAAAATAGCCTAGTGGCAAGAAGCTGCATGGCAATACCAAAGGCACAAAGTTGGAGGCTACCAGCTCTACAACAGAAGGATGGGCAATCTCCTTCTGTGCAAGTAACTACCACTGAAAACCTGCTGGAGGGTCAGCTATAGGTAGGTTCCAACTCTGTAGTACACAACAACAAGAATAACACTATACAGACAGAATTGGTTTTAGCATTTAAATTTTTATATGGAGAAGCAATGAAATATGGTTGCTATATTGTTTGATGCTTTTTGAGTTGAGTCCAAACCTTAGTGATCTTATGAACAACAGATCTGAATGCTGTCCTATTCTGCGTCACCCCTACACTTCTTAACACACTAAAGCCTATTATGGCAGTCACTGGGCCAATCTACCAGGTTGAAGACTTTTCTCTCCCTTGCTGACCCTCTGCCTTTTCCAGCATGATGACCTTCTCCAAGGAATAGCTTCTTCTAGTAACATGCCCGAAGTATATGAGATGAAAGTTGATCATCTATCTCCAAGGGGTACTCTGTCTGTACTTTTTTTTCTATATTTTATTAATTTTCATAAACATTTACAGAGATTTTGGGTTTCCATTCATTCCTTGTTGCACTATTCTCTCTACCCTCCTCCCAGTTTGTTCTTGTCCAAATGCCACAGTGCTTGTCAAAGCCAGTTCTGATTAATCTTCT
>NW_006399872.1:10740947-10744750 GCF_000299155.1 Elephantulus edwardii
AAAAGGCTGTCGTTCCCCCACTTCACTGATTTCATCTCCTTGTCAAAGATCAGTTGACCATAGATAGATGGGTTGATCTCTGGATTCTCAATTCGATTCTTCCAAGACATATTTGTTTGTTTGTTTTGGCAGTCCATGGGATGTTTGTTACTCTTCTCCAACTCTATAGCTCAAAGGTATCAATTCTTCTTTCATTGTATAGCTCTCTGATGCATAACAAGTGTTCAGAAAGACCATTGCTTGAATCAAATCTACCTTCATCTTAAAACTGAAATCATTGCTCCTCAAGGATGAAGATGTCCTTGACTGCATACTTCCCCAATGCAATGTTTCCTTATTGCCTGACTGCTGGTACCAAGTGTATTGATTGTGAATACAATTAAGGTGAAATTGTTGGCAGTTTCAATCTTTTCTTCTAGGTCATATAGCCCTAGCCTTATTGTGTCCACTTGTCATACAGAGGTAACTCATGGTTGCTGTGAAGCTGAACACTGTGACACTGATGTGTCAAATGTGTTAATGGTTACCCACGGCAGACAGTGTTTGGTGGACCTCCCTGATTAAAACAAGCGTGGAAGCAGGAGTGGCATCCACTTCCATAATAGCTTACCTCTGGAAACCCTATGAACCTGGAGAAAGGATGAAAGTTACACAAGTGTTAAGGACTTTCATTTATAAGGTCCCTATGAGTCACCTACAACTTGATGGCACTTAACAACATTATGGCATTACCTATGGATCCAGTGGTAAGAATTTTTGTTTCCTTGACAATGAAATGTAATCAACATTGAAGGCTATATTCTTTGATCTTTTGCAATAAGTGCTTCAAGTTTCCCTCAGTTTCAGCAAGCAAGGTTGTATCATCTGCATAATACATGTTATTGATAAATCGTCCTATGATCTTGATGTAACATTCTCCTTCATAGACTCCAGCACCTTGAATAATATGCAAAGCATACAAATTGAATAGATGTGAAGAGAAAATAGAACCCTACCACACTCTTAAATTTAAATCACGTTGTTCTGTTTGCCCAACAGACTCTTATTCTAGGTACAGGTTTCACATTAGCACAATTAAATGCTATAGGCTTCCCATTCTTCTTAATTTTAGCCATAACTCGTTATGATTCACACAGGTTAGTGCTTTTGCATAGTTAATAAAGCATGAGTGTTTGAAGACTAGAAGTTGTGAAAATTAATTCAACCCTTTGGGCACTGACATTGTAGGCATTAGTGAGGTAGATGGATCAGCTTTGGCCACTTTGAATCAAATAATCACATGATATAATATGTTGAGAATGAAAACAGAAGAATAATGGTGTTGAGATCATAGTCAAGAAGTCAGCTTCAATTTCTATGCTGAAATACAATTGTGATACAATTGTGAGTGATAGGATATTATCCATATATAACCTGTTAACATGACTGTTATTCAAATACATTCTCCTATTTCTAGAGCCAAAAAGGAGAAATTGAAATTTTTTATCAAATCTTGCAGTCTGAAATTGACAAACAAAAATGCTATCTGGATGCATTAAAGATAATTGGTGTCAGGCTGGAATTCAAAAGTTGGAAACAAAGAAGAAAGTAGTTGGAAAGTAAAAAGTTAGTGAAAAATATTAGGGTGGAAATAGAATGATCTCATTTTGTATGTTCGAAGATTTACTTGTTGAAAGTGCCTTAAAAAAAACCCCAACAGCCCAAATGGTGACTTTACACATGGACCACACCTAAAAGGAATCAGATTGATTACATTAGTGGAAGGAATTGATGGAGAATCTCAATATCAGTTGTCAAATTTAGACCAGTTGTGGACAGTGGGTACAGCCAGCAATTAATCATGTGTAAGTTCAAATTGAGGCTGAAGAAAACTCAAACAAGTCCATGAGAACCAATATACAATCTTGAGTCTATTTCATCAGAATTTCAAAATCATCTTAAGAATAGGTTTTAAGGATTGACACCAATTATCAAAGACCAGATGAGTTGTAGGATAACATCAAAGAAATGATCCATGAAGAGAGAGGAGAAAGAAAAAAGAAAAATGAATGTTAGAAGAGACTCCGAAAATTGCACTAGATAATTCAAGAAGCCAAATCAAAAGGAAAAGATGCCAAAGCAAAAGAGCTGAAAAGAAGATTTCAAAGGGTATCTCAAGAAGACAAAACAAAGTATTATCACGGAATTGGCAGAGATCTGGAATTGAAGAATAAAAAAGAGAACTAACTCTGCGTTTCTTAAGCTGAGAGAACTAAGAAATAAATTTAGGCCTCAAGTCACAATATTGAAAGATGATATAGGTAATATGTTAAATGATCCAGGAAGCATAAAAAATAAAAGGAATACAGAGAATCACTGTAGGAAAAAGAATTGACTGACACTGAAAAATTTCAGGAAGTACTGTGTAAGCAGAAGCCAATGGTAATGAAAGAGGAAACTATAGTTGCACTGAAGGTATTGGCAAAAAATAAGGCCCCAGTCATCAATGGGATTAACAGATGCAGATGTGGTTGGACATTTGGGCTCTTTCTATATTCTTGCAGTGGTAACTAATGCTGCTGTGAACATTGGTGCACAAATCTCCATTTATGCTTCAGTTGTAATTCCCGTGGGGTATATTCACACTTATGGAATAACTGGGTAATATGGAGTCTCTATGTTCAGCTTTTTAAGGAAACACCAAACTACTTTTCAGAGTAGTTGCATCGTTTTACAATCCCACAAATCTTGTATGAGAGTTCCTACCTCTCAGCATCTTCTACAACATTTATTTCCTGTTCCCTGCTAAATTTTTCCACTGCTGCTAGAGTGAGATGGTAATTCTTTGTAATTTTGATCTGGATCTCTCTTATTAACAGTGATTTTGAGCACTTCTTCATGTGTCTGCTCACCATCCAAACACATTGTTTTCCGTTTTGTAATTGGGTTACTAGACTTTTGCTTCTGGAAGCCCAGGAATATTCTGTAAACTTTTGTTAATGAGACCTTTGTCTTAGAGGTTATTGCCTAATGGTGGTTTGTTTCCCGCCCCCACCCCTGTCTGTAGGTTTTCTTTTCATCCTACTTGGAAAAAAATTGATACACATACAGATTTAATCTTTAGAAGGTCCCATTCATCAATTTTATCTGAGCTCTCAGATTGTTCATATTTCGCAGTATTTGGTATCCTCTTTATACCATAGACTAGCTTTCTAAGCTTGGTGCCAGTCTATCTTTTATAAACTTTATGGTTTTGTGCTTTATTCCCAGGTTTCTGATGAACCTTGAGGTAATTTTTGTATATGGTATGAGCTGTGTATCGTGTTTCAGGTTTCTGCAGATAGGAGTCCAGTTTTGCTAGCAGCATTTGTTGAATAGATTATTGTTTCCTCATTTGTTTTACTTCCTTGTCAAATGTCAGTTGACCATAGATATATAGGTCCATATTTGCATTCTCAATTCTGTTCCATTGGTCTATGTGCCTATTGTTGTACCAGTAGCATTTTGGTTATTACTATGATGTTATAGGCATTGAGGTCAGGGAACGCTGTGCCTCCTACTTAATTAGAAAAGTTTCTTGATCTCTAGGTTTAGATTTCACATGAGCACAATTAAGTGTTCTGAGATTTCCATTTTTTCCTCAATATTAGCCATGTCTTTCACATGCAAGCAAGATTCTACTGAAGATTATCCAAAAACGATTAGAACAGCACATCAGCAGAGAATTGCCGGAAGTCCAGGCTGGGTTTAGAAGGGTTTGTGGTACTAGGGATACTGTTGCTGATGTTAGATGGATCTTGGCTGAAAGCAGAGAATACCAGAAG
>NW_006399872.1:10745690-10764916 GCF_000299155.1 Elephantulus edwardii
GATTCGGTGACTGGGGTAATCGGGATGGGTGTGTCAGAGGCAGTGCGGTTGGCACAGGATAGAGCAGGGTTTAGGGCTGTTGTGCATAGGGTCGCTATGAGTCGCAAACGACTCGACGGCACATAACAACAACAACAACAACTAAGTATGCTCTCTGATCTTCATGTATATAAAGATTCATTTGAACTAAAATTTTTTGGACGAAATGGATTGTTTATATGCTGCTGAAGGCCAAAGATTAATGCAAGAAAGAGAGGTTCCAGAATATCTTAACCATGTAAGTAAACGTTTAGAAGAAGAAGGAGATCGAATAATCACATACTTAGACCACAGTACACAGAAACCACTAATTGTATGTGTGGAACAACAGCTATTAGGAGAGCATTTAACAGCAATTCTGCAGAAAGGGCTTTATCACTTAACTTGATGAGAATAGAGTGCCTGATCTCACACAGATGTTCCATTTGTTCAGTCGGGTAAAGGGCGGTCAGCAGGTACTATTACAGCACTGGAATGAATACATCAAGACTTTTGGAACAACGATAGTTATTAATCCTGAAAAAGATAATGATATTGTGCAAGATCTCTTAGATTTTAAGGATAAAGTGGACCACATCATAGAGGTATGCTTTCAGAGAAATGAAAAATTTATCAACTTGATGAAGGAGTCCTTTGAAACATTTATCAACAAGAGACCAAATAAGCCTGCAGAACTGATAGCAAAGCATGTCGATGCGAAGTTAAGAGCCAGTAATAAAGAAGCAACAAATGAAGAACTAGAGAGAATCCTTGACAAATTTATGATAATATTCAGGTTTATTCATGGTAAAGATGTCTTTGAAGCATTTTAGAAAAAAGATTTGGCAAAAAGACTCCTTGTTGAAAAAAGTGCCTCAGTAGATTCTGAAAAGTCTATGTTGTCAAAACTAAAACATGAATGTGGAGCTGCTTTTACCAGCAAACTGTAAGGCATGTTCAAAGACATGGAACTTTCAAAGGATACCATGGTTCATTTTAAGCAGTATATACAAAATCAGAGTGATCCAGGAGCGATAGATCTAACAGTAAATGTACTCACAATGGGCTACTGGCCAACATACACACTTATGGAAGTACATTTAACTCCAGAAAGGGTTAAACTGCAAGAAGTATTTAAGACATTTTATCTTGGAAAGCACAGTGGTCGAAAACTTCAGTGGAAAACTACTTTGGGCTGTTTTGAAAGCAGAATTCAAAGAAGGAAAGAAGGAGTTCCAGGTTTCCCTTTTCCAGACATTAGTGCTGCTTATGTTTAATGAAGGGGATGAATTCCGTTTTGAAAAATAAAAATGGCAACTGGTATAGAGGATAGTGAATTACGAAGAACATTACAGTCTCTGGCTAGTGGTAAAGCACGTGTACTGATTAAAAGTCCAAAAGGAAAGAATGGAGAAGATGGAGGTAAATTCCTTTTTAATGGAGAGTTCAAGCACAAGTTGTTTAGAATAAAGATCAATCAAATTCAGATGAAAGAAACTGTTGAGGAGCAAGTTTGCACCACTGAAAGAGTGTTTCAAGATCG
This sequence comes from Elephantulus edwardii, assembly GCF_000299155.1. Classification (NCBI taxonomy): domain Eukaryota; kingdom Metazoa; phylum Chordata; class Mammalia; order Macroscelidea; family Macroscelididae; genus Elephantulus; species Elephantulus edwardii. The sequence goes on from NW_006399872.1 coordinate 10,747,252, forward strand.
ACAGTACCAGATTGATGCTCCTATAGTGCGAATAATGAAGATGAGAAAGACACTTGGTCATAATATTCTAGTTTCTGAATTGTATAATCAGCTGAAATTTCCAGTGAAGCCTGGAGATTTGAAAAAGAGAATTGAATCTGTTATAGACAGAGACTATATGGAGAGAGATAAAGACATTTCAAATCAGTACCTCTACGTGGCATAATGGAACCAATAGACTTTTCTTTTAGTGAAAACACTAGAATGTATCTTCAGAGCTATGAAACACATCTGTGCTGTTTCCAGGCCTTTCTATAATTGAACCAGCTGCATTTATTTGTGGATTAGAAGGAAAGAAAATGATTCTTGAGTCATCCTTCAAGAGGCTTAAGGATATTTGAATGGAATATGTATCTTCACCACACCCCCCCAGTTCTTCCTGTTCATGTAGGCATTTAAATTGTTTCTGCTGCTCTGTGCAAAATAATTTTGAGATTGAACATGGAAATATTGGTTAATAAAAAAAAGAACAAACAAATATGTGTTGGAGAAAGTGTAACTAGAATGTTTTTTTGAGACAAATTTGGTGAAGCTTAGTCTCACATACTTTGGACATGTTGTTAGGAGAGGCTATTCCTTGGGAAAGAACAACATGCATGAGAAGGAGGAGGGTCAGCCAAGAAGAAGACCCGCTATGAGATGGATTTATGTAATGTCTTTGGCAATGGCCTAATATGTGTCAGGAATGATAAGGACGGTACAGGATAGACCAGAGTTCAGAGTTCATGGGTTCCTGGGGTCAGTCTGAGTCATACTCAACTCATTGACACTTCACAACAACATCCCAATATATAACATAAAGTTGCTCTGTTAATCAAATTGGAAGATTCCTACTGAAATCAAGCTGTTTATCTATTTGCAGTCATTCTTAAAACTATTTCTCCCTGCAACAGAATAGCCAGCAAGTTATTTTCAGAATATTTACTTTTTCCATTAAAATCTATTTTTCTAAACCTGTTTTGTGTCTTTTTGAACTGGCATTTCTTTCTCATAATGTTACTAAATTTATCTTTTTCTGTTTCTCAGAAAACCACTCAGTTTCTCTCTTTGACATAACATAAGGCACTGTTAAAATTAATATTGATTAACCTAACTTAAAAAAGTGTAAAAATCATTATTTGATACCTGAAGTAAAATGTCAAGTAAGTTATCTGGTAACTGTACCCAATTAATTTTTATGTTCAATTTTCCTTAATAGAACAGACTTAAAAATTCATTCCTAGTTTTTGCTTTAGATATTTTAATAATATAAATTACTAAATTTGTTATATTTATTTATCTAAGTGAGTTCTTCTATATACTAACTCTATAATGGCAAGAAGCTGCTGCAATCCTGAAAGCATGTGGCTTAGGTCACTAGCTGCTCCTCGGAAGAAGGATGGGCAATTTCCTCCCATGGGATTGACTGCCTCTGAAAACCCACCAGAGTCAGTTCCTACTTTATGGTACATAACTACAACAAAATGTGAGTTCTTATATATTCTAACTCTACATGTACAAATTGTTAGTTGCCATGGAATCAGTTCATAACTCATTACAACTTCATAACAATTGAACAATCCTTAGAGCTTCAATTAACTGCTTTTTTAGAAGTAGATCATCAGACCTTTTTTCTTCCTCTAAAGTCGTGTGAAAGTACTGCTGGACGTTCTTTATTTTCATAGTAATAGGTAAGTCTCTTCTCCAAGATGAAGTGAATTGGCCAGGAATCCAATTTTTACTACTAATGTATTAGTATATGTTGTTGTTATTGTTGTTGATTGCCTTTGGGGTGAACATGACTCATAACAATCCTATGAACAAAAGGCCTGAAGCTCCTCTACAATTATTTAAATTTATCAAAGTTCATAGAGTTTCCAAAGGCATGTTATTTAGGAAGTAGATGCCATTCCTGCTTCCAAGTTTTAATATCTAATATCTAATTAATATATAATATATAGTAATATTAGAAGAGAAGAATTAGAAAGTTTGTACATTTTCAAATTTCTTATGAAGAAGAAAAAAACAATGTTATCTGATAATCTTCTCCATTATTGGGGCAGAGGCTACTTAGTATATATGTAATTAGTTGTGCTGCTAAAACATGTGTAAGTATGTGTGAACTATAATTATTTTAAACCACCAGATTATCTGCTGGTTAATTTATAAAATATTCTGATTTCACACATAAAACATAGTGAAGTTGTGAATTCAGCTGATTTTATTACATTCGTCAGTTCTATAGAATCCAACTCTAGTGTGTTGAAGGTGATCTGAGTTTTTTCATCATTGTAAGAAAGAGAAATCACTGCTGTTAGAATCTCCTGGAAAATGTCCTTAATTATATTTTATGACTTGAGATGAGAATTTTCAGATCTGAATCTAATTATTTATTTCTTGTTATTCAGTTCAGACAAATGCAATTATACGTGGTTTGTTGCTTACTTATACATTTCTATTCTATGATACTAGATAAGAAACTATCTGGTTATTCAGTTTTTTCCAATGGTTGTTCAGTTTTTCCCAGAGTGAAAGAATTAATTTACTCTTGATCTTATTATAAACTTTTGAGCTTCCAGTGTGAAATATAATGTTTCTCTCTATACAATATTATCTCTACTCAGGTACCAACCCCAAATAAAATTATCCCTTTGAAGCTGTTGCCTAAAACAATATTTGCTGTATGAGTTTTTTATTAAGGATGATTTCATTTCAAGAAATTGAAATCACTCTAGTATTTTAAAGAAATTAGTATTAGCTGGAATAGTTGTATAGCCTACACAAGAAAATAAACATTTAAACAACTAGACTTAGAAACGTCAACAATAGTAGCAGCTCTGGGTTTCTAAGTAGTGAGAACTAACGATATTTTGAATGAATGAAAATCGACCTATGCTCTTTAATCACTTCATACAAGGCCCAAAGTCTTATGAGGGAGACCTTATTTGTCCTGACTTTTGCTATCTTTCCATACTTTTTGTTGCTATAATGTGTAAACGCAAACATACAGTTATTAACATGTTGTTGTTAGGTACTGTTGAATCACCTGCAATTCATAGAAACCTTCTGAAGCCTGCCCTGTCATGAGCCAGTCTGACTCAGACACACCTGTCCCCATTGTCCAACTTACTGTATCAATCCATCTCACCTGGGGTCTTCCTCTCCTTCGCTGTCCCTCCACCCTTCTGAGCATGATGTCATTCTCCAAGGATGGGTCCCTCCTGGCAACATGCCCAAAATATGTGAGACAAAGTTTCAGAATCCTAGCTTCCAAGACAGATTTGTTTGTTTTCTTGGCAGTCCATGGTATAGACTCTTCTCTAGCACCACAACTCAAAATCATCAATTCTTTTTCTATCATCCTTAGTCATTATCCAGCTCTCTGATGCTAGCAAATAATTGCAAAGACCATGGACTGGATCATGCACACCTTAGTCTCTAGACTGACATTGTTGCTTCTCAGTACTCTGGAAAGGTCCCTGACAGCAGATTTACCTAACACAATTTGTCTTTTGATTTTCTGACTAATGGTGCCATGAGTGTTAATTGTTGAACCGAGAATGCTGTAAATGTTAATAACCTCAATCTCGTCTCCATCATCATGGTGCTGTCAATTGACCCAGTGGTGAGAATCTTTGTCTTCTGGATGCTGAGCTTTAAATCCATATTGAAGGCTACAGTCCTTGATCTTCTGCAGCAAGTACTTCAGATCCTTCTCAGTTTCAGTAAGCAAGGTTATCTGCATAATGCAGGTGGTTGATTAATCTTCCTCTAGTTCTTATGCCACATTCCTCCTCATAAATCCCTGCTTCCTGAACAATTTGTTCTGCATACAGATTTAAAAGATATGGAGACAGGATCAATACTTGACGCACTACTTTCCTGATTTTGAACCATACAGTGTTTCCCTGCTCTGTTCTGAGGACAGCTTCCTGATCCAACTATAGGTTTTGAATAAGCACAATCAAGTGTTATAGGATTCCCATTCTCCTCAAAGTTAACCATAATTTATTGTGATCAAAATAGTCAAATGCCTTTGCATAGTCAATGATAGACATTCCTCTGGTACTCTTTGCTTTCTGCCAAGACCCAGCTAACATTGGAGATAATGTCTCTAGTGCCACAGCCTCTTCTTTTTTAATTTTTTAAAATTTTAATTTAGTTTTTTATTGTGAAAAACATGTATTAGCATACAAGGGGGTGAGGACTGGGAGCAGAAGTGTGAGGATGGGCTGGGATGAAATCACAGGGCTGAACAATTTCGTGGGTGGAGTGGAGGTGAGCAAAAGAAATGAGAAAGATCCACTGGCTACAAGAAGAGACAGGGTAATGGTAAGCATACTCAAAAGGTGACTAATTTTTTTTCTAAAAAAGTCTTATTCACTTGTGGGTTTCTCATTTGGCAATGAGGTGTAGACTCTCTGGCTTCTTCATGCTAAACAGGAGTGATGATCTGAAGGGGGAAGGGAAGCCCACTTTATCACCTTACTGGTCTTCCTGGATTGAAGCTGCATGCCTTCTTGTTCAATTAGAAGATATTTTCCTGACATTTACTGTCCTCTTGGCTGCAAAGTGTTTGCCAAGGTGGGTCTACTGGAGTTGGCTGGCTGAACCCTGAGGCTCCGTCCTCTTTTGATTCCTTAGCTGGCAGTTATATATCCCTTTGTCTCTGGAAATGGGTTCAGGGTTCAGGTCTGAAGTAAACCTCAATGTTAAGGTTACCTGTAGGAAAGGGAGCACGCCTAGTGAGAACAAACTTGTGTGTTGCAAATAGAAGGGCTTTGAAAGTGTTATTTAGAGGTGTACTTGTGGAGGAAGTAGAGAAAAGTAGCTTAGGTAAAATTCTTTGTATACCCTAGGTAGTTTTTCCCAGCAACCTGAAGGCTCTTCCCAGGGGCCAAAGAGTTCTCTCCAAGGGCCAGGCAGTACACCCCAGGACTGAATGGCTCTTCCCGGGGGCCAAATGGCTATCCACAAGGGCAGAATAGCTCTTCCCAGGGGCTGGGTGGCACACCCTGGGGACTAGACGCCTTTCCCCTGGGGCCAGGTGACACACACTGGGGCCTGGGTGGCACACCCTGTGGGCTGAGTGGCACACCTCACTACAGAACTCCCCCCCCACCCCGGCCAGGTGTAGACCTTGTGCCTCACTGAAAACTATGGCCAGGGAGAGCAACCCTGGTTCCAATGCTGCCACTATAGCCTCCCTCCCCTCCACCAAATGGTCAGACTGCAATTCAAAGTACGCATCACTACCCTCCCCCTTTACAAATGGAGAAGTGCTTTGAGAGTGATGAACGACCCTCTTTAGGTCTAAGCAGTTCTTGGAAGCAGTAGTCAAGAATCAAAAGATGTGATGTGTTGAAGAGGTCTGCCATCTCAAATCTGTTGTTAAGTGTCATCGAGTCATAGACAACTTATAGTGACCCTATGTCTGAAAGACCTAAACACTTGTTGTTTCTCTAAATCCATAGATCTTCTGGAGGCAAGCTATTTCGGAAGTGGATGCCACTCCTGCTTCCACGCTTGTTTTAATCTGAGAGCTCCATTAAAGACTGTCCGCCATGGGTAACCATTATCACATTTGTTGCTTCAGTGTCACAGTGTTTAACCTCCCAGCAACCATGAGTTACCTCTGTATATCCAATTGGCAGAGCAGTGATATATTACTTAAAATAGTATTTTGCTTATTCACTGTTGGTGGGAGTGTAAAATGATGTAACTACAGTGGAAGGCTGTATGCCATTTTCTCAAAAAGTTGCAAATACAAATACCATTTGACCCAGCAATTCCACTACTGGGAAATTACCCTAAAGAAACAATAACTGCCTCCCAAGTAGATATATACACACCCATGTTTATTGCGGTATTATTCGCAATAGCAAAGAGCTGGAAACAACCCACGTACCTATCAAAAAATGAATAGCTAGGGAAGCTCTGATATATTCACACAATGGAATACTAAGGAGCATTGAAAACAAGGAACTCATGAAATATTATGCAAAATGGATAACCCTGGAGGACATTATGCTGAGTGAAATATCTTAGTCACAAAAGGACAAATACTGCATGCTGCCACTGTTGTAAAATGGGACTGACATCAGGGTTGAGGGAAGACAAGAAGAGGAGGGGAGGAATGATATATATTGCATTGAAACAGATTAGAGATAGAACTGTTTAAAAGGGATATATGAATGGGTGTATTTGTCATTACAGAAGTCCAGAGTGAAGGCTGCACAGTGGAGTGGACTTGGGGACAGAGGCATTGCATAACAATGAAAGAAATTTTCTTTTACTTTTCAAGAAGAAGAGTGAATTGGGGGTAGGAGGTAGGCAGGGAGAAAAGTGCAACAATGAATGACTGGAAACCCTAAGTCTCTGCAGACTTTCATTAAAATGAATTTGGAAAAAAAAATGGAATGTTTAACTAAAAACAATCAAAACCAGGCCTGAGGGGCGCAAATTACAATTTCCAACCTTTAGTTTAGTAGTATAGCTTTCTATCCACTAAGACCCACAGAGGTCTCTCTATGGCTCACCACAATTCTAAGAACAACAAATCTAGTCCTTGCCCTATGCTATGCCATCCCCACAATCTGAGGCGTGCTTGAGCCCATTGCTACAGACACCTTTTTAAGCCATTGTGTTGATGATCTTGTTTTCTTCCCGATCTATCCAAGGAAATCTTCACTTGACAGCAGGATGCTTTCCCATATCAAGTCCTTCATCTCCTGTGGCTCCATGGTGCCACCGCCACCTCTCCTCCGCCACTTGCCATCCTTTCCTGCACCGAAGGCCCGTGGCTGTTGGCATCTGCAGCTGCTGGTCATGCAGGGGCTCTGTCACACCGGCCATGGGGCCTGGCGCCTGCTGCCTGCTGCCTGGCCTAGGCTAAGGGACCTGTAGGTTCTGGCCATGGTGGCCCCATGCAGTTGTGGTACTGCAACCTTGGTGTCAGGTAGCAGGCAGGAGTGGGACTCTCCCATGTTCTTTTGAGAATCTTTGTCCACTTGATGTTGAGTTTCATTCCAAATTGATAGATGGCAGTCAACTGTTTGGCTGTTTATGTATATATAAGTGTGTGCCACAGCCACTTCTAAACCCAGCTTGTATTTCTGGTAGTTCTGTAAATGTACTGTTCTAGTCATTTCTGGATAATCTTCAATAGGATTTTGCTTGTGTGTGATATAAGTGATATTGTATGATAATTTCCACCCTCTTTTCTGGTCACCTTTTCTTGGAATGGGAATAAATATGGATCTCTTCGTCAGCTGGCCAGGGAGTTTACCTCCAGATTTCTTGTCACAACCTGGTGAGAATGTCCAAGGCAGCATCTGTTTGTTGAAATATGTCAATTGGCATTCCATCAATTTCTGGGGTTTATTTCTTGCAAAGTCTGTCAGAGAGGCCTAAACTTGCTTCTTCATCACCATTGCTTCTGGATCATATTATTTCTTGAAATTCTTCTGTTTCAGCCAATTCTTTCTTGTACAGGGACTCGGTATACTCTTCAATTTTCTCTTAGTATTTTGTGAATCAATAAATATTCTACTCATAACATCCTTAAGTATAGCAAATAGAGACTTGAATTTGTTCTTTAGTTCCTTCAGATTAAGAAACGCCAAGCTAGTAAAGCTCTTTTGATATTTGTATTCCAGTTCTTTGCACATTGCATTTATAATACTTTGCTTTGTCTTCTGTGCTACATCTTAAAATCTTCTATTCAACTCCTTAACTTCTTGATTTCTTTCATTTGTTTTGGCTTCTTGGGACTCTAGGGTAATATTCAGAGTCTCTCTTCTAACATCATTTTGGTCTTTTCTTCCTTTTCTATCTTTGTAATGATAATTTTCATTCTTCATAGATGATACTCTTGATATCATCTCACAGCATTGAAATGTTTTATTTTCTGTGTGAAAATATAATCATGGTGAATATTTATAGAAGTATTAGTTTATTGGAAATCCAAACCAGCTAGGAAACAATGGGGAGAAAATAATTTCCCTAGAAAGAAAATATGGTATTAAGACAAATGAACTCCAATGTCTGCCAAAAGATCCACATACACTTATTAACACTGACATTTTTATTTCTCATGTGGTTGTATAATTACAACGTACAATTTTTCTCTTTATTTTCTTTCAATAATGAAAATGAATGTTGCAAAATAAAATATAATGTTTTTGAACACCCATATTTATTGCTGCTTTGTCCACAATAGCAAAGAGTTGGAAACAACCCAAGTGCCCATCAACAAATGAATGGATAGAGAAGCTCTGGTATATTCACAAAATTAAATACTATGAAGCATTGAAAAACAAGGAACTCATGAAACATTATACAAAATAGGTGACCTTGAAGACATTATGCTGAGTGAAATATTTCAGTCACAAAAGGACAAATGCTGCACAGTGCCACTGTTGTAAAATGGAACTGACATCGGTGGTTCAAATCCCACCAGATGCTCTGAGGGAGAAGGATGAGTAATCTTCTTCCATGACATTAACTGCCTCTGAAAACCCACCAAAGGTTCTGCTATGGGTCAGTTCTGACTCGATGGTACACAACAATAACAGCATAGCAATGAGAGGGAGAGTGGATATTCTAATACTCTCTATATAGAGTATATATTGGCATCAACAGTCAAGGAATCAAAAGAAAAAATGCTCTGCAGAAGACTGCTGTCATGGACCTCTCAAAAGTGCTGTAGAGCAATGATATATATCAGTTTGGAGTCTTCACAATTACTTTCTATGCATCAAACAGGGATAATGGCTAAAGATAGTAGAAGAAAAATTGATTTCTTTGAGTTGTGGTGCTAGAGAAGAGTGTATTGAATATACTGTGGACTGCCAAGATACCTAATAGGTTTATCCTGAAGAAGTTGAATCCAGGCTGCTTTTTTGGAGGTAATAACTTTGAAGCTCTATCTCACATACTTTGGACATGTTGCCAGGAGGGACCAGTCCTTGGAGAAGGACATCATGCTTGAAAGGGTGGAGAGACAGTGCAGGAGAGAAAACCATGGATGAGTAAATGGAATAACAGAGGTAAGGCGGGACTGATAGGGCATAGTTCAGAGCTATTTTACATAGGCTTACTATGAGTTGCAGGTAACTCCATGGCGCAAAACATCAACAACAGTTTATAATTGTATATACTATTAATTCTCTATTTCATCCTCTGTTTCTCACTGCCAAATATTTTGTCTACTCACATACCAATTCCAAATATAATTATCCCTTTGAAGCTGTTGCCAAAATCAATGTTTTCTGTGCTAGGTTCTTATTCAAGTTAATTTCCCTGCAAGAAATACAAAGCACTTTAATATTTTAAATAAATTGCTATTTAACTGAAACAATTGGATAGAGTACAAAATCAAATAAACATAAACATATAGACTTAGAAGAAGCAACAATAATAGCAGCTCTGAATTTCCAAGTAGTGGGAGCTAATATATTTTTTAACAAATAAAAATTAACCCATATTCTATTCTTTAATAATTTCATTCAAGGGTCAGTCACTATGAGGAAGTTATATTTGAGTTCACTCTACTCTCGAAATATTTTAATTCTAGAAATTATATGTGGTTGTTGTTGTTGTTAAGTGTCATCAAGTCATAGACGACTCATAGCGAACCTGCGAACAAGAGACCTGAATACTTGTATAATTTTCATCATTTCCCCATGTTCATAGTTTCTGGAGCAAGCTGTTTCAGAAGTGGATGCCACTCCTGCTTCCAAGTTTATTTTAATTGGGGAGCTCCATTAAAAATATTGGTTTGCATATAATCATTCATCTACATAGTGCTTTGTACATGTATTTTATGTTTTGGACATTCACATACAATATACTTTCTGTATTTAATTACTATTGTTCTGTGTCTTTAATCACCCTGTATTTTCAAGTCCCAGCTGAGCTTTTCCCTTTACTTAACACCCTCTCTATTCACTAATCTGTGCTATTCTCTTTTTTTAAATTTTTTTATTATTTTATTATTTTTGTGTGAGTGTACCGTCAAATCAGTTCTGACTGGTACAGGAGGAGATTGTCCCTCCTTCCCCGGCAGAGCATCTGGTGGATTCCAACCGTGCGTCTCTGGGATTGTAGTTGCAGTTCCTTGCCACTAGGCCACCAGAGCTCCCCTAATCTGTGCTATTCTCATGATTTTGCCTCCTTCCCCTTTTTCTGTTCCCCTACCTCCACCTCTTTTAAAAAAATACAGCAAAATGTTTAGTGAGCAAATTCGACTTATTAAACATGAAATTTCCACAGAGAGGAGGAAGGATGTGACACAAGGTGGTGGCAGGTGGTGGGTGACTAGAAAAGAACAAACTACATAAGAAAGCAGGGGATCAGGAATTTAGAGATGGGACAAGCAGTGAAGTCCTGTGGAGGGCTGGACACATGGCAGGACAACAGAATGTAAAATCTTTTGCCCCCTTTTTAAAAAAGTTAGTTTGCTTATAATTTGTTAGCAGAGTCATAGCTTATGGAGAGGAGATTGAAGCTGTCAACAGCTTCAACTTGCTTGGATCCACAATTAACACTCTTGGTACCAGCACTCACGAAATAACGAGGCACATTGCACTGAAAAACTCTATAGTTAGGGACTTCTCCAAAATATTGAGGAGTAATGATGTCAGTTTGAGGAATAAGGTTTTCCTGATTCAGATAATTCTTTTGATTATTTGCTGGACAATGAATAAGGATGACAGGAAAAAATTGATACGTTTGAGCTGTGGCATTAGAGAAGAGCACTAAACATCCCATGGACAACAAGATAACAAACAGTTATGTCTTGAAGAGGGTGCAGCCAGAGTGCTCTATGGAGTCAAGAATAATGAGACTTCACCTCACATACTTTGGGCATTTTGCTAGGAGAGGCTATTCCTTAGAGAAGGACATGATGTTGAGAATGGTGGAGGGTTTGCAAAGGAAAGGAAAATCCTTGACCAGGTGGGTTGACAAAGTGACTGCTGCAATGGGCTCTTTTGTATCAGAAAGTGTGAGAATGGTGCAGGATAGAACAGGGTTCAGATCTTTTTTTCATAGGGTCACTTTGAGTTGTACTTTACTCAGTGGGACCTAACAACAACAAAGGGATGACGTGAATATCACACAGTTTAATGAATGTCTTAAAACTTTAACAAATGTTAGAAGCTGCTATTCTAAAGTATAATTTGGAGTTCATACTTGAGTGAATTTTATTTAAATAGTTTGTGGTAATATTCTCTCAAACATATGGCTCGTGCTTTGTTGTCTACTTAAACCTATCTTCCCTTGGCTTTCACCTATTTCATTGGTCAGAAATGAAGCTGGATTAATTTCCAATATCATTAAAAACATTAACTACTAAGACTATTTGGATGCCTAATAGTAATATCCTCTTGCAGCATTACCAACTTTTTTATATTTTTTATTTTATATTGTTTATTTAAAAAGTTTATTGAAAAACAAGGAATTCATGCAATATTATTCAAAATGGGTGACCCTGAAGGACATTTTGTTGAGTGAAATATCTCAGTCACAAAAGGACAAATACTATATGCTGCCACTGTTGTAGAATGATGCCGACATCGGGGTGGGGGTAAGACTGAAAAAAACTGGATAAATTATGTTTACTGCATTGTGGCCTATGAGGGAGAGAACAGCTTTAAAGTAATATATTTTAGGGCATTATGATTTTCATGAGTCCGGAAGGAGAGTTGCAGAGTGGAATGTATTTGGGGTGGGGGTGAGGGTGGGGTGTGGGGGGAATTGTGTACCAATGAAGGAGTTTTTCTTTTGCTTTTCAAGGAGAGAAGTGAACTGGGGCCAGTGGAGAGAAAAGTGCAACAATGAAAAAATGGAATTCCAAAATCTCTGTAGATGTTCATTGACATTATTAAAAAATATATAAATTTTTTAACGTTTATATTATTTTTATAGTCCACTGGATATTCAAAACTCTTCTCCAACACCTAAAAACCAGTTCTTCTTCTGTCATCCTTATCCATTGTTCAGCTCTAAGATGCACAGCAAATGATGGGAAAGATAATGGCCTGAATCAGGCACACTTGAGTCTTCAAGTTGATACTCTCTCGTCAGTAATTTGAAAGTTGAACATAGAAATTCCATATGACCCAGCTATTCCATTGGTTGGAATATACCCCAAGAAATTGAGAACTGAGGCTCGAATGGAAACTTGTACACCAATGTTCATAGCAGCATTATTCATCATTGCAAGAACATAGAAACAGGTCATATATCTAACAACAAACTAATGGGTTGGGAACGTGCGGTACATTCATACAGTGGAATACTGTGCAGCATGCAGGAACAATTATTTGTAAATTACTACCTAACTTGAGAGGGACTGGAGAGCATTATGCTGAGTGAACAAAGTACCACAAGGAGAAGTACTGTATAAAACCATTATTATAGAATGAGTATGAGAATCCAAGGCAGAGGGGAGGGTAGAAATAGAGGAGTGAAGATGGAGGCATGTAGAATGTTAATCACAGGGTTGCACAATTTGATAGGTGGGTGGGATGAAGAAAATGGGAGGCATCTTTTATGAAAAACAATGTATTCAAACTTTGTAAAAAAATCAGAGTAATATTTAAAAAAATTTAAAAAGATATCCTTGATGTCATAGATTTCTGTCCACTCTAATTTCAGTAGTTGTCTTAGAAGTACAATGGTACCACAACGAGATAAAGCCCAGTTGAAAAATCGGCACAAGATATGAACAGACATTTCACCAAAGAAGACATTCAGATGGCAAACAAATGCATGAAGAAATGTTCAAAATCCCTAGCTCTAAGAGAGATATAAACCAAAACAATTATGATATACCATCTCACCCCAGAAAGAATAGCAAAATTTAACAGAACAGCAAACAACAAATGCTGGCAAGGTTGTGGAGAAACTGGCTGGCGGGGGTGTAAAATGGTACAGCCATTATGGAAGGCAGTATGGCAGTTTCTCAAAACGTTGGAAATAACAATAGCATTTAATCCAGAAATTCCACTGCTGGGAATATACCCTAAAGAAACTAGAACTCCCACCCAAGCAAATATATGCACACCCATGTTTATTGCTGCTTTGTTCACAATAGCAAAAAGTTGGAAACAACCCAAGTGCCCATCAACAAAGGAATAGATAGAGAAGCTCTGGTATATTCACACAATTTAATACTTTGCTGCATTAAAAAACAAGGAACTCATGAAATATACAAAATGGGTGACACTGGAGGATGTTATGCTGAGTAAAATATCTTAAGCACAGAAGGACAAATACTACACAGTGCTACTATTGTAAAGCAGGGTTGGGAGGAAACTAAGAGGGGATAAATAATGTATACTGAATTGAAATAGATGAGGGAGAGAACTGTTTAGGATGAATATATGATTAGGTATTATTGTCATGACAAGAGTCCAAAATGAAAGCTGTATAGTGGAGTGGACTGGGGGGTGGGGATGATTAAATAACAATGAAATAATATTTTTTTCCTTTACTTTTCAAAGAGAAAAGTGAACTGGTGAGGAAGGGTGGACAGAGAGGAATGAGTGAAACAATGAATGAATGAAAATCCAAAGTCTCTGTAAACTGTAAAATAAAAAAATAAGACTATGTAAAAAATTTAAAATAAAAAAAGAAGTACCATGGGAATTGTAAAATGTGGGCACATACCAAGTTTACATTCAGAAATGCTTTGCTTAATTTTGCACACTGAACTGTGAATTACAATAGTTGATTTTCATTATGTTTTTCTGTGAATAAAATAAATTACCTTTTTCATCTCAGAAATATTTTAATTATTTTATATTCTTTTTTCTCATTCAAAAATTGAAGTTCTAGCTTCTACAATTTGAAATCTTTGAGAACAAATAGATGTCACATTTTAAATAAATGATTTGAATTTGGTCTGTTGAGGGACTGCATTTATGGAGTGAAGGTGATTTTAGTCTAAATTCAAGAAAAAATGTAATATAAATAGAAACCTACAAGGAGCCTGGGATGGGAATCCAAAATCACTTCATTGTGTTCATGTGAAACCTATACTTGGACCAGGAGGCTGTTGTGCAAATAGAGCAGGAGAATACTGCATGGTTTAAAATTAAGAAGGGAGTGTATCAAGGTTATGTTCTCCCTCCATACCTATTCAATCTGTATGCTAAGCAAGTGATCAGAGAAGCTGGACTTTATGAAGAAGAGTGTTGCATCAGGATTAAAGAAAGATTCATCAATAACCTGTGTTATGTAGATGACACAATCTTGCCTGCTGAAAGTGAAGAGAATGCATCTCAGTATCAAGAAAACAAAGATTCTTATCACAGGACCAATAGACAGCATCACGATGTATGGAGAGGATACTGAAACTTTCAACAGCTTCATATTGCTTGGATCCTCAATTAACACTCTTGGTACCAGCAGTTAGCAAATAATAAGATGCATTGCACTGGGAAAATCTGAAGTTAGGGACCTCTCTAAATTATTGAGAAGTAATGATGTCAGTTTGAGGACTAAGATGCATCTGACTCACTCTTTCCAATTACTTGCTATGCATCTGAAAGCTGGACAATGAATAAGGATAACAAAAGAAGAATTGCTGCCTATGAGCTGTGGTGTTGGAAAAGAGCCCTGAACATCCCATGGACAGCCAAGAGAACGAACAGAAACATCTTGGAGAGGGTGCAGCCAGAGAGTTCTTTGGAGGCAGGAATGATGAGGCTTTGCCTCACCTACTTTGGTTGTGTAGCTAGGAGGGACTATTCCTTGGAAAGGGATATGATGCTGGGAAGGGTAGAGGGTCAGCTAAAGAAAGGAAGACCCTAAATCAGTTCGATTAAAATGGTGACTGTTACAATGGTGTCTTGTATATTATGAAGTGTGAGGATAGTGCAGGAAAGAACAGGGCTCAGAGCCTTTGTTTATGAGGTCACTATGAGCCATACTCAACTTGATGGCACCTAACAACATCCATAGTCAAGGGAAGTCCAGTTTCAGTTTTCTGCTAACTAGCAATGTGTTCTAGACAAATTCCTTTAAGTTTTCTTTATTATAGAGAATTGACTAGGGAGTATAACATTTGTAAATTCTGAGGAAATCTCTCTGGATTGTAATTTTGACACGTTTTTAAAAATGTATTAAAATCACTCAATTAAGGGCCTTGATAAATAATCTATTTATTATTACAGTGAATAAAAAAAATAAGACTACAAGTAATATTAGGTGAAAGAACTAACCTAGGCAGTTTTTTTTCCAATAAATTAAAACAAGGTAATGAACGTAATGAAGTTGGGCATATGATAAAGCTAAAAAGCCTTGGAAAGCAAATGTGAAAATGAATTCATGGATCAATTGTAAAGCAACCCTTACTGGTAAAATGTCTATAAAGAATAGTAGGACTACTTTTCTAGCATTTTGAAATATGCTTTATCTTTTTCTTGGAAAACTTCTTCTTGGCGTTATCTTAGATATAAGCACAGAAGTAAATGTGATATTCTCATTTATTTGCCATCCAGTGAAATTCATAGTATGCCAGGCTACAACAGAGATGAGAAAGCTAAAAGCTACATTTCTCAGAGCCTGCTAGAGCTAGAGTTGTAGGCACAAATGATATTGCTAATTCTTGTCATTTTCTGGTGAAAGCTAGACCACATCTGAAAACTGGCTTCAGGGGTAAGATAAGGCAGTGACACTGGCATTCAGTCAGAACTTCATTGTCTAGTCACCAACTTTATAAGTTATGATACATTTTTTTTTGTGGCAAGTAAGACAACTTACTCTTTTTGGCATTTTACATGTGAAAATCAGTAAAGAAACTCTTGTGACCTAAAGGGTAGAGAGTCACTCTGCCAATCCGAAAGTGGCTGGTTGGAATCCACAAATTATTCCTCAGGATGAAGATGGACAATCTCCTCCCAAGCAATGTATAGCCTCTCAAAACTCACTGGAGGGTTGACTATGAGTTAGTTCTATCTCAACAGTAATGAAAGAGGGAGGCAGAGAGAGAGATAGAATGAGAACATGCAGTAGTAGTGAATTTCTTGAACTCAAAATCACCCCAGTTGCTTTGGTCTACTTTTCCTCATTCTAACTATATCAGAAGTGATATTTCTTCTAAAAGGTTCATTTTGTGCAGACTTGCTAGGGATTTTATGCACATGATTATTAAAACTATCTCAATTTTTTCTTAGATTATTATTCTTGTTAGAGTTCCACAAAATCAGACACTGAGATAAGGATTCAGGAGGAAATCACAGGGTTGCACAATTTGATGGGTGGAGAGAGGGGGAAAAAGGAAACGGGAATGATCTGGCAGGAACCTGAAAAGATAGGGTAATGGTAGGCATATATGTTTGCTCACAAAGGAGATTAATTTTATAAAACACAACATGTGGGAATGATTCATTCAATGTGAAGGAAGGAAAGTGTGAAACATAAGGCATAGGAATGTTATATGCAAACAAATATAAAATAAAATTTTTAAAAACATTTGTTCACACCTTAAGGTGAAAAAGGAAATAAGGGAGAAAGGAAGGAAGCAAAGTAAGGGAACAACCTCAGATAAAGTCCTACAGAGAATAACTTCAAAATAAGAGCAATTTGTTGAGGTAGATTATATGCTCAAAGTTTTTCCTACTAAGAGATAAGGATGTAATTATTCATACTTATACATCTACCAATTATTGATTAATGACACCTTAGTGTGATAATGGTTACCCATGGTGGACTGTGTTTGGTAGACCTTCTGGATTAAAACAAGCTTGGAAGCAAGAGTGGCATCCATTTCCCAAATGGCTTGCCTCCAGAAATTCTATGAACATTACTCAGGTCTTTCATTCATAGGGTTGCTATGAGTTGTCTATGACTCAACAGCACTTAACAACAGTAACAAAGACAACATAGACAGAGCTACATTGGCCTAGTGAACAAAAATTATGCTACCAAGCCCAAGGTGGGTGATTTTAATCGGCGGTCCTCAGGCCTGTTTTTAATTGGTTTCGGTCAAACAGCCTTCTAAGTGGTATAGCACTGGTCTGTGAATTGCAGTGTGCAGTGATGCTAAACACTGTGACACTCATGTGCCAAATGCGATAATGGTTACCCATGGTGGACAATATTTAGTGGAGCATTCCGATTAAAACAAGCTTGGGAACAGAAGTGGCATCCAATTCTGAAATGGCTTACCTCCAGAAAGTCTATAAAAAGTGCTCAAGTCTTTCATTTATAGAGTTGCTATGAGTTGTCTATGTCTTAACAGCACTTAACAACAATTACAACAACAACAACAAGAGAAAGCATCTGTCCAGGTACTTGGAGTGGGTAAAGAGGCCTCCATTAATCCTTCAGTAGTTCTTTAAAAGAGTTAATAGTTGCTAGGGAGCCCTAGTAGGCTAGTGACAGGAAGCTGCTCTACAATGTTAAAGAGTACACAAGTCAGATCTACCAACTGTTACATGGGATAAGGATCAACAGTCTCCACTGGTGTGATTAAATGCCTCTGAAAACCCATTGGTGGGTCAACTATGGTTCTGACTCAATGAGACTCAACAAAAGTCTTAAAAATATATTACATTATGCTGAGTGAGGTATCTCAGTCACAAAGGGACAAATGCTATATGGTGCCACTGTTGTAGAATGAGGCTGGCATTGG